>NC_090839.1:72432956-72746623 GCF_028021215.1 Eschrichtius robustus | reverse complement strand
ATAAAATGACACAAAATGAAAATGAAGAAATGAGAAAGCTGCCATGAGTAGAAATATTAATATCAGACAAAGAAAATTTGAAGCATGAAAATACTACACAGGACAAAGCTGGGTGTTTTGTATTCATAAAAAGTACATCAGTAATAACAAAACCAACAGTGATATGGATTCCACGTGCCCAGCATTATGTTAAGCACATTATATTGACTACATCATTTAATTTACATATACAAAAAAAAAGTTACACTGGCATCATTATTACCAGCAAGCTTTTAGGAGAATATAAAACTGGCCCATCATTTGCTAAGAACAGCCAAGAAGGATTTAACAGTGAAGACTGGAGAACCATGAAGCTCTGACTCCTACAACACAGAAATAAATTCAAAATACATAAAGCAAAATTTGTTTTAAAAAATCACTATCAGGGACTTCCTTGGTGGCGCAGTGGTTAAGAATCTGCCTGCCAATGCAGGGGACATGGGTTCGAGACCTGGTCCAGGAAGATCCCACATGCTGCGGAGCAACTAAGCCCGTGTGCCACAACTACTGAGCCTGCGCTCTAGAGCCCGCGAGCCACAACTACTGAGCCCGCGTGCCACAACTACTGAAGCCTGCACGCCTAGAGCCTGTGCTCCACAACAAGAGAAGCCACTGCAATGAGAAGCCCGCATTCGCCACAACTAGAGAACGCTGGTGCACAGCAGCAAAGACCCAACGCAGCCATAAATAAATAATTAAATAAGTTTTTTTAAAAATCACTATCATAGTGGGAGACTAGCATACTATCCACTCTTTGACAAATCAGTAGACATTATTAAAATTATATAAAGGCATTTAGCTCAAGAAACTAGGAAAGAGCCATAAAACTGAGAAAAGAGTGAGGAGGAAAACAGGAATTAAAATATCAGGAAACAACTGGAAGATAAATTTAAAGGGTGGTTATTTGAAAGCAAAAATAAAACTAACATTCTGGCAAAGCTCATCAAGAAAAATTTCAAAAATCAAAAATAGGAACTTCTCAGTAAAAATGAGAAAAGAGACAGAACTGCAGGTGGCAAGGGGATTTTTCAAATCACTACAGAACAACACATACAGTCCCATACTTCAATTAAATAATCATTCCTGGGAGAACATAACAAATTTGAAAGCATATCAATAATGATCATGGAATAAATTATAAAATTTGTCAAATAAGTAATTCCAAAAAAGGGCACTAGGCCCAAAAAGTTGTCTTATTTGGAGGTACTATAGAAAATTAAAGAACATTATAAACGCTTTACAATTTAGACTCTTTCTAAGTAGAAAGAAAGAAAGAGAGAAGAGAAGAGAAGATAGACCGTAATAGCGAACCAAAAAAAGTAAACTACAGACCAATTTCATTGATGAATATAAGCTCAAAGATCCTATATATAATGTAAATAAATTTAACCCAATACCATAGTACAAGAATAATACCAGAATGAATCAACTACTGGGGAGACAGTAACAATAAAGGTCATACATTGTTTTGGTGTTTTACAATGAGCATGTATTTTTCAAAAGCAACAATGTGCTTTTCTGTGAGAAAATTAAAGCAATGATTATATCCAGTGATCAAGAAAATTTGGAAATTCATGTACTCTAGGTGAGGGTATAAATTACTTACAGCCTCTCTGGAGAGCAATCTGGCAACAAAAGCCTTTAAAATGGCCATACCCTTTGACTCAGAAATTCCAATTTTGGGAACTGTGATGGGCTGACTGAAATAAAGGTCCCATTTTTTTATGCCTCTGGTAGCCATGCCCTTTGGCAATGCCCTCTGAAACTAGCTCTGAGTTTGGCCATGTCACGTGCTTTGGCCTATAGGACAGAAGTAAACTTGTCACAAGCACAAACTTGAAAAAAGTTTGTGCACTGGGGACTTCCTGCTGCTCTTTGCAGCTCTGTGACTGCTATGTAAACAAGGCTGGCCAGCTGGAAGATGATACCATCACCATCCAGAGCAATCCACCAGCTGATTACAAATGCATGCACGAGCCTAACTGATTCCAGCACAGATCAAAAGAACTGCCTGGCCCAAAGTGCAGACCTGCAGAGCTAAACAAATAGTTGTTGTTTTACACCACTAAATTGTGGGATTATTTGTTACACAGCAAAAACTAACTAATACATGAACTTATCCTTTGGAAATACTAAGAAGTAGCCATCTATAAAGATAAATATACAAAGATGTTATTTATAACAGTAGTTAAATAATGTTAAATAATAGGGGTTGCTTAGGTAATTGAATATTTATTCAATGAAAATCTATGCAGCTATTAAAAATCTTTTATAGCAAAATTTGAGGTGGCAAAATATTTATAAGATAGTAAATATTCTTAGTGCAAAAGAAGGTTATAAAATCTATAAAATAATATTATGGTATGAGATTATTTTTGTAAAAAATGAAAATAAGTATACGTCTTTATATGCATGGAAAAATACTGGAATGACAAAAATGTTACCTATCAGTCTTCAAACATGATGACTTTTTTCCTTTGTTTTTTTCCTACACTCTTCATATTTTCTACATTGATCTTAACTCAGGGCTTTTTTTTTTTTTTAATTCATTTATTCATTTATTTCTGGCTGCATTGGGTCTTCGTAGCTGCACGTGGGCTTTCTCTAGTTGCAGCAAGCGGGGGCTACTCTTCATTGTGGTGTGCGGGCTTCTCATTGCAGTGGCTTCTCTTGTTGCGGAGCATGGGCTCTAGGCGCGCGGGCTTCAGTAGTTGTGGCACGTGGGCTCAGTAGTTGTGGCTCACGGGCTCTAGAGCGCAGGCTCAGTAGTTGTGGCGCACAGGCTTAGTTGCTCCGCAGCATGTGGGATCTTCCCAGACCAGGGCTCAAAGCCATGTCCCCTGCATTGGCAGGCAGATTCTTAATCACTGAGCCACCAGGGAAGCCCGTAAGTCAGGGCTTTTAAACAGTCACTGGGCTGCTCTGGGAGCTGAACCTGGAACACTCTGAGCCCACCAAAGGCCACTGCTGAGAAATCAGATAAGGGGTAATCCAGGCATGGATGTTAGAAAATCCTCCTAGTATAATCCCTATTAAAGCACCCTAAGCATGGTGCTTGTCAGCATAGCTGGGAAAAGCAAAAGGAAAAAGAGCTGGAACAGGCCACCATGTTGCTGGCAAAGGCCTTCACCATGGCCAATTTACTGAGTCCAAGTCCAGCAAGGTTACCTGGCTCCTTCCTTCTACTCAAGTCTCATTCTTTCTTCCAGCTTCTCCCTGTCATGTTCCTTTCTTACTTTTCCCTTTATTTACTCTTCATTTGGATTTTCTCAGAGTCCCTTTGGGAGAAAGAGAAAGGATTCAGGCAGGGGGCTGGAGGGGAGGTATCCAAAGATGAAGCACATCCAGGGTCTTAGCATGGCTTCCATTACACTCCATCAGACCATCCCTAGAATTCAAGAATAAGCACCAGCGCCATTCCAAGTTCACCCTCTAGACTAAGTGACCAAGGGAGGTAGATTTCCAATCTTGCTAAAAGGATGATGATTTATTTATCCCCATACTAATAAGCTGGTTCCATTCACATGCTGTTGTGGAGACAGGACCTGGGTCAGATGATAGGCTGAGATCAGAAAACTTGGATAATAGTCTAGTTCTGATGCTAACTTGATATCAAACCTAAGAATTCACTTCACCTCTCTGGGCCATCTTTTCCTCCTCTGCAAAATGGGCCTAATACACCCCCTTAGACTGTGTTAAGCTCCCATAAGAACTGATGTTTGTCTCATTTGTTCGGTGCTAGATACCAACAGGTACTCAATACATATATGTTGAACAAAATAAATAAAACTACCGATCTGGGCTTCCCTGGTGGCGCAGTGGTTGAGAACCCGCCTGCCAATGCAGGGGACACGGGTTCGAGCCCTCGTCCAGGAAGATCGCACATGCCGCGGAGCAACTAAGCTCGTGTGCCACAGCTACTGAGCCTGCGCTCTAGAGCTCATGAGCCACAACTACCGAGCCCACGAGCCACAACTACTGAAGCCCATGCGCCTACAGCCTGTGCTCTGCAACAAGAGAAGCCACCGCAATGAGAAGCCCGCGCACCGCAATGAAGAGTAGCCCCCGCTCACCACACTAGAGAAAGCCCACGCGCAGCAGTGAAGACCCAACACAGCCAAAAATAAATAAAGTAAATAAATTTTTAAAAAACCACCGATCTATTCACTCACACAGGGCTTCATATGAAGAACAGATAAATGGGAATGCGAGTGCTTTGGCTGTGTAAATCCCACTACAAAGACAATGTATGTTTTAATATTTTTTTACTAATATGAAATAGAAATAACATTATCTTGGAAATAACGTGCTCATCCCTTGAGGTAAATGCTCTTGGACTTTGCAAAACAAGGTTTGAGGATCACTGAAGTAAGAATTAAAGCTCATGACCTTAAAATGAGTTAATCTACCACATCAGCCAACACTGCATCCTGAAGCAACGGAGTTTTTTTTTTTTTTTTAACCAATCATGCTGTCAGCCTTTAAAGTCCAGGGCATAAAGCACAGAAGGGCAAAGGGGGTGCTATTTCACAACATTCTTACTGAAACAGTTGCAGGGAAAAGTAAGCTTTCCCAACACATCTGTCTACCACCAATTAAAATGTGGACTGTTGAGGCCCTCACCAAAGACCTCCTCTCAAGGGCTGCCAGTAACAGGTACATCTTTATCATCAAGACCAAGGGAGTCATGCCTCTTATTAACAGGCATTTGTTTCAGCAAATGTCACAAGGAGATGTGGGATCCAGCCATCTCCCAATTTGCACACACTTGAAAGCTGTTGGTGTTACAGTTCTGGGAGCGCGTGGGCAGGGGGCCTAGGGTTTTTCACACATTACACTGGAAAGGATTCTAACTGCACAAGAAGGTAGGTTGTGGGATGCCAGCCAAGCTAAACACTGACAAATTTCCTTCTGGTCAGAGCCTGCAAAATTTCTGTGCTGTCTTGGGTGAAAGCTCCTTTCCTGGGTCAATGTGATGGGCAGACACATGGCATCCTCATTCACAAATTGCTTCCCTTAGATGCTTATCATCCTCCCCAGGTCATCTACACAGCCCCCTGCAACTGGGCGTTGGATCTAGAGCCAAAATCACCACAACTGACCAGTTCCTCTAATTAAAATTTCATGCTGCTTTTTTGTTGAACTGGAGATTCTAGAAAAAATAATAATAATAAACCCTGACAAACTCTTGGAGACATACCCAATACAGGAAACTGGGCAATGTACCTTAGGAAATACCCAAGAGAGCCCCCTGTCCCTCAGTTATGATTTTTATTATTTAAAAATATATATATTTATTAGCACATGCTCAAAGGGAAAAAAATGGAGAACATAGATGCATGCACCTGCAAACATATACACACACACACACACACAAATACATACACATACATACACATAACGCGAACAATAGGACTCAACAACCTTACCACTCAACAATAAGCACATATAAAAACATACAAGAACATCTTATGACCCTTTGTTTTTTCCCTAAGCATACACATAAAAATAAACATCCTATTTCATAACCTGATTTTTCCTACCTAGCCATGTGTCATGACCATTGTTCCAAGGAAGGCAACAAGTATTTTTTGTAACAGTCTAATAATCTATCATATGCTTTAGCTTTATTTACCTATTGGATAGTTTCGATATTTACAATTATTCTGTGCTACGAATAGCAGCACACATCTTTATACATCTCTGTTTCCTAAATGGGCTCAGGGAGTGAAGATAATTTAAGTAAGGAAGTACAAAAATGATAAAGCTAGGTATGCCTTCATGGATATTAAAATATCCTAAGATTATGGTAGGATTTGCTGTGGGAAGAAAGATCATGAATCAGGTCCCAATGTCTTCAATAAATGGGAGGAGAGACTGATGGTCTATAGATGGAAGAGGGGAAGAAGCAAGAGGGCAGAATGGTCATTGAATATGAGGCTTAGAGGTGAGCTCTTGAATGAGAGTAGGATCTTCAGGAAGCAATGACAAAGAACAAGAGGAAAGCAAACTTCTGACTCCACAAAGATTGTTGTTCCTGAATGAAATGACATCCCCAGGAGGAAGTCAGGATCCTCTCCAGGCAGGAGGAAGGGAAAGCACTCTACACAGTCAAGTCCAGAAGGCAGAGTGGAAAGAGTCAACAAAGGGATCAAGAGAACAAGTAACCAGGTATGAAGGAGGTGATGACACTGGGACTGGGGCTTGCCTCTCAGCCCATAACTGAGAACTACAAAGATGGGAAGCATGGTTGGAGGCAACCAGCCTCCTAAGTCCTCAGTGGGGCACAGGTCATTTTGCTTCCAGAAATAATTAAGGGTCCTGGGTAGTGTCTCTCCTAGTTTAAAAGAAGTGGCCAAAGATATGTTAGGCTTAAAAGACATTCTGCTCTGGGTGACAGCTGTCACAGAGAGGACAAAGCCCCCTACAAGGTTCAGAGCAAGACAACATAGCCTTGATGTGGGCAAGGACAGTCTCATAGGGTTCAGGGTAGCTTCTTGCAATAGACTAAGGGCATTAGGAGGCTTGCAGAGAGACAAAGAAATCTATCTTGGGGATTTTTTTCTTAATTCAGGCAATAAAATTGGAGAATGAAAGGTCAGTGTGTTCCTTCTCAAATATTAGCTACCTCAGTAAGGATTTTCAAGGGAGCTGTAGAATATAGGATTCAGTAGAACTTCCTAAAAGTTAAATAGATCTATTCATTAATTGCCTTATTTAAAGAATATGTATTGAGCATCTACTATGTGCAAAGCTCCATTCTAAATATTAGAACAAGAGAAATGAACAAACGAGAGTACATTGTATATAGTTAACAACAAATGAATAAACATATAATAAAATGCCAGCTAGTAACAGGTGCTATAAAGTAAAGGGAAAGGAAATAAAAAGACTGTGGTGTTATCGTACACAGATAGATGAGAGGTGAGAGAGGACTAGTCAGGAGAGCTGGGTTATATGGTGGTAATAAACAACCCCCAAACAGGCAAAGGTTTCTCTTCCTCTCACACTACATGGTCATGCCAGATTGGCTAAGGGACCTGTTCTGTGTCTCCAGGATCAGGTTGATAGAGAAGCCTTAACTCAAAGATTGCTCTGGAGAGTCTAGAACCAGCAATGAAATGCTTCGGCATAAAGTGACATACACCACTTTGGAATACAACTCATTGGCCAGAACGACTCATATGGCCCTACTCACCCACAAGGGAGCCAGAAAGTGCAATCCTACCATTGGTCTGTAAAGCCAAAACCCAGAAATATTTAGTGAAGAGCATGAGTGCTTATGAAAGATGATAGTTAAATGGATGGATAGATGTAATAATAGTAATCGTTAACACATAGCACTGCTATGAGGCAGGTACTATGGAAAGCACCTTACACATACTGACTTACATAACCCTCGTAACAATACTATGAGGTAGGTAGGCTCTATTATTATTTTCAACATCAATCTCATTTTTGAGATTGGATGGATGGATGGATGGATGACCAGTCATGTTGACTGGCAATAACAATGTCAACTAGGAAAATAAAAGAGCTTGACTCATGCCACCAGTAGAAGGGGACTCATACACCTGCAGGTCTCACATTCATTTCACCAGTCTTGGTCATCCAACTATGTCACCACTTACATTCTCAACAGCTGCAACAGAAAAAAAAAAAAAAAAAAGCTGTCATAGTCTTCCAGGCAGAAGGCCAGAGGCCCACGTAAACATACAGCATGCTTGCCAGTGAAACTCTTCCAGCCATCTTGGAACCACAAGCCTGGTACCCAGTGGCCACACAGAAGCTCCTTCTTGGCAGGTGGGGAGCAGTAACTCCTCACAAAGATGGGGACGACTCAAACAGGCTGCGGTTGAGAACAAGCAGATGTGACTAGGGTGGTGGAGGGAGGGGGGACAAACTGGCCGTTATGGCAAAACCAGTGGTGCCTGAGTCAGAAGCAGTGGGTTTTGAGGATTTCCCCTGCTCTGGCCCCAGCACACACTTAAAATGGGAAACAGTTACCAAGCAGCATTTTGCCTGCTAACAACATTCAGCTTCCTGGATAAAGAGAATACAGAAAGGCAGCAGGGAAGATAGCTTTGAATGTTCTACCCCAAAAACATGGGCCCTGCTATGGCCCATGAGGGCCCATCATCTCCCAGGGGAGGAGGGCTTGTCTGCCAACTCAGGAAGCCACCAGGCCCACCCAAACAGCTTTTACGGAGCTTCCCCTACCTGAGCCGAGCTGTGCTTTCCACTGCTCAGCCCAAGTGTCTCACCAACTCAGCAACTTCAAAAGCCACCCAAGATTCAGCATCTGCCCTAGGAGGCAAGCTGAGTCAAGAGAGGGGATCAATTTACTGCAGCAGTCCATCAAGGAGAAAGGACTTGCCTAAAGTTCTCTAGTCAGGCCCTGCTATAACCAGGCTGGGAAAATGGAAAGGGGGGTGACCTGATGCCCTAAAGGAAAAGGGGGAAAGCAGAGTAAAGCAAGTCAGATTCTTGTAGTTAGCTGTAGGAGCCAGGAGCACTCAAGAAAAAACCTGGGAAGATGCCTGGAACCCAGCTGGGGAGAAAAGAGCTAAAGCCACACAACCGCTAGCCATAGGGGCCGGCACCCCCAACTAGAGCATCATTCAAGGGTACTGCCCGCCAACCACTCGGTTTATGCAGTGCCTGGGGACTTGGGGATTAGTTCCAGAATCACCTTTGGGAAGGGAATGGAATGGAATAATGTCCATGGCCCAAGTGACCCCTGGCTGAAAATGGAGCTTCTTTTCCTAAAGTCCAAGATGACAGGTAGAGAACTGAGTCAGGCTGAAATGTAGGAATGAAGGAAGGAGAGGCACACACCCAAAGAAAAGAGACCGTCTTTGTGCGGTGCTCTAGGCAGAGAAGAAGGGGAAAGATAGAACATGAGGCACCAAAGGAAAAAAATGGTAGCGATAATAATGATAACCCTTAATTGAGCACCTACTGAGGCCAAGAACTCTTGTCACTCCTTAACATGTTATATGCCAACCCTCACAATGACTCTAAGAGGTAAGATGAGGTTGAATGCTTTGCCCGAAGTCACACTGGCTGCAACTGGAACCTCAGTCTGTCATATTCCAGAGCTGGGTTTCCTAGAGTAACAGAAGCAAGGAAAGGAACCAGGCAAGAGAAGCCCCTCTCAGGAGAAGAGGCGATCCATCTACAAGTTAAGATGAACTCCCATGACAGAGCCAGTCAAATGCCAACAAACAGCAGAGAAGGTGGTTAGGGACACTTTTTAGTGTAAGGTTTGGGTTCAAATCCCAGCTCTGTGACCTCAAGCAAATCTGTCAACCTCTTAAAACCTCAGTTTCCCCATCTTTAACACAGTAACAATGTATTTATCTCAAAGGGTTGGTTTGAGGATTAAAAGAGAAAACAGATGTAATATTATAAGCACAGTGCCGGCACATGGCAATCACTGAAAGTTAGCCAATGTGCTAATGCTATTAGTATCACGCTCCTCAGACCTGCTGGTGCCTGATATAGGATCAAAAAGAAATACTCCAAGACCCAGGCCACTTCATCACAAGGTCAATTTGGTGGGGGCTCAGAGGAGCTCAAGGGTTCTAGAAAGACATCCAAAAAATACTTTCCCCACCAGCTTCCTACTTGTCTGAAATATACATTTCCCAGCACACAGGGCTTTCATTTCCCCATTTAAAAACAAACTCAGTGCAGACGTAGGTTCTCACTGGTGGGAGCGTGGGTGGCCAAGCTGGGGGCCAATCAGGAATGTAAAGAGTGTTTTTTAAAAAAAGACGCTGAGGGGGCTTCCCTGGTGGCACAGTGGTTAAGAATCCACCTGCCAATGCAGGAGACACGGGTTCGAGCCCTGGTCTGGGAAGATTCCCACATGCCGTGGAGCAACTAAGCCCATGCGCCACAACTACTGAGCCTGCGCTCTAGAGCCCGCGTGCCACAACTACTGAGCCCGCGTGCCACAACTACTGAAGCTCGTGCACCTAGAGCCCATGCTCCGCAACAAAAGAAGCCACCTCAATGAGAGGCCCGAGCACCGCAACGAATAGTAGTACCTGCTCGCCGCAACTAGAGAAAAGCCCGTGCGCAGCAACGAAGACCCAGTGCAGCCATAAATAAATAAATAAATTTATTAAAAAAAAAAAAAAAAGACGCTGAGGAAAGTGCTAAAAAGCCTCAAAATCTCCAGTCTGCCTAAGAAACACAGGATTGATTGGGTTAATAAAAAAGCATAGGGGCTTCCCTGGTGGCGCAGTGGTTGAGAATCTGCCTGCCAATGCAGGGGACACGGGTTCGAGCCCTGGTCTGGGAAGATCCCACATGCCGCGGAGCAACTGGGCCCGTGAGCCACAACTACTGAGCCTGAGCGTCTGGAGCCTCTGCTCCGCAACAAGAGAGGCCGCGATAGTGAGAGGCCCGCGCACCGCGATGAAGAGTGGCCCCCACTCGCCGCAACTGGAGAAAGCCCTCACACAGAAACGAAGACCCAACACAGCCAAAAATAAACATAATAAATAAATAATAAATAAAAATTAAAAAAAAAAAAAAAAAAGCATAATGATTAGTACATTTCATTCCTAAAGAAATAATATGAGTAAAGAGAGGGAAGGTTAACATCATTGGGACAGTGGCTGGCACATAGCTGGCTCTAATGAACAAACTTTATTATTATTATTATCATTATTATTATGTAAGACTAATAAAAAGTATTATCTTTGTTATTATTATTTCTGTCATTATTATTATTGATTCCTTTGAGTGATACTTTACATATATCATCTCACATCATCTTCACAATAACCCCTGAAAGGTAAGTACTATTTTTTTTTCTTTTTTGGCCACACCGCTTGGCATGTGGAACTTCCCCAACCAGGGATCAAACCCGTGCCCCCTGCAGTGGAAGCACGGAGTCTTAACCACTGGACCACCAGGGAAGTCCACTAAGTACTATTATTATCTTCAAATTACTGATGAAGAAACTGGAGTCCAGAGAAATGAAATAACTTGCCCAAGATCATCCACCTATTGGACCTGGTTCTCAAATCCAGGTTTGTCTGATCCCAAAGCCCCTGCACCTAATCTCTACCCTACTATATCCATTCAATCATCAGTATTTGCTGAATGAATAAATGACTCCATGGAGAAAAGGGCTGCTAGGATGCCCCAAAAGAAAAGGAGATGGCCAAGCTCCCAGGGTCCTCAGGATGCAGTGCTCAAACAGAAAGGCAAAGAGAATGTTCACATTTTTCTAATGAAGTAATCTTTGCAAAGAGGAGCTTGGACCGAGGGAAGGAACTTGGGGTTGATCTCCTTTGTAAAGGAAAATGTAAACATATGACAAATGTAAGTTCCTGGGTCCACATGTATACTATATGGCAGAAGTCTATGGAACTTCTGATGAGGTTTGCTTACATCGAGAAGGCCTTAGCCATTGGTGATGGACACAGTGCCGCAAGCTCAGTATGGGTGTGAGAGTCAAGTTAGGGTCCAAATCCCAATTCTGTAACTTGGAGTAAGTAACCTATACTCTCTGAGCCTCTGTTTCCTCACCTACAAATGCTGCCAATACAGTAGCTACCCGCAACATGTGGCTATTGAATACTTGAAATGTGGTTAGTTTGAATTGAGACACGCTGTAAGTGTAAAATACATACCAACATTTGAAGACATAGTCTTTAAAAAAAGTTAAATATTCCATTAATCATTTTATATTGATTACATGTTGATATGATAATATTTGGGATATAATGAGTTAAAGAAAACATTAATCCAAATTAACTTCACTTGTTTCTTTTGACTTTTTAATGTGGTTACTTAGAAAATTTTAAATTACATTGTGTGGCTCATGTTATATTCCTATTGGACAGCAGTGATCTACAAAATGTTAGGAGGTTGATATGAAGTTCAAAGAAGATGTCATATGTTAAGAGTTCTAGGCGTCCAGTATTGTGTTCATTTCCCTCCCCCACCTACATCTGATCCAGAAAGTCCTTTCAACTCCCAAATCTGCCAATGCCTCTCCAAACATATCATGTCTCTCTCATCATCTCTCACCTGGATATCTGCAGTGGATTCCTAACTCATCTTCTACTTCCACCCCAGCCACCAAGAATCTATTCTCCATTCAACAGCCAATGGGAGATGTTTTAAATACAAATCCAATCCTTTCCATCCCCTACGTAATAGCCTCTAGTGGCCTCCCACTGCACTCAGCACAGAAGCTTATCCCGACGTAAGAGGCCCCATGTGATATGGCCCCTGCCCACCTCCCCACCTGCTTCTCCATCCACGCCCACTAGAACCCAGCTACAAGATCGTGCTGAGCTGGTTTCCTCCTCATGGCCTTGACACTGCTCATGCCAAGGGCCCAGAACAATATTTTCCCCCATTCTGCATGGCTGGCTCCTTCTTATCTTGTGGGTCTCAGGTCACATGTCACTTGGTCAGGATGGTCTTCCCTACCTAAAGAAGACACTCACCACACCACTCTGTTGCCTTCTCCTGGTTCAATCTCTTCATGACATTCACCACACACTGAACTCATTGCTTTTTCAATTCGTTTACTTGGATACCATCTGTCTTCTTCCTGGAATATCAGCTCAATGAGGGCAGGGATCTGTCTCAGCCATTCTATCTCCACAGCCTAGACTGGCGACTAGAACATGGCTGGTGCCCAATAAATGCCAAGTGAGCAACTGGCTGTGCCAGCTGGAGCTGTGGAGGAATTAGAGGCCAGGTCCCCAGAACAGTCTGCCAGAGACGCTTCCGCTCCAGCCATGCCACGTCTGGGTATAATATCCAAAAGAACTGAAAGCAGGGTCTCAAAGAGATATTCATACACCCATGTTCACAGCAGCATAATTCACAGTAGCCAAAAGGTGGAAGCAACCCAAGTGTCCATCGACAGATGAATGGATGAGCAAAATGTAGTGTATACGTAACACGGAATATTATTTAGCCTTTAAAAGGAAGGAAACTGACACCTGCTACAACATGGATGAACCTTGAGGACACCATGCTAAGTGAAGTAAGCCAGCCACAAAAAGACAACTACTGTATGATGCCATTATATGCCACATCTAGAGTAGTCAAAATCACAGAAACAGAAAGTAGAATGTTGGTTACCAGGGGCTGGCGGGAGGGGTTAATAGGGAGTTGTTTACAATGGGGACAGAGTTTCAGATTTGCAAGATGAAAAAGCTCTGGAGCTCTGCTGCACCGTAACATGAATATGCTTAACACAAGTGTACTGTACATTTAAACATGGTTCAGATGGTAAGTTTTATGTTTTTGACCATGAGTTTACATTTTTTTTAATATTTTTTGAAACAATAAAACTTCCACCTATCTCAGGGAACAAAATAGAAAGCTATACCTAAGTCAGCTAAAAGGAGAGGAAAAAAGAACAAAAATTGGGGAAAGAGCCAGAAGAAAATAAGTTAACATAGAGCCCCCAAAACTGTCCTGTCCATTTTTTGACATTCACCTTTGGAAGACGGACACAGAGACCCATGGATCTGGGCCCCCATGAGCATCAGGGGGAGTCAAGAGGAGGCAAACACTCCCATTAGCATCACTACTAAAGACTTCCTAGAAATCTGCTCTGAGGATCTAATTAGGGATGCAGGCGCAGGATGTGCTTATAATAGTGAGAAATGGAAACACCTCCATGACCATCCTTGGGGCACCTTTTAAATTAAGTATGGTCAAGCCATGCAATAGAGACTACGGAGTCACATGAAAAAAACAATGATGAAATCTGACTTGACAAACGGGCAGTCTCGAGTGTCATCATGACCCCGTTTGTGTGAGAGAGACAGAGACAGAGACAGAGAGGGATATATACCAAGGTATTGACATTTGAGGGAGGGGTGAGATTATTTGCTTTCTGTGTATTTTGTAATGAATGCTCCATAACGAAGATGTATTGCTTTGGCAGTGAGAAGGCATTATCTTTTAAGAAGAAAACATGGCAGAAAAAAATGTTTACAAGAAAATGCTAGGGATCCCACAGAAAATTCTAGTACCCTGAGAGTCAAATTATAGCACAGCAAGAACGCCCAGCAAGGAACAGAAAACACAAAACTTCAGTTATGTAATTCAGGAAGGCCCGAAGAAGTTGCCGGACACCCGCAGAGACCCAAACAGACCTTTTGGAACTCAAACCAGGGCAGAGAAAACACACAAAAAGGTAACAGGACCCATCCAGAGATGAAAGATTAGGTGTGCAGAATCACAGGGACAAAAGTGAGTGTAAGAAAGAGGAGGCAGGAAACAACATTCAGGCTTCTTTCAGCGGCCACGGGGGCTTGGGGGGGATGGGAGGGTTGGTAAGCGTACTCCCCACACCGCCTCCCAGGGAGCCCCTATAGTTAAGCTAAGGCTAAGAGGAAAGAGCCCTTCTATTTAGCTGTCATCTGCGTGAGCACAGGAGGTGAGTCAGGCAGCCCCTCTAGCAGAGTGGAAAAGCCCCAGGAGCCTGCCAGCTGACCTAGCTTCCACGGTGATTTCTGAACTGGGTGGGGATACACACAACAATGTTTAATAGTGTGACTCTCAGAGCTGGGGACAAATAAAAATAGTAGTAAACACTTTCACAGCATGTGTTCTGTGCCAAGCATGGTTCTAAATTTTATATATATAACATGTATCCTCATTTAATCTTCTCAACGACTCTATGAGATCGTTATCACTCTTATCCCCATTTTACAGATGAGAAAACTGAGGCACAGAGAGGTCAAGTAACTTGCCCAAAGTCATACAGTTAATTAATGGCAGAGCCAGGATTCAAACCCAGGAAGCTGTGGCTCCAGAGTCTATGCTGTGAACCAGAGGCTGTTCTCTCTCAGCTATCCAAAAGACCACAAACAAGTGCTTTTCTCAGACTACTCTGACGTCTGTTTGTAGGAAATTCACCTCAAGGAGAAATTACACAGAAAACCTCAGGGTTGAGTATCGTTGCACCTCATCACAGGCTATGAAAACAGCCCAAGCTTACCCGACGAAACCACTTTCCCACTCCCACCTCCCCTCCTTCTTCAGACCATGGCCCTCAGTATTCTCTGCTTCCTAGGTGCCCACAAAACATGAAAACCAGCTCTCCGCAGGGGCCACACTGCACTCACCACTCCACTCCACTGTCTTAACACATGCTCTGCAAGCAGAGTAAGTCAGACCCTGCTCTACACTCCCCGGCTACGTTACCTGAGGAAAGCTAATTAACCTCTCTCCACCTCCATTCCATTTGTAAAACAGGAAAAACAGTATTAAAGTCTATACTCATTACTCACAGATTCCATATTTGCAAATTTGCCTACTTGCTAAAATTTATTTATAACCCCAAAATCAACACTCACAGGATTTTCATGATCGTTCTCAGGCACATGCAGAGTGATGAAAGATTTGAGTCACCCGACGCACACATTCCCAGCTGAGGCTGAACAAGGCTATGCTCTGCCTCCTTGTTTCAGTTTTCACGTTATAAACAAGTATTCTTTTTGCGGGAAATCAGTACCACGTGTTTCGCATTTTTATGCTTTTTGTTGGAAACTTAGCTGTTAAAAATGGCCCAAAGGTGTGTTCCTAAGGGCAAGAAGGCTGTTATGTGTCTTTCGAAGAAAATACGTGTGTTAGATAAGTTTCATTCAGTTGTGGTGCTGTTGGCCACAAGTTCAATGTTAAAAAGTCAACAATAAAGTGACTTTAAACAGAAACACACATAAAACAATGTTATGTATCGATCAGTTGACAAAAATGTCATGGCCAGAGGCTCACAGGAACCTGACCCCACATTTCCCCTAGGAGCAATAGTTCAGTATTCACTAATTCGGCGTTTGCAGCAACTTTATAGGACGTACCGACCGCAAGTAACGAGAATTGACTGTACCTCATAGTACTGTCAGTCTTAAATGAGCTGATATCACTAAGGCACTTAGAATAACACGTGGACCACCCGATGGGCTAAGGAGGCATCTTCCTTTATCACTTATACACATTCTTAGCTTGAAGACTGAGGTGAAGTAAAAGAGAACTAGGGCCCCACCCAGAACAACAGGTGTACTTGACTTGAGTTGAATGGGACGAATGAGTGGGCCAAATATTCAGAAAGAAGCTTTGACCATGTGGCACACCACTGGTGATGAGCTCAGAGCTGACAGTGGTTTCACATTGAGGAAAGAAGACTCCAGGGAGCATCCACGGGGTTCACCCACCTAAGATCCACTCCCCTTGGTTTCCCTCCTTGGTTTTCCTTGAGGAGTATTACCTGGGGTCTTGGTGGGGGTCAGCAATTCTGGGATGGTCATGTGACTTCAGGCAGGCCAATCAGAAGCTCACTCCCTGGATTTTGCATCGAGAACAAAGTCATTCATCCTGCCTATGGTGTCTTGAAGGAATGAACCATTAAGTCCTGCTTTCTAGATCCCCAGGACGTCTCTGGTTCCAGGACTTTCCAAAGCCTACATCTTCATCTTTTCTTTCACATCTCCGATTTCTCTCATATCCTGCTAATAAATTCATTTCTGCTTAAATTAATCAGAGTCAGTTTATGTTACTCACAACCAAGGATTCTAACCAAGACAGGAATTTCAAGGGATAGCCTTTTTTCCATCCCCCTGCCCTTAGACTTAGACCTCAGCATAAAGGAAATGCCAGCTATTCATGCACACAGAGGTCTCACAGAAATGGGACCTAAGAAGTGGCCAAAACAGGCAGCTTTTATATTTTTTAGGCAAAGGAATAATAAATTTGTAAGGAAGTGACAGGACAAAGAAACTTAGGTTTTGGATTCTCAATTAGTGAAGAGTTTGGGCTTGGGGCAGCAAATTAAAGAAGTCATAGGTTTGTTTATACAGGCTCTCAGCCTGAATTCCCCATCTCTGGTGATACAACTGAGTGTCTTCCACCTCCAGATTCAGGGAGGGTACCTTTCACAGGAGAGATTTATTTCCTGCTTTCAGGGAGACAGAGAGAAGGGTCAGAGTGTCCTTTTTGTGTTGGTCGTTCCTTAAGTAACTTTAATTCAAAACAATCAGTATGCCATTGAGGCACATTTCAGGGCAGCCTGCCCTGGGCCCCAGCAAAGCAAAACATACGCAGGGCCACTGGTGAACTCTGCTAAAGGGGGACCCCGGCTGCTGGGCCTCGGTTCTGTCTCTTTCACTATTTTCGTGATACGACTTGAAGAAAGGATCAAATGAGTCGGAAGACAGAAGTAGCATCTTAAACACATGTGACAGAATGGATTTAGCACAAGCAATCAGAAGGTCCAGAAACCCAATTTCCGAGTCCAGGCATGCAAGTTGGATTAAGAGGGTTTTAGATTAAGCACTTTTGAATCACTTAAGGATTTCATCAGACAAAAAGCTAGGGAGTCAGCAGTAGGAGAGGGCTGCCAAAAAACAGTTAACGATTTTAGACAAATCGAAGTATATTATCTACATCAGTGATTGCAAATCGGTGGCCCACATATTGTTGGCCTACAAAAATTGTTTTTTAGTTTTAAAAAAGTAAATAAATTACCAATACGCCTAAATTAGAAGTCTTCCCATAAATATTCTGATTTCCTGTCTCTGTTGAAAAAAAAAAAAGAATCTGGCAATGCTAGGCCTGTGCTGCCATACTGGCAACAATTGGCTTGAGCTAAGTGGCCACTCCTTTGAGATGGGGCACACTCCCTTTATTTTGCCATTGTCCCTACCCCTCCCTGTGGTCTCCCCATTACCAAGACTTGCCAGTTGCCAACTCTCATCACACTTGGATGGTTATTTTCCCTATGGTACAATTAAAAAAATATATTCTTCTGTGCCCACATAATAAAGGCTGTATTTTTTTAAAAAGGGTATGTTTCCAAAAATTACATACTTCTTTGTAGAAGTGAAGAAAATTCTTATGGTTTAATATACAGGTATTTTTTAAATCTAGGATGTTTCATGTGATTAAGTTATCTGCCTGGGCTCCTGTAGGAATTTGAATTTGTGAACCCCAATCTATAACTTGAGATGTCATGGTTCATCTCTATTCAGGGATAGGCAGACTCTTGCTGAAGTGTTACACAGGATTTCAGAATCCATTATTTATAAAGTACATGGACAAGCTGGAAATTTGAGGACAGGTTCAAGAACTCTTAGTTCACACATACAATGAAATTCACACATATGCTGCCCATTCCTTTTAATGCCTATATGTTGACATGGAAAGACTGACATTTTTGGTAAAATCAGGAACTTGTGGAAATGAATGTTCAGCCTAATACTATTTTAGTTAAGTATATGAATATGTGGGTGTAGGTATGTATTTGTTATAGGCATAGAAGAGCAGTTTTCCCATCCAACCTTGAAATTCAGAGATTCTGTGACATTTCCGTATTCATGACAGCCAAATATAAGATCAGGAAATGAGCAAGTGATTTACAGAGGCAGAAGGCAAGAGTCTAGTGTAATTAGAGGTCAAGAGTGCTGGGGAATACTTTTAAAATAATGATTTTTATGAGACTGAGTGGGAATATATGTTTGAGAGCCTCAACAGTAGGCAGAAAAGCAGCCTTGAAGTAGATATACTGATAGTAGCTGCCTCTCGCTGACATCTTTTGGGTTTCTTCCCATCCCTGACTTCCCTAAAACCTATAGAGGCGGGATCCCAGCTATAGTGTCTTCCACATCCATACCCTCCTACACACACACAAACACACATACACACACACACACACACACACACACGCAGCTAAATGGCCTGAGTTTAGGCAACCAACCCAGCGGGGGCCATCAGATTATCCCAAGAAACTTAGAATTAGACCTAAGAGATGCTATCTGCCCCAGTTGGGAAATACTGTGAATATGGCCAGAAAGAGCACAGTTGATCCAGCGTAAACATAAGCCAAGAAAGCCAGAGAAGGGAGAACAAGGCAGACGCGTAGGAAGAACCCAGGGCCCGGAGACAAAGAGAAGCTGAAAGGGCACAGCTGCCTGTGCTCTTGATGGCTGGTTTTCCAATTCTTCTATCCAGTCCCTCATGAAGCTAGGCTGAACTTCCTGCCCTTCGATCACAAAAGAGAACCTCCAATACTAATAGTAACAACATAGGCAGCGGCTCACGTCCAGAGATGCTTATCATCTGCTCAACAGTAAGTGCTCTACATATATGAACTCATTTAATTTTCCTGAAAACCCTATGAGACAGCTAATGGCACCCCTCCTTTTAACCCCCCCCCCCATTTGTTATAGGTGAGGAACCTGAGGTGCAGAGAGTTTAAGTCACTCCCCAAAGAGCACCCAGCTAGGAAGTGGCAGAACCAGAACCGGAATCCAAACAGTGCAGCCGCAGAGGCCTTGCATTTAACCATTAACTATTCTACCTCTTGGCCTCAGTTTGCTTGAGTGAATTTCCATCCCTCGTGACCCAAAAAGCCCTGCCTGAGACACAGAGAAGCCACATGGACTTGGGGAAAAGCAGCCACCTGGAAGGCACTGTCACGGGAACCCTGCCAGTTCTTCTTGCTAAGTTGGCCGGCAAAGGAC
The DNA here is from genome assembly GCF_028021215.1 of Eschrichtius robustus. Classification (NCBI taxonomy): domain Eukaryota; kingdom Metazoa; phylum Chordata; class Mammalia; order Artiodactyla; family Eschrichtiidae; genus Eschrichtius; species Eschrichtius robustus. Next base: position 72,727,070 of record NC_090839.1, on the reverse strand, counting down.
TCTTTCCTGCATCAAGGCGGTTGCTGGACCAGGGCCTTCGGACACAAGCAGAGCCGTGGGGAAGCCATTCAGGCACTGACATAGCATCCCTTGGACCAATCTGTGTTGGGTACCCACTCTGTGCCAGCTTTTGTTCTAGGAGCCGGAAAATTAGCAGAGAATAAGACAGGCAAGGGCCCTGTTTTCCCAAAGCTTGCTTTCTTAGAAGAGGGAGCTACACGAATGATTCTACATGGGGATAGATGCCATGAAGGGAAAAGAGGAGGGTGATGTAATAAGAATATTGAAAGGGATACTTTTAGGTAGGGTAGTTGGAGAAGGCTTCTCAGACAGGCAATGACTGAGCTGACATGGAGATAATGAGAAGCAGCCACGACCCTAAGAAGAGTCAGAGAGGCACTGCGGTGGGAAGAAGCGGACGAACTCAAGGAACAGAAGTGCGCACGGTGGCTGGAGCACGCGTCCGTTCCACCCCTCAGTGGGCCGGGCATGTGGAGAGAGAGGCAATCCCGCTCCAGAGCCCTGAGAAGGAGCAAGTGCAGTAGGCTGCAAAGCTGGCCAGGTCTTCATTCCCCGCCGTGTCCACGCCCCTCGCAACGTGGCTTTGCGGCTCCTCTCCTCCACTCCCCACTTCTCGAGTCTGGGATGGCCTGTGACTGGTTTGGGGCCAGTGGAAGCAGCAGAAGTGACAGTGCGCCAACTCTGAAGCATTTCTCAAGAGCCCTTGCACGCTTGCCTCCTTAGAACCGTAGAACCTTTTGCCCAACTGCCCATGAACAAGCCTGAGTAGCCTGCTGGATGGGGAGACACACAGGATCCATTCTCTCTCTTCCGCTCCAACAAACACACATCCCAGCGCTGGACACATGCGTGAAGCCGTCCTAGACCTTCCAGGCCCCAGGTAACCTGCTGGCTGACCACAGACACACGAGCGAGCCCAGCCAACATCAGCAGAACTGCCCACTTTTGTGCAGTTTGGGGGTAGTCTGTAATAAAGAAATAGCTAATTCATACGCCTAGGGTGATGCCCGGACAGAGAGAAGCGCTGTAGGAACAGTCGGAAACAGCCCAAGAGAGGCTGCTTTGTGGCTGTGCTTGGCAGCCCTGCCAGGGTCCCGATAACAGCACTGCCACAGAGAGGCTCTGCCGCAGCCCCAGGCTGATGCCCCGGAGAAGCAGCTGCTCCGACACCAGGAAACAGCAACACCCAGTGGCTTCATTCACTGAAACTCCGCAGTGAGAATCAGACACACCTGACTTCAAACCCCAACCCTGCCTCTTACCAGCTGGGATACGTAGCTTAACCTCTCCCACCTCTGTTTCCTCACCTGATAATGGAGTAAATATATAAAGCACATTAGAGAGTACCTGTCACGTAGACATAGCACTTTTGTGTTGTGTAAGTTTACAATTATTACATATAAACAAAAGGGAGGGAAAGTCCCCATGTGAGGCCCATAGCACTCACTGGCGGTATGTGAAAGAATTTTAGGTGGAATATAGACGTGGCCTTCAATCACGGCAAACTATAATAAGTAGTGGTTGTTCCCTTTTCAATTTTTTTTCAATCCTCGTGATTCTATCAAAGGAGAAAGTCTCAGTTTGGTGCTTATATGTTTTGAACACCACTCTAGTATTTGCTGAATTCCCTTTCAGAACAAAGCGGGGGGGTGTTTCAAATTCAGATCCTTGTCAGCCAATAGTACCTTGCTAGAATTTCATATTTTTTAATTATATTCATTTTATAGTTACTAGTTCTTTATGATGTTATTTTTTTCCATTTATATAGTGATAAAGTTTCCTTTAAAATAAATGTGTTGAAATGAAAAAGCAGACCATTAAAAAATATTTTTTAAAAGACAGAGTGCACACAGAGCAAATATTATGAAGAGCAGAATATTAGGGAAGACTGAGATAAGGAAAAGAACATGGGTAGAATATGGAATTCAACCTGGTTCAAAGTCCAGCTTACCCAAGTTAGTAGCTATAAAACTGTATTAGTCAGCTTTGGCTAGGTAAGGCTACAATAACAAGCAACCCCAAAGCTCCATGGCTTACAACACGCAAAGTTTAGTTCTTGCTCATGCTACATGTCACTGCAATTGTCTGTGGCTCTGTGGCTTTGCTCCATGTGTCTTTCATATGGCAGGATATAAGCCAAGGAAACAGCCCTTGTTTGGTCCTGGGGCAGAGGGGAAAAGAGTAATGGCCAAACCATGCAATGGCTCTTAAAGCTTCTGCTTTCATATGGCAGGATATAAGCCGAGGAAACAGCCCTTGCTTGGTCCTGGGGCAGAGGAGAAAAGAGTAATGGCCAAACCATGCAATGGCTCTTAAAGCTTCTGCTTAGATGTACAGTATGTGAAGTCTGCTCAATTCCACTGGCCAATGTGTGTCACATGGCCAAGCTCCACATCAACAGGAACAGGAAAGTTCATCTCTCCTGTAAGTAGATACTATACCTCACACAGCAATGGATGGGGATATATAATCCTCTTACGTGGAGAAAGCAAATAATTGACTCAATAATATAATCCACCATAATGACCCTGGGCAAGTCATCTCATTTTTACTTCTCCATTTCTGAAATGAGAATACCTACTTCAGAATGAAGCTCAATAAATATGAATTCCCTTCCCCTTTCCCATCTTCTGAGATTCATTCAGAGCAGCTCAAACCAAATTTAGAAAGACCTTGGTAGACCAGCTGTATTCAAATGTTTAGTCCAAGACCTGTAAACAGCTAAAAACAAACCCAGTGATTATTCATGTGAGATGAATGTACTCCCCTCCTAAGCAGGGACTTAGGGGACTGTCCCTCTATGCCACTCATGTCGCCACCTTATGAAAATCTTACTGGAAAAACACTTACCAGTTCCAGAACTAAAGAGGAAATGGTTATATTAATTGACATCATAATATTAGTGTAGTAATTAAAAGCATACATTTTGGAATTGGAATCATGACTCTGTCATTTGTATGTGACCTTGAGAAAGTTAAATAACTGGGCCTCAGATTTTCCATAAAATGGGACAATAAACTATTTAAGTCATAGATTACTATATTGAGATAATTCATATGTATGGCTTATTACTGTGCCAGGTCCAAATAAATGCTCAATAAATAGAAACCCTTATTAATGCTGGTACATGTCCCAAAGTATAGATACTCAAGCATTTCAAATCAACGTTTGGCATCCAGTATATCCAGTACCCTTGCTTATACCAGTTGTATAAGTCTGAGTTCAATTTTTATTTCCCATTCTTTGATATGGGACACCGCACTGCTCCCTGGAAATCCTGTAGAAATTCCCTGACCTTGTCTCTATCTATAAAGGATTTTCAATTCTTTTTAAAGAACCTGAAGAAACAAAAGGTACAAAAGTCATTTCTTAAAGTGATAAATGGATGTGGACCATGGCAACATCGGTTTCCCCAGCCTTCTGTTCACAGGGCATTTCAGCAAAAGGCTGCTGTCAGTATACAAGGAGACCCTCACAAAAAAGACCCTCAAGGACAGGATCTCCATTTACTCTTTTTTGGAGCTGGATTCCCTGTCTTATGTGTGGTGGACATTTTTAGCAACAAAGCTTATTCCATCTCCCAGCTGGAGGACTTGTCACCAATTACTTGGAAAAGAGATGAATAATTAAACAGACTTTTCTCTCATGATACTAAGTGGAAGTGTCTGGGTAATAGTGAAAGGTTAGAGATAATAATCTCCCTGTGGCTCACAGCAGTTTGGTCTATTTCTTTTTTTTTTTTCAATTTATTTTGGCCACACCCCGTGGCCTCCAGGATCTTAGCTCCCCCACCAGGGATCGAGCCCAGGCCATGGCAGTGAAAGCTCTGAGTCCTAACCACTGGACCACCAGTTTGGTCTATTTCTAAGTCTGCTCAAGCTTTCAAAGTTTCCTTCCTTGTCTGCACAAGTTATGACCCTGAGTTAATCACGTAAGCTCTCTGAGCCTCAGTTTTCTCACCTTTAAAGTGGGAATGATAGATTGTTTGGAAACACTTTGTTAGACTTCAAGAGCCAAATCAAGATAAGGGAGTCTCTCATCTGGACATTAGAGTGACACAGGAGTCAGGATTTGATGAAAATAGACCTGAACAAACACAAACACAAATAACTAGTGTAAAACTAAGAATGTGGCTCACCAACCAGTTCTACAAGGATGGAGCCATCAGCCGCTGCAGTCGTTAACAGTGCACCCAGAGAGGAATTCAGGATGAGAGACAGGACGAGGCACTCAGCCTTGGAAAAAACGGCCCCTTAGATAGTCAGGTGTGTACCTCAGGAAGAATTTTAATGGCCCCAGAATCTTGCATCTGCCCATACATAGAAAAGCACTAAAATCATTAACTTGAGATACCTGTTCCTTGTGACTACAGTAATCTTTTACTGAGATGTGTGCTTGACAGCAACTACTCCCTAGCCAAAAATCATATATACACTGGCTTCTCCCCCTACCTCTGCAGAGCTGGTCCCTCAGAGCTGTCAAGAGGCTGTCTCCCAGGCTGCAGTCCCCAGTAAGGTCCCTGAATAAAACTTAAACTCACAACTCTTAAGTTGTGCATTTTCTTTCAATCAACACTAGTGAAGGACTGGTGTTTAGTAGATTAAAGTAAAAATTCCTACAAATCAACAAGAAAATGTAAAAAAAGGGGGGGGGGACATTTATAGAAGACGAAATGCAACTGTCCAAGAAATATGTAAAAAGAAACCTCACTAGTAATCAAGAAAATGTCTATTAAAATTAAATGCCATTTTTCTCCCCTCAGATTGGCAAAAGTGTTAAAGCTTGGCAATATCATAATTTAAGGAAGATGTAGTAAAACAGAAACACACACTGCTGGTGGGAATGACACCGGTCACTCTGGAGAACATTTGGCAGTATCTATTAAAATCCAAATCGTGTACCCCATTACCATGCCATTCTACTTCTCAGTAACTAGAGAAACACATGCATGTGTGTGAGACATGTACAAGGATGCTTATTGCAGTACTGTTTGTAATAGACACCACCCCTAAAAAAATAGAATCTAAATGTTCCTCAACAGGGAGTAGCCATAAAAATGGGAGAAAGGTCATACTGTGGAATGCTAGGGAGTATGTAGTTAAAAGCATAACAACAGAGATTGCTCTTCAAAACACTGTGAAGTGAAAAATCAAGTTGCAGGATGATGAGTGACGTATGACACCATTTAGCAAGACGTATATGCACACACATAAACTCTACCATATAATCTGTATGGATACAAACATGAACAGAGAAAAGGTTCTAAAAAGAGACACCAATGGTGACCTCTGGGGAAGGGAGAGAGGACCTGGATTGGAATGTCAAAAAAGCCAAAAAGGTCTTTAATACCTTATCCATGATATTGAATTCATCTTAATGAGATTATACTTATGCATTTCTTATGAATTTAACATTTTCCTTTAACACAGCAGGATGATCTCACTGCATCATCCGTGGTGGGTCACAAGGTCTAGTTGACTCCAGAATCAACAGAAGAGATATGCTTATGGGGATAAATATGGCCATCATTATTACCACATGACCGAGGTTTCTGTCTCCCCAGATGCTTTCTCTTTACTCTGAGAAACAGGAAGCCAAGGCACACCTAGCTTTTTGCTGTTCCAATAGCCTAAAGACCTACAGGCTTAATCCCTTCCCAGGGGCGATAATTAACATTTTTAATGCAGGCACTTTACTATCAATAGAGTTAACAACTGCTGCTCTTATCTACTTAGGTGTGAAAAAGAAGAGGAGATGCTTTAAGGGTGGAGGATAAGCAGAAAGGATAGAATTCAAGAGGAATTCACAGAGCCTGGGGGCAATTTGGCGAGGTCGAGGTTCTGAACCCTGGAAGAGCGGGGTGAAGAGTGAAGACAAAGTTGAAAAAACAGATTCTTTAGCATGACATCCAGAGCCTTTCATATTCTGGGCTTAAGTCTACCTTTCCAGAACCTTCACTCAGTTCCATCTAGCCCAAGGGGGTGCCGAGTGTGAAGGGTAAGACCTCTGACAATGGAAGGGGGTAACCGACCAGCCCAGAGGCATCAGCTGAGACACAGGGACCAGCCCAAGAAGTGCATTCAGGGACTTCCCTGGTGGTCCAGTGGTTAAGACTCCGCGCTTCCACTGCAGGGTCCATGGGATTAGATCCCTGGTAGGGGAACTAAGATTCCACATGCTGCATGGCACAACCAAAAAAAAAAAAGGAAGCGCATTCATCCACAGTTTCTTGCATTAAGAGACCTCATGGGATAAGAACTATCCTATCTCCACTAAAGGGACTAAAGGGTGGGGAAATGGAGAAAAAGGCACTACCTTATGTTTCCCATTTGATCACAGCACCCCTCAAAAATAGGTTTCTGCTTTAATACGTCTCTAAGTTTTTCTCTTTCCCAGCACTTATTACAATCTATAATGATCTCTTTTTTCCTTGTTTACTTGTTTATAAACAAGGAAATGTAAGTTACATGAGCAGCAAGGACTTTCTGTCTTGTTCACCACTGTATCCCCAGTATCTGGCATACAGTAGGTGCTCAGTAAGTTGTTTGTTTTTTGGTTTTTTTCATCTTGAAGGTGGTGATACTTCCAGAAATATAGCAAGAAGCTTGAAACATAGTACCTGAGGGTGACATAGATTGCTGAGCAGAAAGAATGGTTAAGAAAGAGCACTGGAAATGACCATTTTGGAGGGGACTTTTTTGTTCCTAAATGTAAAGGGCATAAAATCACCAGATTTTATGAGGATTCTTCTCTGTGACTCTCTAGGTTGTTTAAAAGTTGGAAACACCATGCCAGCAGTTCCACGGAGGATAAAAGGAGATCCTTATGACAAACATTCAAAGCTTGACCTCAGCTTAGCTAAGATTTTATTCCATATCCATTAGTGACAAGGCTAGTACAAAAATAAAAGCAGTCACTTCCTCTTTTATGTTTTAAACAGAAAGAGAGGAGAAAAAAAAAAACTTACTGAACTCTGAACTTCCTCTCCTCTAACCACAACTTACTACTGGCTTACTTTGGTAAGATAATTGCCAAATAAATAATAATTAGGTATCTTATTGGCGCTGCAAAGTTTCTATCCGAAACTCTGCCTGGAACACTGCCTACTGATGCCAACCTTTTCAAGGAGCCCATCCAGGGATCCTGACGGAAAGGGGACAAAACTGTCCCAAGGCTGCCAAGAAACTGCTGAGCTCAGCTCTGTGGCTGCTGCAGCTCTACTCACAGGACAGACATCTGCCACGCCAAAATGAAACGGAGCCCAAACTGGCAGACTACTCCGAGGCACAAATCCACAGCCAGATACCCTGGAGGGGCCTTGGACATAGGGTGCAGCAGCCTGAGTCTGGGCCCTGGCTCTACCACTTACTTACCAGCTCTGTGATGTTGGGTAAGTGGCTTAACCTCTCTGGGCATCCGTTTTCTCATATGTTAGAAAGAAAAAAGGCTTTTGTTTCTGATATGGTCAAGTAAACTCCAACTGGACCCAAGCTTCCTGCAGATAACAAGTTTAACTCTGGACCAGAAAACAAAAAAATTTTTTTTTATTTAAAAAAATTTTTTAACCTGAAAGCACTGGAGAGTGAACAAAAGAAGGCAAATTCTGCAGTAAGGGAGCTGAAATCTGAAAGAAGAGAATACCATTTCACAGCTTTTACCCTGAGAACAGGCTGCAGTCAGCATCAAGTGGCAGCTAAAACTCCAATAAAAAACCTTAAGTCTTCCTGGCTTGCAGAGCCAGAGGACAGATTTCAGGTCAACCACAGCTACTGGAAAGTGAGGAGGGAATCCAAGGATAGAGAGAGCCCACAGAGGAGCCCCAACTTCTGAGTACAGGCAGACCTGGGAGATACTGCGGGTTTGGTTCCAGACCACCGCACTAAAGCAAATAATGCAATAAAGTAAGTCACACAAATTTTTTGGTTTCCCAGTGCATATTAAAGTTATGTTTACACTATACTGTAGCCAACCAAGTCAATAGCTTACTAAGATGAAAACGTCAACATTCCTCAGAGAAATACAACTGAATCCAGAATCTCCACAACATAATACAACGTCCAGGATACGATCTGAAATTACTCGACATATGACAAACCAGGAAAATATGACCCAATCTCAAGAGAAAATACAACCAACCAAGGCAAACAGGGAGGAACAATTCCTACTAGGTTAGGGCAATAATCTGAAATTGTATGAGATACAATGCATTCAGCTGCAAGTAACAGAAAATCCATCTGAAATGGTTTAAGCAGTAAGAGAATTTATTGTCTAACAAGAACAAATTTCCAGAGATAGGGCTACATCAAGGTTAGTTAATTCAGTGGCTCAACGACATCATGAAGGACACAATTCCTCTCCATCTTTCCACACTGCCATTCACAGCATGTCAGCCCTGTCCCTCATGGTCAAAAGACAGCTGCCACAGTTCCAAGCCATGACATGAGGTACTTGAAGAAAAATCCTTTGTCCTGGGTCCCCTTCCTTCCTGATTTGTATGCTGTCCTGTGAGAATATGACTCTTGGTACTTACCACAGTCTTCTTGGGACGAAGAGGGGAGATACTGATGACACTTGGAGGATGCCAGAGCAAATAACTGGGAGAATCCCCAGTCTTTCATGACCCTGTTAAGCCTCTGATTAAACAAACCCTCGAATCACCTACCTCCAGACAGCTTAAGTGTTCTACTATTAACAACCAAAGCGTCCTATCTAAAACAATCACCAGAATTGGAAAGCCAGTAACATTTGCTCTAAATAGAAGACAAGCATGAAAAACACAATGAAAATTATAATTATTAAATCCCAGCAGCCACATAGCTCTGAGCCTGAGGTTGCCTCATTCTTTTTTTTTTTAAAGAGAAATTAGCATGAATTAGAAAGATGTCTGAGACATGGTAGCACCACACTGAGAAATCCTCCTTAACAACCAGAAGAATTAAAAGATAATTGAAGAGGTAAAGAAAAAAATACACACACACACACACACACACACACACACACGTATTTCCATGATGTTTAATGTCACACACAATTAAAATCTTTTGAGTACCACCAGTAATATGCTTTAGGTATTTTGAAAAATACAGCCCTGTATTAATAACTCCCAAATATTTACCGCCATGCCTGACTTCTCATTATTCCCAATTGCCTTTTGGACACCTACACCTGGATATACCACAGGTATCACAAACTCAACATAGCCAACGCAGAATTCACTATCTTCACCCCCAAGCCTTCTCCTCTTCTTGAATTTTCTACTGCTTTTTATGGTACCCCTATTCATCAAGCACCCAAATGAGAACTCCCTGAACAGCTGACAATTATTCATACTACTTTTATTGTTCGATATGCCAGGCAAAGTGCTGCTCTGCCCCACACAGACATTATTATATCTGATCCTCAGAAATCTTTGTAGAAGGTACTACATTTACCCTATCATTTACCCTTTTTTAAAAACTAGGAAGCTAAGGATAAGAAATTTGCCTGGGGTCGCAGGATCTGAATCCAGATCTAATCCTCTTTTTTCCTACTTCACAAAGCAAATAGAGACCATCAAGCAAGAATTCCTCAACTGGCCTTAAACTTATTTTATTTCCCACTCATTTTCCCTTCTTTTCTCATTTCCACCTGTGCTCTCCGTTCTCATCTCCTGGGAAGCTATCTTCCTTGGAGACACCTTACTTCACTGCACTCTCGTCAGCACTTAGCGCTTTCAACCTCACCAGGTTGAGGAATCCTGGAGAGCTTTCTCTCTACTTTCAACGTTCTCCTGCCTTCTCTCTGCCTCTCCAAATCTTCTCTTCTCCAAGCTTAACATTCCGAGTCCTTCAACTACTGCCTCTTAACAAGTGTCCCTTCTTTCTCTTGCTTCTCCTCCACCCTCGCTGACACTCTGCTTCACTCTCTCACCGCTTCCGCTGCCTCAAAACTCAACTTAGAACTTGAGCTCCTCCGTGCAGCCTCCCAGGACCCTGGGACTCGAGCTGCTCCCAGAACCCCCACCTCTATCACCATTATAGTGCATATCACACTGTGTTATGAATGTTTGATTTATGGACTTTCCTATGAGACTGTGGGCTGCTGGAGGGGAGAAACATGCCTTATGGCTCTGTATTACCCCCTGCACATGAGGGGATGGCCGAATATGCCAGCTGGACCACACTGGGCTATTATTCCTTTTATATTACTCTCCTCTATGTGGATTTTGGAAAATACACAGGACTATAAATGTCAAGTGAAAAAAAATGCACAACTTAAAAGTTGAGAATTATGTTTTATTTGGCAGACAAAACTGAGTACTTAAGCCCGGAAGACAGCCTCTCAGATGGCTCTGAGGGAAGGCTCCAAAGAGATAAGGGACCCTGAGCTCTTAGCAACAAAATGCAGGTACAGACTGCCTCCCTCCACCCAATCAGGAGCTCCACAAGATGGGCTGCCCTTTGGTTTTCAGAAGCTGCCAGTGGGTTCCAGTGTGTTGTGTTATGATATCAATGATTTTTTTATTATATTGTTTTTCTTCTTGGTTTTTTTATATTACATATTTAAAAGGCAGTATCTTTTGTACTGTGAATTTGCAGAAGATGCGTAATACACTTTTTTTTTTTTTACATCTGTCGGTGTGTATGGTCTGTGTGCTTCTTGTGATGAAAATAAAACCTTTTCATTATAAACGCAAAAAAAAAAAAAAAAAAAAAAGAGGTCAGGGAGGAGCCAGGATATATAGGAGTCTTTGCAACAAAAACCAGGTAGTGGAACATCGAAAGATTACTGTTAATTAAAGAAAACCAGATATCTCAAGTTAATGAATTTAGTGCTTTTCTATGTATGGGAAGATGCAAGAGTCTGGGCTCACTGAAATCATTCCTCTGATATGCACCTTAGCTGTCTAGGGCCAGCATCCTGTTCTTTCCCATCCCGAGTCCCCTCAGGGTGCACCGCTGGGGGTGGCTGCAGTGGCTGAGGGCTTGGCAGTGGGCAGCCCATTTGCCTCCATCCTGAGTTACGTGGCTGACAGCTCGATGGCTGCGGCATCCTTTGTTTGCTGATACGGCAGGCAACATTTTTCACTCACACCTTGATATGTCACTATGCTCTGGCCAAAGGCTCATCAAGGGTCCTGGAAGAATCCTCGAACCACAAGCTTCATAATCAGATGGACTGGGCTTGTCGCCCTCTTCAGATACTTCTTAGCGTCAAGTCCTGGGGCAAGTTACTTAATATCGCTGAGCCTCCGTTTCCTCGTGGAGGGAAAATGAGACTTATCTCCTAGGGTGCTGCAGACTTTAAATGTGATCATGTGTGAAGCATTAAGCTCGGTGCCTCAGTAAATTAGAACAGCTCTTTGGGGAAGTTCTATCGTTTCATGGACATGTCTGCTGTACGTGAACCCTTCCTTCCAAATGATGCAAGGACTTCATGCTTCTCAGCCAGTCCTCCCAGCCCAGCAACTCACGCACAAAAAAATCAGCTGACTGAAGTCACATGACCACCAAAAGACCTCAGACCGGAAGCCACTTTCTGAATTCCTCATTCAGGGCCATAGCTAAAAATCTACAGATGTGCTAACTCCCTCATTGGACAAAAACAATTTATTGAAAACATTTTCTCCCACTAGGGAATTTCCTCCTCAAGTCTTGTCAGTTTCACCCACTGCTGTAGCAAGCACACTTTCCCAGCTCTGAGGGATGAGCCAGACCACCATCAAGCACCCCAAAGCCTGCCTGACCGCTGTCCCCCCTCACTCTGCCAGGGGCCTTCCTCCCCGCCACCCCCCCCCCCACCCGGCACCAATGCTCTCTCCCACCCCAAGCCCTTCACCTTAGTGACTGGGAACTCGGAATCTGACTCAGACAGTCCTGAATTCAATCTGGGCTCTGCAGTTCTCAGGAAAACTCTTTATCCTTGCTAAGCCTGTTTCCTCACCTGTGAATGGGGATAATAATAATAGCAAATCTTAGTGGAGGATGAAGATTCAGAGGGAGGAAGTTTGTGAATCCCCAGCTCATTGCAAGCCCTCATGTCATCGCTGTCACCAGCACCATCTCGACATTCCTTTTATACAATCCTAAACTCAAATCTATGTTTGAATCCCAACTCTATGTAACTTTGGAAAAATTTCTTAACTCTTCGTGCCTCAGTTTTCTCAGCATAAAATGGGAATAATAACAGTAGCAACCTCATTGGGCTGTCGGGAGGATTAAAAGAGTTAATACATGTGAAACATTTAGAACAGTGCCAGGCACATAGTAAGTACTAAATAAACATCAGCTTGAGTCAGCGGCCTTTGAAAGCCTTATTTGAAGATGTCCACGAAATGGAAATTTCCCTGGCCTGTCTCCCCAGCTAAAAGAGACCCTGCCTGCCGGGGACACATACACTCAAGCAGGAACAGGTCTAGCCCAGATTTCATTTTTCTCTTGAACCTGACTTTTTTTTGTCCCATCTGGAGTGCCCCGGCCTTAGACCCCAAATCAGAGAAGGCCAAAAGGGAAACACAATGAGGCCAACTGTCATTTCAGCCCCCACCTATTGAGGACACCGGAGAATAGAAACACAGCCTGAATCCCAGCCCTTGGAAGGCCCAGCTGGAAGCTGACCTCAGCAGAGTGCCCCCCGGGCGACATGGCCCACCTCCATGCCTGCACCTGAAGACCTCCTCCTCCTTCCCTCTGTGCTGATTCTGTTCATAAGACACTTCTTTCTCAACCCACATTATCCCCCAGGATAACCAGTTCTTTGTCTGCACAAGAGGGACAGCTCTCTGCCAGCACTTGACACAGCACTGGAACACTTCACCCAAGTGACAGGTCAGGCCAGGCAGTTCCATCTGAACCAATAATTCCATTTTAAAAAACTCTTATCCCCCACTTAGAATTCTATTTGGAAAAATAACTCTTATCAGTGATATGTTTAAGGCTCAAAGATGATCATCAAAATAATCTTGGGATAGTGTGATGGGGTGAGAATAAAACATCTAATTATAAAGAATTCAAAACAATGCATTTATATCATCTCTAAAAATAAATAAAGCCTCAACAGTGCATGGACCTCAAAAGTCAACTTCATGAGCCTCCAGCACCTCTTGTCTATACTTTTCACAATGACTTTCAAACTGCGTTGACCATCACCCACAGTGAGAAACACATTTTACATCTGACCCAGTTCACACATGCCTATATATGTATACATGAAATAGAAGTTTTATGCAACAATACTTATGTCATGCATTCTACTTTCAAGTTTATTTTTGCATGGTGTTCATGACCTACTAAATTGATTTCATGACCCTCAGATGAGCGATGGTCCACAGTTTAAAAAACACATTTAAAGGAATTCAAGAAAACTCTCTCCAGAGTGGAGCTGCAAGGAGGTGTAAAGGTGAAGGTCAAGGCACCGAGGTCACGGAGTCCAGGCTTAGAATAAAGAGGGAATCTCCTGTGACTCAGGAGAGCATGGTAGAGGGAAAGTAAGGGGAGGTATGTAAATCCAGGTCTCCTCCCGGATAGCTAAATGACCTTGGGCAAGCCATTCCCAGGTCCTACTTGGATTAATGCTCTCTGTAAATGGTATTTCAGTGCTGGAAGATACGGTCTATGAATCTACATAGCAACTAAATCAGTTCTGGGAAGAGGCCAAGGATGAAGGCCCGCAGGGTTACTAACAGTCAAGGAGATACGGTTTGGAATGTTCAACCTCTAAGAGAGAACCGGAAGCATGTTGTGGGCCCCATAGAGCATCCCCTAGACCCTACTCACACCTGTAGGACCAGGACACTCCCCGCTGGGAGTGCTGAAGGCCGATGATTCATAGATGCATCCTCCCTGGGACTCTTCCCTTAAAGAAGAAAGCTGCCTTATCCAAGGTAATGCCAGCTCCCCAGAGTAGCCCACAGCCAGTGCCCACTTGCTGTGGGTCCCCACTGTCCCAATTCTGAAGGGCCATCCCAGCTCCAGCCATGGGATTGGCTTTGGCCTCTATTACAACTATTGCACTGCAGTTCAACTTCTCTCTTCCCTGCCTCCCTCCATCCCTTACAGGTGTTGTTCCCAAGAGCTCCTCCTCCCATAAGCCACCTGTTTGTAAATCTTCATCTTTGAAGACAAAGCAGCAATGACATTGGCCAAAGTCACAGGAGGAGACTGAAGTAAAAATGGTGCCTTTAGGATACTTTTCAAAGGTATTTTTGAGAATTGTTTTTCAGAACTAACATTTAACAAGCAATCATATGTTCCTTGCATGCCAGGTCTCATTCAATCCACGTGGCATCCTAGGAGGTGGGCTCTGTGCTGTTACCTGCATTTCACAGATGAGGAAACCAGAGATTAAAGAGGTTAAGAAAGGCACCCAAGCCCTCGAATGTGCAGCAATGGAGCTGAGGTCTGAACCCACGCCCTCGACCTCATCCCACTCCACTGCAGCTCTGTGATCACACGTGCCACACTGGATGACACGGATTCACTCACGTCTGTTTCTTTCTCAGATCTCTCCCTCCTCAAGGGCAGGAGCCTCGTGTTATGAATCTTAAGCACTTAGTGTAGTGTCAAGTCCACAGCAGGACCCGGGTGGTAGTAATGACAATACTTGGTGGTGTATTCAGTAGTGATGGTGGTGTATTTGGTAGTGATGGTGGTAGTAGTCAGTGTTTCATGTGCACTAAGCCCTGGGCTGTGCCCTTCACGTAAAGCATTTGGCCCTTTCACTTCCCTATGACTTGAGTCCTGTTATTAGGTGTAAGTGGTGAGCACTGACTCGGGACCCACCGCAGATTCAAGGTCAGTCCAGCAGATGCACACTGTACTGGAACTAAGCAGTCATGAGGGCCACGTTGAAACTGGTCTACTAGGTCCCCCAAAATGCCACATGGTATATGCAGCTTCTCCCATCAAGAGGAAGAGTCTCTTCCCCCCTCTCTTTCCTCCTTTATTTCTGGGATGGGCTTGTGATTCCCTTTCACTCATAGAATATGGGAGCAATGACACTGTGCAAGTCCTGAGCCTAGAGTTCAAGAGGCTGGGTCCCTGCTCGTGAATGCACTGGGAACACACCCACCACCACGTGACCAAGCTCGGGCCAGCCCACTGAAGATGAGAGACCACCTGGAGAAAGGCCCCAGGTGTCCCAGGTGTCCTAGCTGAGGCCCCAGACACGGGTGAGCCCAGCCACGAACAGCCAGTCCTTGCCTAGACCAGAAGGACCACCCAGCTGAGCCCAGCCCAAATTACTGACCCACAGAAACAAGAGCAAAATAAAATGGTGGTGATTTGAAGACACTAAAGGTTTGAGGTGGTTCGTTAAACACCAGATAATTGTGTCCAGTCAAATTAGGTGTTCAGTCAAACATCGAAAAGTAGAACTACCAAAAGATTCTTCCGTAGGAAAGATGACAAATAAGCAAAAGACTTTCCCAAAAGAAGTAACCGGGTGAGCTTATTCCTGACTCCTCATAGCGTTTGTGATGTCCACTGGCAACTAGAAGCTGCAAGAATTCTGACTGGCTGGAAAACTGGAAATTCTGACAAGAACCAGATTGTTCTACCAGCTAAAAGTAAGAAGAGTGTCTCTTTATTTCACTCTAAGCAACACAAACAGACTGTGTTCTCCCCCTAACATCCCCTCCTATGTTTGATAAGATAAAGAGGTCTAGAGTTTCACCTCTCAGGTTTAAAGAAGTCAAGTTAGAGGTAAAATTGGATACACCAGCTCCAAGGAAGTCAAAGGAAACCATGGCTTTGGGGACTAGAGTAGGGTTTGCAGTTCTCAACACTCACCTGTTTTCTTTTGCTCCCGAGCTGGTCAACGTGCAGTTGACGCAGCCCTGTGCCCAAGCTCCGGCCACGAGAATGTGAGCAGAAGTGATATGTGTCCCTTCCTGGCTGAAGTGGTTCTGAAATGAATGTGCTTTCTTGTGTTCCTTCTCCCCATCCACCTGCCCAGTGGAGAGTTACCTGGAGCCCTGGATGACTGGGCGGGAGGCTGCCTGACCAGGATCGCCTGCAGTGGTCTGTGCCGTGAGTGAGAAATAAATCCCTTCCTCTCAAGCCAGAGGCTTCAAGGCTTATCTGTTATAGCAGCTTTCATAGATTCTGACTAATACCTTAGCAAATAGAGAATGTTTTAAATGCAAGCCCTAAAAGTAGTTTATGAGCTCAAGTTTTCCTGGTATTAACAGAGCTACATTACTGGGTGGGAAAACTGTCAGAATGTCCTGGCTTCTTTGTTCTACAGTTTGCTACCGATGGGCAACATTGAAATGGGAAGCAGATGTCCCCCCAAAAAGACAAACAGCACCGTCCCTCAATGGGTGACTCCAGAAGGTGCTTGTCTCCTGTACAGATTTCAATTCTGTGTGCAAAACTGAAAAAGTCCCCACTAACATTTCTCAGATTCTCAGTGACTTAAAACTATGTACTTTTTTTTTTTTTGGCCACGTCACGTGGCTTGTGGGATCTTAGTTCCCCGAGCACGGCTTGAACCTGAGCCCTCGGAAGTGAAAGCGCAGAGTCCTAACCACTGGACCGCTAAGGAATTCCCAAAACTCTGTGCTTTTTAGTTGTTTCTGTTAAAGTGGAATATACGTAACAGAAAAGTGGGTACATGTCTACAGCTCAATGGATGGTCACAATCTGAACCCCCCAGCACCCAGATTAAGAAACAACATCGCCAGCACCCTAGTAGCCCCTCTTAGTCCCCACCAGTCCCCCTGTGGGTAATCACCATCCTAACTGCTATCGCCTATGATTACTTTCACCTGTCCCTGAACTTCAAGTGCATGGAATCATACAGAACGTACTGGCATTTTAGCTCACAGGTTGTTTGTGAGAGTCATCTATGCTGTGTATAGCTGGAATCTGTTCATTCTCGTTGCTGTATAGTATTCCATTACGTACCCACTATTCTACTCAGATGGCCATTTCAGTAGCCTCCAGTTTACATTACGTCAAAGGAAATTATTCTCACTCCAGTCCACCAGGGTCCCAAAGAAGGGACTTCAGTGGAGAAACTCTTTATCTTCACAGTGAAACGTGGCCAAAGCCTGAGGCTCTGCCCAAAGTTAAGACTGCAGCATTCACATACTTCTGAAAATCACTTCTCAACAGGATTTAATGAGGGCAATTTTTTTTTTGGTTCAAACAAAAATGACCAGAGCTTGTAAACTAGGAAGTGATACACTCTTTATAAAAATCACAGATCAAGCTATACCAAAACTAGCACCAAAAGCCAAATCAAATGACTCCCTCAATGGAGTTCTTCTCCCCTATATCATTCATTCATTTAAAAAGTATCTACGAGCACATACCATGTGCCAGGTATGGAGCCAAGTACTCCAGAAACAACAGGAAATGAGACAGATGTGGTCCCTACTCTCACGAAACTTACATTCTTGTAGGGAAGACAAACACTAAACACTCGAATAAATATACAATTAGAAAAATGTAAAAGTGACAAGGGGTTATGAGACTACAAGGGGGAACCTGATTTGGAAGATCAGGGAAGGCTTCTCTGAAAAAGTGACATTTGAGCTAAGTTCTGAAGGAGAGGTAGGAAGCGAGTGGGGGAAGAGGAAAGGGAAGAGCGATTCAGGCTGAAGACAGAGCAGGTGCAAAAGCCCTAGGCTGGGCAGGGCTGTGTCATACTGAGAAAGACCACCAGTTGGGTCTTCAACCAGAAAGTGAAACGCAAGTGGAAGCGTGGTACAAGGGGAGGATTGTGAGGGCCCAGATCAGGCAAACTTGTAACTCATGTTACGGATTCTGGACTCAACCCTGGGAAAAACAGAGAGCCAGCCACGAAAACATAGACCTCTAACCAAAATAGAAAACGGTCCCTCACCACCCTCTATGCCAATCCTGCATCCCTAACTGCTATCGCCTATGATAGGCCGCCTACCGGTGGCCCAGATAGAATTATTAATACCCCCAACCATACATTTTGCCACGCACACAAAAAAAAATCCAGATAACTATCAAAATTCTCATTTGCCGCTTTGCCTAAACGGTAAAGAATGATCCCCCCCTTTAGGGAGGGAATGTCTTCAAAATAGGGCTATTCCATAAAAATCCATCACGACAAGAGACAGTCCTGCAGAGCTCACCCTCTACCTTCACCCACATTATTTGCTAGCTTCTTCAACCCAAAAGAGCACATGAACATCCCACCCAGAGGCTGAAGGGACCCCCAAATTTTAAAGGTGAACTTGTCAGAAATCTATTTGAAGTTGAAACGCCATCAACACGTTTCCAAAATGAGGCAGCAGATACGGCAATCGCAGATTTCAGTTCAGCTTTCTGAGGTTCCCCACAAAATTAAAGCATCGAAAGCCAGGAAATTGTAGCACAGAAAGCACTGCGTTCACCCATGTTCAAATCACCTCTCTGACGGCAGCTGAGCACGCCTCCCTCAGATCCACTGTCAGTCCCCCTGAGGGCTCTTGACCACGACCTGTAAGCACATTCATTCCTGCATCATGTCCTTGACTCAGGAGCATTCATCCTGCCTCCCAACAAGACTATAAACTCAGTAAGGACAAGACAGTGCCCAGCCCTAGAAATAATGGAAACAGCCCTGTTTATCAAGTACTCACTGTATGTCAGGCAAGGTGCTCAGGAAACACCTGCCATGTGCCTTATAAACTAGGTTCTGTCACTGCCTTTGACCTCTGGAAGAACCAAAAGTTCAAAGAGTTTAAGTAACATGTTCAAGGTCCCATAGCAAGAAGCCAAGATTTATACCCATGCCTTTCTGTCTCCAAAGCACAAATTCTTCACCACCAGTGCAGCATGTGCTCAATAAACACGAGCTGGGTGCATGATAGCAGGAGAGAAGGAGAAAAGGAGTGGGAGGATTCCTTCTAGAGAAAAAAATCACTTCTGCAGCCCTCTACGATTAAGGATGCAGTGAAGAGCAATATCCCTATTGTTAGAACCATAAAAATAACCCAGTAACCATCTCCCAAAATAGGATAATCAACAGTATGACTGACACGAAAGTCCAAACGTCTCTTTAGGATGTGAAAAATGGCAGCAGCCCCTAGATGCTCTGGGAACGCTCCCCCACTGCTTCTAAATGGTCATTTCAGCTTCTCTTACCTGACCTCCAACCCTACCAGCCTGGAATTTCAGGATCTGAGTCACGGCAATTATGGCTTCAGAATGCATCTCATGCTCTTTTTCAAACATTTGGCCATTTCACTCACCCACACACATCCCGCTCGACAGCAATGACAACAGCCACTTCCTAGTCACTACGCTGCCTTCACGAGGTCCAGACCCCCGACAGGACGTTCCCCTCCCACCAGCTCATCCCTCACACACCCTCCTTCCTGTTCCCCGCATGAGCCCCTTTCTCTCCTCCAGGGCTCCACTTGTGCTGTCCTCTGCCTGAAACACCCTCCCCTGCCCCCGCCCCCGTGTCAATCTGGGAACTCCTACTCCTGCTGGAAGATTGTTCCCAAATGTCAGCTCCTGTGTGGAATCTTCTCCACCCCTCCTAGGAGTAAGGATGTCATTCAAAGCTTTTTCACACCCTCGGTGTAACACTTCTCATTTATGTACCAGAAGTAATTGGCCATGTGCTGTTCTCCCCTCAAAAGACCAGGGAGATTTTCAAGGGCAAGCATGGTGTCTTATTTCTCTCCAAAGCCCATATTGGAACCTGACATTATACAATATATTTCTTCTAAGTTACTTGTTTGTTTGTTTGTTTTTTTATGTGGGATCTTCCCGGACCAGGGCTCGAACCCGTGTCCCCTGCATTAGCAGGTGGATTCTTAACCACTGCGCCACCAGGGAAGCCCTAAGTTACTTGTTAATTACTATTCTTCTACTAAAATGTATTAATTGCTATTCTTCTACCAAATGTCTCTGAGGGCAGGGATTCTGTCTTGTTCACTGCTCTAGTTCCAGTGCTTAGAACAGTACCTGATACATGGTAGGCACTCAATAAATATTTACTGAATGAATGGATAGATGGACAGATGGCTAGATGGATGTGGAAATGGATGGATGGATGGATGGATGAGTAGATGGATGATGGATGGAAAACAACTGGGTGGATAGAGGAATGGATTGGTGGGTGAGTGGATAGATGGATGTGTGAATAAAGGCAGGATCATGTTTCACCAGCCCAGGGTCACAAAGCCATGGAGAAAGAAAGCCAGGATAAGAAATCAGGTCTGTTTGATATTTGAGCCTTCACTCTCAAGCCCAATTTTTACTGCCTATCTAGAAGCCCAAAGTCTGGTAACTGGGCAGTGGCAAGGTAAAGGAAGAGTCTAGAATTCCCCCCCAGGAACACGGTTATTGTTGAGCAAAGTTAATTTCCATTTACTTAGCAAATGCCAAGACTCAATAAGGGGGATCAGAACCCTCCTAGTCTGAGTCTGAGTTCCCCTTCTGACCCGGTAGGGCAAATTTCTGCATGTCGGCTGAGGGAAAAAGAGACCTCCAAGAGATACAAACAAGCAGGCCAAGGACAATGAAAAGGTAACAACAACAGCAACAATAACAACAGTAATATTAGAAGACTGACACTCCTGAATAAAGGCCACCGTCTCTTCCAGAGCCTGCGGTTGCTGTGCCTTTCAACCCTCTGCAACACAGAGCTTCCTTCCAACACCAAACATTTCCAGGGAAGACACCGAACTCCCCTTCCCTACTCACAAGGAGGAAGCGCCAGTAAGAAATGAGGCCCAGAGGTAGAACAGCATGAGGCTCAACATTAGGTAAAAGTGGGTTACTGGTAGAAACTAACACATCTTTATGTTTCCATAATTCCCTGTAGACCCTTTATAATAAAAACAATAAAGAACATTTACAAAGTACCCAGATTTGTATTAGAGAGACTGAGACTTTCTCCTTGAAGAAATCAGAAAAATGGAAAGAGAATTGACAAAGGATCTTTTTCTACGTGTGAGTCAATGCTGCTTATTGTGAAACTACTTAAAAATTATCTTCCAAATAAGAGAAAACACACGGCCTAAACCAATGGAATGAATGGTTGTAGAAAATCAGACATGGACCCAGGATGAGGAAGATATTCAGGAGAAAATGCAAGTAATCCTGTGCCCCTGAAAACTGGCTTTCAGCTCACAAATGCCTTTCACTGACAGATTTTGCTCTCTCTCTTTTTTTTAATTGAAGTATAGTTGATTTACAGTGTTGTGTTAGTTTCTGGTGTACAGCAGAGTGACTCAGTTATACACTTTAATATCTTGTAATAAACTATAATGGAAAAGAATCTGTGTGTGTGTATACACATATATATGTATAACTGCTCCCTCTTTCTATTTATTCTCAATCTATTGTCTCAGACTTGCCCCTCCACCTCTGAAATGATCTGATTTTTCTCTTTTAGAGCAGCCACCTCGAACTGCAACCCCTGAACAAAAGGGAAGTCGGCTCATTATGAGTTATTAGCTAAGAGGAGAGGACGTTCTCTGTCTGCCAAACTGAGAAAGAAGCCATCTTAACGTAACCGTCTATTTCTACTAAATATTCATCTTACCTGTAACCATGGCACAAATAAAGATTCAGGGCTTCTCCACAGAACGTCACAGGGATAAGACCTCGTGCGTATCTTTATCCAGGATATAAGCAGCTTCACAATACAGATTTTTAGCTCCAGCTCCTTGACAACTCAGACTTTCTCCAATTACCTCAAAGAATGAGAAGTTGTCTGTGTTTTGTTTTTTGTTTTTGTTTCTGTGCGGCATGTGGGAGCTCAGTTCCCTGACCAGGGATCGAACCGGAGCCCCCTGCATTGGAAGCGCAGAGTCTTCACCACTGGACTGCCAGGGAAGTCCCTAGTTTTCGTTTTTAATTCCCAGGCCAAAGAATTCCCTGACTCCACCCCAACCCTTACAGAGGTTAGCACCCCCTACACATTCCCAGAGCACCCTGTACATTTCCTTCCAAGTACTTAACAAGAGTGAAATTAAATATTGGTGCAATGCTTTGTAGAATGTCTCATCTCCCCCATTACACTGTAAGCTCCGCAACAATAAGGATCCTCTCAATCTCATTCACGCTTGTATTCCTGCCATCTAACATAACTCCTGACACAGAGAGCTTAATGAGTGAATATTTTTTGGAAGGATGGATGGATGGATGGACAAATGGATGTATGTGGTAAATATACAAATTTCCTACCAGACTGTCAAGCAGCCATCACACCTCCAAATACCACATGTAAACACTGTGAATTTTGTACACTCTATAAAAAAGCTATCACACAATTTCAGTGGAGAGATAGAATGAGTGAAGTCAAAGAATCCTTGAGATTAGATCAAATGCCAAGAATAAGGGACCAAGCTTTTGAACACATCAGCCAGAGATGATGAACTGTTCAGCTGATCCCCCTCCCCACCCAAGAATTAATTGGACTGCAAAGACAAAAGACCAGAGGATTAAAAATTGTACTTAATAATTTAACTACCTGTAGCTGAAAAGCATCAAAAGGAGATGCATAATCTCAAAATTGTGACGTACTGATCTATTTGCGTGTGTGTGCATGTGTGTGTGTACGTGTGTGCATGTGTGGAGAAAGAAAGAGACAGACGGAGGAAGGAGGACCCCAACAGCAAGAACGTGTACAATTTATTTTCAAACCTTCGGTTTACCTTTTGACCAGTTAACTTCTCTGTATCTTTTTCTTTATTGACCCCAATACACCATAAACATGCTATATCTGGTTCTGGGCAGTACCTGAAGTATCACTGGTACTCAGAAATAATATATTCTTTAATGAGTTTCTAATAACCAGTATATCATATCAACTAGATTTTCAAAGGTCATATTTCCATATTTACTTGGAAAGGCATTCTGTTGCCCAGTGACAAAGCTTCAAGCTTTCCCTGAGTGTTCTACAGCTCAAAAGGAATTGGCTGTTGCCTCTTCAACAAATCAACCCTCCTTCTTGCTAAGACTACCGGCATTAACCTACCCTTAAAATTTTTTATTTCATTTGGGACTCTGAGCCCCAAATCCCACTTCAGGTGGAAAAACTTAAAAAGTCAAACCAACAAACACAAATTCAAAAAGCCTCTGCCTTTTATCCACATGGAACCCCCAGGACACATTCAGAAGAGCCAAGAGGTAAGCGGAGTCTCAATCACAGGCCTCTGGGATCTGCTTCCGAGAAGGGAGGGAAGTGGAATAATAGAGGCTTGACTGCACACAAAAAAGGCCCTATTTATGATTCTACTGAGAAAGTTCAACCTGAAATTCAGGATATCATAGTTCCTAGGGAAAAATATGCCAAAAATAAAATGAACCTTTGATTCATCTTTGACTATTGTTTTTAAAAAGTACATATTCTAACCTCTAAGTGTTAACTACAGACTAAAATAAACTTGTATCCTGTAAAGTCGATGTTGATGAAACCAGCAATGGTTTTATTCATGCAATACTTTGGGGATTTTTAAGAATAATGTCTATTAGAAGGCTTAAAAAAGGGAGCTATATTCAATATCCTGGGATAAACCATAATGGAAAAGAATATGTAAAACAAGAACGTCTCTATGTGTGTAACTGAGTCACTTTGCTGTACAGCAGAGATTGGCACAGCATTGTCAATCAACTCTACTTCAATTAAAAAAATAAAATTTAAAAAAAGAAGGCTTAAAAACTTGTTTTCTAATCTATACAGGAAAGGAAAGAGCTGGTTTACTCATTATAGTCACCAATGCTAGGTCTATATAGTCAGAAAATTAGTGCACTGGGGTTTTTCTAGAGGGTCCATGGCAAGTTTAGATTTTTCTCACAAGAAGGGTGAGAAAAGACAATCTAAACAAGCTGGCTGTCTGGGGCTAGACTCACTGGTGTCACCTAAAGTCTATGAAGAAACATACCAAAGAAGAAACCCATCTAAATACACGAAAGAGACACAGTCATTTAATGAGTTCCCAAATTAACTCTGTCCCCTTTTGACACAGTTTCCTACAGCTAATCAAGTAATAATGATCATCTCACTTAGAGTTATCGATAGTGGATATTTCTCTTGTACCACCTCATTACTCCTCACCATAACCCTATGAGGTAGGTACTATTAGCCCATTTCACAGATCAGAAGACCGAGGCCACTAGAAATGGATGACTTGCCCAAGTTCACACAGTAAGTAGGTGGCAGAGCACAGATTCAAACCCAGTTCTATCTGACTCCAACCCCATGCTAGGAATTCTGAATCCCTATATTTTATTGCCTCCCTATTTCTAATTAAGTGACTTCCTTAAAAAAATTTTTTTTCTCTCTGCCCAACTGTAAAAGTTTCTTGGGGTAAGAGCCTAATTCCACCCAAAGCCTTGTCTTAACTACAATGAAGGCACAAATGTTGGTCCCTGGTTCCTCTAAATAATGCCACAGAGAGAAGTCTGCCTTGCTTATCTGAGCGGTCCTATTTCTAATCCAGAATTTAGGGGGTTTCATAATAGAGATTCTCAGCTCCAGTCCCCTGTCACCAGAGACATTCTTAAACTACCTCACAGAGAATGGTTTTATAGAAAATACAGAGTGGAAACAAAAAGGGAGAAATTATGTAGCAGTCAATCTCGAGTTCTGTACAAAAGCAAGAAAGTCTATTCTTAAACTCCCCTGAGCACACAGAAATCCACAATTTCCCATGGTTTATGGACTTTCCATCCTTCCTCTCTCAAGCCATCCCAGCATCCCCAATTTCCATGGCAGCACCATGGAGCATGGGGCTCAGTGGTTTCCTTGCCTTATGATCATCCTACACTAGTCCTACCCAAGAAAGGCAGAGACTAGATCCTCTCTCCACTTCTACTTTTGAAATGGAAAACCCCCCGCCATAGCTTTTATCTGGGAACATGGCTACCTGAAATTAACCTTACATTTCCCACATACCCCTTTGCAGCAAGGTGTGGGTATGTGATTAAGTTCTAGCTAATAGCATATAGGCAGAAGTATCAGAGGCAACTTTCAGGACAGTGAGCATGTGTCCTTCACCTCTCTGTACCTTTCCTCCTCCTGCTGGCTGAAATAAGGCTGTGATGACTGGAGAGTCCAGCATCCTTCTTGGACTCTGAAATAATTTTCACTCCTGGGATAGTAGAGCACAAAACTGAAAGGAGCATAGCACCTTGGGCTCTGAACTTCTAACTTTGGTGAGAGAATAAAACCGTATGTATTTTCTATAACATACTGATCCCATTTTAATTAGATTCACTTTAAGAGGAAAAATGTGGTGCAAAAATGCTCAGATAAGGAACTCCTCTCTGATTCCAAAACTAGTCCCAGGTAACTCTGAGCACATCTGAGGATAATCTGCCACCTTCCTGGATATCCCTAAGCATGAGATCCTAAGCATCTCAATTTCAAGGGCTGTCAATTTGCCCCTTCCCCCCTCTTGCTCCTTCCCACTCCAGCCCAAATGGAATTTACTACCAAAGCAGTGACACAGGGCGACCAGACGTTCACAGCTGGATTTAGACTCTCACCTGGCAGCCAGCTCCATAGCAAAGCAACCCTGCAGAGCCAGTCTCCTCTCACACCAGCTGCCCCACCACTGGGTTACTTTGGAGACAATCATAGGAGCAGATATTTTCTGAGTGCTTAGTCTGTGCTGAACTCTGGTCCAAGCATCTTATATACTGTAACAACTTGGAGCCACCCAGCAATTTTTTAAGGTAGGTATTGTTACAGGGATCCATTTTATACACAAGGAGCCGGAGGTACAGAGAGGCTAAGTAAAATGGCTGGGAAGTCTCAAGCCAAGATTCAAGCTCACAGTGGTAGCCTGATAGCCTGTGCACATGCCCACTACCCTACACTGCCTCTCAGGGAGAGGAGAAAAAGAAAGGCAATAAAATAAAAAAAAAAATTTAAACATGCTTACCTCTAAAGCTGCCATATTTCATTAGAAACTTTAATTCTGCTTTACTCACTGCACCAGAAAATGCCTACCATTTTCCTGGCTTTGAAAAAACAGATCTGCTGCTTCAGATGTGTCATTACCTGCACACTGAGAAGTTAACTTTCCCAACCGTTAATAACGGCAGAGCAGGTGGGATAGGAAAGCAGCAATAAAAATGTTCAAAAATCACCCCTGACCTCAGCAAGAGACAAAGACAGAAACCGATTCATGGAAGTGAGAGGTAACTTCAAAGATCTTCTACGTGTTCCCGTGCTAAGACACCCCTGGCATTCTGCTTCGGGGGTCAAAGTTCTAGAAAACAATCCAACCGTGTGCACCAAGGCCGAAATTGCTGCCATTTAAAGGAACGTGGGAAGTCCTCTGGTGCAGTGCGTAAAATTGGGGCTCCAAACCTTGGTAAAAGAGGGTGGAGGTTGGGGGTCTATAAGGCTCACTGGCTGAGCGGGCTCTGCCCAGATCTCAGGTGAGAGGTCATATAAGTCTCCGAAGAAACCAGTGCCACGCTGCCAGCACTCTGCACAACTGACAATGCCACTCACTCTCATCAGGGATCACTTTACTTTTCTCTGGAGGGTGGAGGTGCTACAACAGAACTGTCAGTCAGTGCTAAGTCACATCTCAGACTCTTTAACATTCAAATGTTTTCTTCCCCTGATCTAAACCCAGATCGCCAGGGCAATCAACTTGCCCCTAAGACACTCCCCAGAAATGTGATATTTCTCACCAAACTCAACCACGTGGACCTGGTCTAAAATGGGGGAAAGGGGGGGACCTTCCAGACCAGAGGCTGCAAACTCAAATGCCTTACAGTGGTCAGAAATGGGTGAAGCAGGCCTGGCTGGGATCGACTGAGACAAAATGGTGCATGTGCACCCTGTCCACGAAAACTGCTGCTCTCAGCTCCAAATGATGGTTCTAAAAAGAAAGTGGGACCAATGCTCAGCAAACCTGAAGCTGCAAAGTCAGATACTTCGTGAAATCTCCCAGTCTAAAATGTTGGCATCAAATTCAAAAAATGTTTGACACCCTAAGGGCTAAACAAAACTACAGATGATTTGGCATCTGAAGAGCAAATCTGCAACCAGAGACGGCCGAGTCACCACTAGGCTGGGCAGCCCTGGCTAGGGTAAAGGATCTCAAACCCGATGCAAAGACCCAGGTAACCAGTCACTTGGAGTCCTTCCTGTATCTAGCCAGAAGATAGAAAGGGCAATTGAAACCAGGATCTGAGAAGCACCCCATCTGGAAGCACTTCTTTCAGAGAGGGAGGAGGCCCAGGGGACAACCACAGTCGCCTTTCTAGGGGATGCACCACCTGTAGAGACCTCTATGAGGCAGGGGAAGTGGAAGGACACATGAACAGGTACTGGGGGGGAGGGTATCTCAAGAAGAAGTGGCCAGGCAGGATAGGTTCAGGAGAACCTATGTTGACTCTTCTGGTGCTGGTTAGGGAGAAAGGGTGGATGCACTTCCTTGGCCAGCTGAGCCTCCCAGCTCCACTGGTCCTTCCCAGATGGAGTATCTCTGCCCCATATACACACACCACTTTTAAAGACCTTTCTGTGGTGATGAATTCCTAATTTGGGAGGTCACTCTGACAAATGTAATTCCTTCACTCTCTGCCTAACTCAGTCACTTCCAGAAAGTCTTTTTCACCTTCTCCTCCCGCAAACAGCATCCTTAGAACCCCACAGCCTACCTTGGCACTGGAATCCTTGCTTCCCGAAGCCCCTGCAAAGGCAGAAGGAGACATGTCAGGCAGCCCGAGGAGACCAGCCACCAGTTAGTTCCCCCCCAGAGTCACCCCACTTCCCCCTGCCCCTCTAGCCCAGGTGCAACCTCCCAGCCACAGGCGGGTGCCCAAGAGTCTTCCGCCTCTGGGGGGGAGGGGGTAGGTGGGAGCTCAGCGGTAACCTCCACCTCCCCTCAAAAGGCAGAAGACAGGAGGCTGCGACCACCAGGTGGCGGGGTGGGGGGAGCGTTTCCGTCGTGGTGGGAGGCGGCGGGCAGGCGGGAGTTCTGCCCACAGAGATGCCCGAGTGCCCTCGGGGAAAGAGAAAAAGACGCATCTAGAGGGAGGATGGGAGAGCCCCCGCGGCGTTGGCATTCCCTGGGGGACTGGGAGGGAGAGAGGACTCCCCATGCCTAGAGGGACCGGGAAGCGGAGGGTCCCCGCAGTGACGTGAAGGGGGAAAACTGAAGAGTGGAAAGGGGAACCCAGGCCCTCAGGGAGAAGCAATAAGAGATAACACGGGGCGCTGCCCCCGGAGACACAGAGGAGGAGGAAAGAATGCCCCATGCCCGCAGGGAGACAGAAAAAGGGCACCCAGGGCGCTGCCCCCAGAAAGGAGAGAAGGGGGTGAGGGTGCCTCGAGCCCGGAAGGAGGCAGAGAGACAGGGAACCCCGCACGAGAGGGCACTCGAGGCGCTGCCCTCCCGGGGAGGGACAGCGGAGCCCCGAGCCCTGTGGAGAAAGGGCGCCCGCGCCGCGACCCCTAGGCGCTCCGAGGCAGCTGGGAGGAAGAGAGGGCACGAGGCACCCCGCGGTCGGCTGTCTGGGACCCCGGGGAGCGGGAAGCCGCAGGACTGTCCACCGGGGAGTCCGGGACAGAAGGGTCCGGAGCGGGAGCCCGGGATCTGGGGCCGCGGCGGGGCTTATCCTCCCGCGGAGGCGCGGGGAGCGCGGAGGACGCGAAGAGGGGGGTCCCCGCGCGCGGCGCTACCCTCGGAGCCCCGGGAAGGTGCCCTGCGCCGGCGCGCTCTCACCAGATGAAGTCGGTGCAGTGGCTGCAGAAGGTGGGCTGCTTGAAGAAGCGGGCTGTGAATTTGTGGTTCTTCACCTCGTGCACGTTCTTCTGCCGGAGGGCGCCTTTGCGGGCAAAGCGCACCGTGCTCTCCTCGCCCTCGCTCGGCGGCGGCCCCGCAGCCGGGTCAGCCATCTTGCGCGCGGGGAGCGGGAGCACGAGAGGTGCCGGCCAGGGGCCGCGGTACCGCGGGCTGCGGGCCCGGGAGGCGCGGGAGAAGGCGGCCGCTCTGCCGCCCGGGGCCGCGGACGCTTCCCCTGCGCCGGCTCTGGCGGCCGCGGCGCGCGGAGCTGGGGCTGTCACTCGCCCAGCTGCCGCCACTCGACCAGCTGCGCTTGGCACCGCTGGCCCCAGCTGCGGGGGAGGGAGGCGGAGCCGCGGGCAGACCCCGCCTCCATCATTTGCATCGCCCTCAGGTTCCGCCCAGCCCCGCCAGCTGCTTTACATACTGGCACCCCGAGGCTGCCGGCCTCCCAGAGAAGCGTTCTCAGCCGCAGCGCTGCGACGCGGGGACCGCAGCCAGGGACCGTCAGACCTGAGCCTCTCCCGCTACCTCGTCCTCGGCCCGGCTTGCATGAAGGCGATGAGCACCTTGGGTGCGCCCCGGGGGAACCGAGAACGGGGGCTGGGGCCTGGGGGGTAGGGGGTGGAAAGGGTGGGTGCGACGGTTTCCACCCAGGCCTCTGCAGAGACTGGTACCCATCCACCCCGTATCCGTGCCATTGGTCATTCTGCACGCGTCTCCTGGAGGGATGGGCTACCGCTGTCACTCATTCGGAAAGGCCTGTGGCTCCACACACTTACACACACATACGCACACACAACTGCAGAGGGAGGGGAGGGGCAATCTTTACTTTATATATACATGTCTAACTCCACCACAAAGACAATTCTTGGCCTTGCTTGCCTGACCATTTAGAAGAAGACTCCCTACCTTCTGTCCATTCCCTCCACAAAGAGACTCAGTTTCCTCAGCTGTGAAATGGGGCCATTAAAGGGCGTGGGGAGAAATTTAAGAGGCCAGTATTTCCTCAACTTTCATTCATTCTTGACCCATCTTCACAAATGCTGGTAATGTTTGTGCACCATCTAGAAAAAAATCTCTATCTAGTTTCTGAGTTCAAATAGCAAGATGTATCCTTACTATGAAAATCTCTCCAGATGCTGCCACTTGCCCAAAACACCAGCACCTGAGGCCTTCTTTTGTTTGTTAAGGGAGATTTACAAATTTTAGAGAGATGTTAAAGACATTAACTTCCAACTGGGACTCTCTCCTGGATGGAATCTGAAGGATGGAAAGGTAACCAAAAGAGTAATAATTGTCTACATAAGCAATTCAGTGTGATTTAGTGCCCCATCCACACACTGCATCTAAACGTCCCCCCACCATGCCCCACACTCTGGGAACACAGTGCTGCCTTAGACTATGAACTCCTGCACTAGACCTAGGCTCTGAGAGCAGGCTCTGCTCAACATTGTGTCACCTTGCGCCTAGCTCTGTGCCTGACACCTTCTCAGAGCTCAATAAATATCGGTTGAATAAGTGAGTAATTGTGTGAACAAGTGAGTGAATGAAAACTTAAAGGGCATTACCCCCTACCCCCAACCCGTGTCCAGTAGGTGTTCAATAATACTAAACATCAGGTGCTAGGTGGGTGTCACAGGCACTTGCAGTGTCTTATTTAGACCTCCCAGCAACCCTGTGTAGGTCTAGTAACTTTCATGATGGATAAAGACAACAAAGCTCAGAGTGTTTAGGATAGACCCCCGAAGTCACATTGTTGTTGAGCGGTGGTTAAACCTGCCTAAGTACAAAGCGTACTGGTGACAAAGGGGTGAAGGAAGACAGGATGGAATTGAACCAGCTACACTGAACTTCTGCCTAATGAAGCTCAGGTCCTACTAGGATGATTTTACCTGGAAGCTGCTGAGTCTAAGTCGTTATTAAGTGACATGTGGAGAGCAATGGCTGTCATAATAGAATGTCCTTTTCCTACGTAGTAACTCAAAGGAAACAAGGAAAAAATAGCATTCACTTTTAAGGTTGACATGTTTGGGAAACTGGACGTGCCTGTCTATTATTAGTCCTTTAAGAGGCCCCATCATCTCCCAGGGAAGCTTGTGAAAACATCCCAGGAGACATTGCTGCTGAAGTAGATTTTCTTTGAACTGATGAGCTGGAAGCTTGAAGCCCACATCCTGCCTTTTGAACCAAGAGCTCTGGATGACTTTGGTCTGTAACAACAAACAGTACCTCATGGGGCCTGGGCCTAAAGATTCAAGGGCTGGTAGATCCTGAAGAACCACTCAGTTCCTGGAGGGGCTGCACCATCTGAATGTGAGCAACACAGTTCCCATGGGACCCAGATCCTATAGGGCAGGGGTCTCAAACTTGTGGCCCTTGGACACATTCTTTTAGCCAGCCCAGTGAACATTTATTTTTTGGTTCACATTGGTAGAATTTCACCTAAATATCCAGATTCTGACTTCTCTAGGAAAATAAGTTATGGTTACATGGAGCCTGCATTCCTCTACTTCCTCGTTCATTTGTTTACTCATTCAGGATTGAACTTATTGAGCACCTGTTACGTGCTGTTCCACACACTGTTAAATAAAACAGACAAAAGTGCCTGCCTTCGTAGAACTAATGGGGAAGATGCACAATAACCTAATAAACTAACAAATCTATACTAGGTGGCATGGCGATTCATGCTGTAAAGAAACACAAAGCATAGTAAAGGAATGAAGAGTGACAGCCACCAGGGAAATCCTCCATGAAAAGCAAAGACTTGAATGAAGTGAGAGGATGAGCCATTGGGCTATCAGGGTAGAGAGAGTTCCAGAAAGAGAAAGGAGCAAATGCAGAGGACCTGGAGAAGTAGTGTGCTTAGCATGTTGCAGAAGCAGCAAGGAGGTCTCTGTGGCTGGAGTGGAGAGAACAGGTACAAGACAAGATCCATAGAAGAGCAGGGCCTTGTAGATGTGGTAAGGACTTTGGACTTAACTCCAGAGAATGGGAAGCCACCAGAAGATTGAGAGCAGAGAAGTGGCCTGATATAATTTGTGGTTGTTGTTTTTTTTTTTTACGATTACCCTGGACACTATGCATAAAATAGATTGAAGGTAGAAAGAGTAGAAGCAGGGAGAGCATTTGAGGTCATTTGAGTAGAGGAGGCAAGAGATGATGACAACATGGCATGGTGCCCCTTGGAGAGAAAGGGCAGCGGTTCTCTGTACAATGGGCATGGGCCCTCTAGGTTGTTAGAGCCCTCACGTGGTCCACTCTGCTTATAAAAGACTGAATGCTGGCCACTTGAAAGATTTCAGAGGCAATGAGAAGGCAGGTTGCTCTGGCTGGGAATGGAGTCCAAGGGCTCTTAAGCTTAGGCTTCAAACTTGCTGTATATATTAGTTTCCTGTGGCTGCCATAACAAATTATTGGAAAACTAAGTGGCTAAAATAACAGAAATTTATTCTCTCACAATGCCAAAGGTCAGAAGGCTGAAATGAAGATGTCTGCAGGCCCTACTCCCTCTGGAGGCTTTAGAGAAGAATCCTTCTTTGACTATTCCAAGTTCTGGTATCTGTCAGCTTTCCTTGGTTTCCTTGGTTTATGGCCACATCACTCCCATCTCTGCCTTCATCTTCACATCAACTTCTCTCTGTGTGTCAGTCTTCTCCTTTTCTGTCTAGTTTCCCCGGTGTATCTCTTACAAGGACACTGGTCATCGGATTTAGGGCATGCCCAGATAATCTGTAATAATGTCTTCATCTCAAGATCATTAACTTAATTACATTTGCAAAGACCTTTTTACCACAGGAGTTAAGACATGGACATGTCTTTTGGAGGGGCTACGATTCAATCCACTACAGTGCATAACCTTGGGCAAGTCACTTCCTCCCTCTGGGTCTCACCTTCCTATTGTAAAATAGGGGCAGAGATGTAGTTTGCCTTCCAACTCTTTCATTAGAAGGCAACCCTCTCACCAATACGGTAGTCACTAGCCCCGTGTGGCCACTGAGCATTTGGAATGTAGCTAGTCTCAACTGAGATGTGACTGTAAGTGTAAAATATATCCCAAAACATCAAGTACTTAGTGTGAACAGAATGTAAAATATCTCATAAATAATTTTTATCTTCAGTGCATGTCAAAAATATATTTTGGATATATTGGGCTAAATAAAATTTCTCTCTAAAATTAATTTTACCTGCTTCTTCTTACTTTTTAATGTGGCTACTAAAAAATATAAAATTACATATGTGACTTACATTATATTTCTTTGGACAGCTCTATTCTAAAGAATAGATTTTAAAATAAATTAAAATTTGTAAGTAGATAATAAAAGTTCACTCTATTCTATGTAGAATCAGTAGTGGTACCTTGACTGGAGGCTGAAGAATCTGCTTTCAAGATGCTCACTCACATGGCTGATAAGTTGGTGCTGTTAGTTGAGAGCTCACCCAGGGCTTTGAGCCAGGGACCTTGGTTCCTCTTTAGGTGAGCCTCTCCACTGGCAGCTTGAGCTTCCTCAGAACACGGTGGTTGAATTCCAAGAGTGAGTGTCCCAAGAGATAGAAAGTGGAAGATGATAGTTCCTTAAAGCCTGATCTGAAAACTGACACAGTGTCATTTCTGATATATGCTATTCGTCAAATAGCCACAGAGCCTATATTCAAGGGGAGACTCCATGTCTCAATGAAAAGACTGACAAAGAAATTGGGGGCCACCGAGGAAGAGCTCAATAAATATTTATTGCATTAATAAATTATTCAAATTAATAAAATGTAACAATTCCCATCTGACATATAAGGAAATAGAGATTTGAAAAAATTAAGTCACAGTCATTCTAGGACTGCTACTATTAATAATTAAAAGCTAATATTAAGAAACAGGAAACTATGGCCCAATCAAAGGAAAAAAATGAACCAACAGAAACAGTCCCAGTGAAAGACAACACAGAGAACCTACTAGACAAACACTTTAAAACAACCATCTTAAACATAATCAAAGAACTAAAGGAAGACATAAAGTCAAGAAAATGGTGGATGAACAAAATGTAAATATCAAGAAAGAGAGAGAAAACCTCAAAAGAAACCAGAAAGAGAGTCTAGAGCTGAAAAGTATAGAAACTGAAATGAAAAATTCACTAGAGGGACTCAAAGGCAGATTTGAGTAGACAGACAAAAGAATCAGTGAACTCGAAGATAGGACAATTGAAACTATTGGAGAACATTTCTCCAAAGAAGCCATACAGATGGCTAAAAAGTACATGAAGAGATGCTCAACATCATTAATTATTAGAGAAATGCAAATCAAAACTACAATGAGGTATCACCTCATACCAGTCAGAATAGCCATCATCAAAAAGTCTACAGAGAAGACCTCAGACTTCCCAAAAGGCAAGAAACTACCCACGTACCTGGCAATGTGGCTGACAGAGTCTTGGTGCTCCGGCCGACTGTCAGGCCTGAGCCTCTGAGGTGGGAGAGCTGAGTTCAGGACGTTGGACCACCAGAGACCTCCTGGCCTGATGTAATATCAATCAGCGAGAGCTCTCCAAGAGATCTCCATCTCAATGCTAAACCCAGCTCCACTCAGTGACCAGCAAGCTCCAGTGCTGGAAACCCCATGCCAAACAACTAGCAAGACAGGAACACAACCCCCATTAGCAGAGAGGTTGCGTAAAATCATAATAAGTTCACAGACACCCCAAAACACACCACAGGACGCAGTCCTGCCCACCAGAACACAGGCACTAGTCACCTCCACCAGGAAGCCTACACAAGCCACTGAACCAACCATACCCACTGGGGGCAGACACCAAAAACAACGGGAACTATGAACTTGCAGCCTGCGAAAAAGAGACCCCAAACACAGTAAGTTAAGCAAAATGAGAAGACAGAGAAATACGCAGCAGATGAAGGAGCAAGGTAAAAACCCACCAGACCAAACAAATGAAGAGGAAATAAGCAGCCTACCTGAAAAAGAATTCAGAGTAATGATAGTGAAGATGATCCAAAATCTTGGAAATAGAATGGAAAAAATACAAGAAAGTTTTAACAAGGACCTAGAAGAACTAAAGAGCAAACAAACAATGATGAACAACACAATAAATGAAATTAAAAATTCTCTAGAAGGAATCAATAGCAGAATAACTGAGGCAGAAGAACGGATAAGTGACCTGGAAGACAGAATGGTGGAATTCACTGCTGCGGAACAGAATAAAGAAAAAAGAATGAAAAGAAATGAAGGCAGCCTAAGAGACCTCTGGGACAACATTAAACACAACAACATTCACATTATAGGGGTCCCAGAAGGAGAAGAGAGAGAGAAAGGACTAGAGAAAATATTTGAAGAGATTAGAGTCGAAAACTTGCTAACATGGGAAAGGAAATAGCCAACCAAGTCCAGGAAGTGCAGTGAGTCCCATACAGGGTAAACCCAAGGAGAAACACGCCGAGACACATAGTAATCAAATGGACAAAAATTAAAGACAAAGAAAAATTACTGAAAGCAGCAAGGGAAAAACGACAAATAACATACAAGGGAACTCCCATAAGGTTAACAGCTGATTTCTCAACACAAACTCTACAAACCAGAAGGGAGTGGCATGATATACTTAAAGTGATGAAAGGGAAGAACCTACAGCCAAGATTATTCTACCCGGCAAGGATCTCATTCAGATTCGATGGAGAAATCAAAAGCTTTACAGACAAGCAAAAGCTAAGAGAATTCAGCACCACCAAACCTGCTCTACAACAAATGCTAAAGGAACTTCTCTAAGTGGGAAACACAAGAGAAGAAAAGGACCTACAAAAACAAACCCAAAACAATTAAGAAAATGGTCATAGGAACATACATATCAATAATTACCTTAAACGTGAATGGATTAAATGCTCCAACCAAAAGACACAGGCTCTATGAATGGATACAAAAACAAGACCCATATATATGCTGTCTACAAGAGACCCACTTCAGACCTAGGGAAACATACAGACTGAAAGTGAGGGGATGGAAAAAGATATTCCATGCAAATGGAAATCAAAACAAAGCTGGAGTAGCAATACTCATATCAGATAAAATAGACTTTAAAATAAAGAATGTTACAAGAGACAAGGAAGGACACTACATAATGATCAAGGGATCAATCCAAGAAGAAGATATAACAATTATAAATATATATGCACCCAACATAGGAGCACCTCAATCAATAAGGCAACTGCTAACAGCTATAAAAGAGGAAATTGACAGTAACACAATAATAGTGGGGGACTTTAACACCTCACTTACACCAACGGACAGATCATCCAAAATGAAAATAAATAAGGAAACAGAAGCTTTAAATGACACAATAGACCAGATAGATTTAATTGATATTTATAGGACATTCCATCCAAAAACAGCAGATTACACTTTCTTCTCAAGTGCACACGGAACATTCTCCAGGATAGATCACATCTTGGATCACAAACCAAGCCTCAGTAAATTTAAGAAAATTGAAATCATATCAAGCATCTTTTCTGAACACAATGTTATGAGATTAGAAATCAATTACAGGGAAAAAAACGTAAAAAACACAAACACATGGAGGCTAAACAATACATTACTAAATAACCAAGAGATCACTGAAGAAATCAAAGAGGAAATCAAAAAATACCTAGAGACAAACGACAATGAAAACACGACGATCCAAAACCTATGGGATGCAGCAAAAGCAGTCCTAAGAGGGAAGTTTATAGCCATACAAGCCTACCTCAAGAAACAAGAAAAATCTCACATAAACAATCTAACCTTACACCTAAAGGAACTAGAGAAAGAAGAACAAAGAAAACCCAAAGTTAGCAGAAGGAAAGAAATCATAAAGATCAGAGCAGAAATAAATGAAATAGAAACAAAGAAAACAATAGCAAAGATCAATAAAACTAAAATCTGGTTCTTTGAGAAGATAAACAAAATTGATAAACCATTAGCCAGACTCAACAAGAAAAAGAGGGAGAGGATTCAAATCAATAAAATTAGAAATGAAAAAGAAGTTACAACAGACACCGCAGAAATACAAAGCATCCTAACAGACTACTACAAGCAACTCTATGCCAATGAAATGGACAACCTGGAAGAAATGGAGAAATTCTTAGAAAGGTATAAACTTCCAAGACTGAACCAGGAAGAAATAGAAAATATGAACAGACCAATCACAAGTAATGAAATTGAAACTGTGATTAAAAATCTTCCAACAAACAAAAGTCCAGGACCAGATGGCTTCACAGGTGAATTCTATCAAACATTTAGAGAAGAGCTAACACCCATCCTTCTCAAACTCTTCCAAAAAATTACAGAGCAAGGAATGCTCCCAAACTCATTCTATGAGGCCACCATCACCCTGATACCAAAACCAGACAAAGATACTACAAAAAAAGAAAATTACAGACCAATATCACTGATGAGTATAGATGCAAAAATCCTCAACAAAATACTAGCAAGCAGAATCCAACAACACATTAAAAGGATCATACACCCCGATCAAGTGGGATTTATCCCAGAGATGCAAGGATTCTTCAATATACACAAATCAATCAATGTGATACACCATATTAACAAATTGAAGAATAAAAACCATATGATCATCTCAATAGATGCAGAAAAAGCTTTTGACAAATTTCAACACCCATTTATGGTAAAAACTCTTCAGAAATTGAGCATAGAGGGAACCTACCTCAACATAATAAAGGCCATATACGACAAACCCACAACAAACATCATTCTCAATAGTGAGAACCTGAAAGCATTTCCTCTAAGATCAGGAACAAGACAAGGATGTCCACTCTCACCACTATTATTCAACATAGCTTTGGAAGTCCTAGCCACAGCAATCAGAGAAGAAAAAGAAATAAAAGGAATACAAACTAGAAAGAAGCAGTAAAACTGTCACTGTTTGCAGATGACATGATACTATACATAGGGAATCCTAAAGATGCCACCAGAAAACTACTAGAGCTAATCAATGAATTTGGTAAAGTTGCAGGATACAAAATTAATGTACAGAAATCTCTTGCATTTCTTTACACTAATGGTGAAGAATCTGAAAGAGAAATTAAGGAAACACTCCTATTTACCACTGCAACAAAAAGAATAAAATACCTAGGAATAAACCTACCTAGTGAGACAAAAGACCTGTATGCAGAAAACTATAAGACACTGATGAAAGAAATTAAAGATGATACAAAGAGATGGAGACATATACCATGTTCTTGGATAGGAAGAATCAATACTGTGAAAATGACTATACTACCAAAAGCAATCTACAGATTCAGTGCAATCCCTATCACACTACCAATGGCATTTTTTACAGAACTAGAACAAAAAATCTTAAAATTTGTATGGTGACACAAAAAAACCCTGAATAGCCAAAGCAGTCTTGTGGGAAAAAAGTGGAGCTGGAGGAATCAGATTCCCTGACTTCAGACTATACTACAAAGCTACAGTAATCAAGACAATATGGTACTGGCACAATAACAGAAATATAGATCAATGGAAAGGATAGAAAGCCCAGAGATAAACCCACACACCTATGGTCAACTAATCTATGACAAAGGAGCAAGGATATACAATGGAGAAAAGACAGTCTCTTCAATAAGTGGTGCTGGGAAAACTGGACAGCTACATGTAAAAGAATGAAATTAGAACACTCCCTGACACCATACACAAAAATAAACTCAAAATGGATTAAAAACCTAAATGTAAGGCCAGACACTATAAAACTCTTAGAGGAAAACATAGGCAGAACACTCTATGACATAAATAACGGCAAGATCCTTTATGACCCACCTCCTAGAGAAATGGAAAT
This sequence comes from Eschrichtius robustus, assembly GCF_028021215.1. Classification (NCBI taxonomy): domain Eukaryota; kingdom Metazoa; phylum Chordata; class Mammalia; order Artiodactyla; family Eschrichtiidae; genus Eschrichtius; species Eschrichtius robustus. The sequence continues at coordinate 72,688,511 of NC_090839.1, read as the reverse complement.
AAAAACAAAAATAAACAAATGGGATCTAATGACGCTTAAAAGCTTTTGCAAAGCATAGGAAACTACAAACAACACGAAAGGACAACCCTCAGAATGGGAGAAAATAGTTGCAAACGAAGCAACTGACAGAGGATTAATCTCCAAAACATACAAGCAGCTCATGCAGCTCAATATCAAAAAAACAAACAACCCAATCCAAAAATGGTCAGAAGACCTAAATAGACATTTCTCTAAAGAAGGTATACAGATTGCCAACAAACATATGAAAGGATGCTCAACATCACTAATCATTAGAGAAATGCAAATCAAAACTACAATGAGTTATCACCTCACACAAGTCAGAATGGCCATTGTCAAAAAATCTACAAACAATAAATGCTGGAGAGGGTGTGTAGAAAAGGGTACCCTCTTGCACTGTTGGTGGGAATGTAAATTGATACAGCCACTACGGAGAACAGTAAGGGTCCTTAAAAAGCTAAAAATAGAACAACCATATGACCCAGCAATCCCACTACTGGGCATATACCTTGAGAAAACCATAATTCAAAACAAGTCATGTACCACAATGTTCATTGCAACACTATTTACAACAGCCAGGACATGGAAACAACCTAAGTGTCCATCAACAGATGAATGGGTAAAGAAGATGTGATACATGTATACAATGTAATATTACTCAGCCATAAAAAGGAACGAAATTGTGCCATTTGTAGTGGGGTGGATGGACCTATAGACTGTCATACAGAGTGAAGTAAGTCAGAAAGAGAAAAAAAGAGTCTGTATGCTAACACATATATATGGAATCTAAAAAAAAAAAAAAAAAAAGTTTCTCAAGAACCTAGGAGCTGGACAGGAATAAAGACGCAGACATAGAGAATGGACTTGAGGACATGGGGAGGGGGAAGGGTAAGCTGAGACGAAGTGAGAGAGTGGCATTGACATATATACACTGCCAAATGTAAAATAGATAGCTGGTGGGAAGCAGCCGCATAGCACAGGGAGGTCAGCTCATGCTGTGACCACCTAGAGGGGTGGGATAGGGAGGGTGGGAGGGAGGGGATATGGGGTTATATGTGTACGTATAGCTGATTCACTTTGTTATACAGCAGCAACTAACACAACAATGTAAAGCAATTATATTCCGATAACGATGTTAAAAAAATAAAATTAGAGATTAAAAAAAAAGTATACAAGCAGTAAATGCTGCAGAGTGTGTGGAGAAAAGGGAACCCTCCTACACTGTTGGTGGGAAGTAAATTGGTACAGCCACTATAGAGAACAGTATGGAGTTTCTTTAAAAAAAAACAAACTAAACTAAAAATAGATCTACCATATGATCCAGCAATCCCACTCCTGGGCATATATAGAGAGAAAACCAGAATCCGAAAACATACATGCACTCCAATGTTCATTGCAGCACTATTTACAGTAGGCAGGGCATGGAAGCAACCTAAATGTCCATCAACAGAGGAATGGATAAAGAAGATGTAGTATGTATATACAATGGAATATTAGTCAGCCATAAAAAAGAACAAAATAACGCCATTTGCAACAACATGGATGGACCTAGAGATTGTCATACTGAATGAAATAAATTAGACAGAGAAAGACAAATATCATACGATATCACTTATTTGTGGAATCTAAAAAAACAAGGGTAGAAGTAAACTTATCTACAAAACAGAAATAGAGTTACAGATGTAGAAAACACCTTATGGTTACCAGAGGGTAAGGGGGGGAGAGATAATTGGGAGATTGGGGTTGACATATACACACTACTATATATAAAATAGATAACTAATAAGGACCTACTGTATAACACAGAGAACTCAACTCAATACTCTCTAATGGCCTATATGAGAAAAGAATCTTAAAAAGAGTGGATATATATATGTATAACTGATTCACTTTGCTGTACACCTGAAATTAACACAACATTGTAAATCAACTATACTTCAATAAAAAAATTTTTTTTAAAGAAATTATTGAAGAACAGAACGAAAAAAGATAAAAGAAAAGTGAACAGAGTCTAAAAGATACCATCAAGAAATCAAGATATATATTGTGGGAGCCCAGAAGGAGAATAGAGACAGAAAGGGCAGAAAGAATATTTGAAGAAATAATGGACAAAACATCCCAAGTTTGACGAAAGACATGAATATAAACATTCAAGAAGCTCCAGTAACACTCAGTAGGATAAACTCAAAGAGATTCAAACTGAGATAGGTTATAATCAAACTGTCAGAAAACAAAGACAAAGAGAAAATGTTGAAAGCAGCAAAAGAGAAGTAACTCATCATGTACACGGGATCCTCAACAAGATTATGATCAGATTTCTCATCAGAAAACTTTGGAAGCCAGAAGACAGTGGACTATGTTCAAAGTGCTAAAAGGAAAAAAATATATAACTGTCAACCAAGAAGGCTAACTGGCAAAATTGTCCTTCAATTTTGAGGGAAAAATTAACACATTCCTAGACAAACAAAAGTTTAGGGACTTTTTTTTTACTAGATGTACCCTGCAAGAAATACTAAAAGGAGTCATGCAGATTGAAATGAAAGGACACTAAACAGTAATTCAAAGCCCTATGAAGAAATAAAGATCTCAGTGAAGGTAAATAAATGAATGACTATTATAAAAGCTAGTGTTATTGTAGAAATGGTTTGTAACTTCACTTTTTGTTTTCTACACAATTTAAGAGGCTAATACACTATTTTACAAAAGAAAAAAATATTAGCCTAAAGCTAGTATTATTGTAACAGTGGTTTGTAACTCCACATTTTATCTTCTACATAATTTAAGAGACTAATGCATCATAAAAAAACCTTATGAGTTTATGTTTTTGGACACACAATGTATAAAGATGTCATTTTGTGGCATCCACAACTAAAAGAGCTGGGGCCACAAATGTATAAAAGCAGAGTTTTGTATATTGTTGAAGTTAAGCTAGTACAAATTAAAATTAGAGTGTTTTAACTTTAGGATGTTAAATGTAACCCCCATAGTAAGCACAAAGAAAATAGTTATAGAATATACACAAAAGGAAATAAGAATAAAATTAAAATGATTCACTACAAAAAGTTAGCTAAACACAAAAAAGACAGTAATACAAGAAATGAGGAGTAAAAAAACTATGAGACATATAGAAAAAAATAGCAAAATGACAGAAGTAAGTCCCCCTTTATCAGTAACTAATTTAATTGTAGAATACCCAATCAAAAGTCAGATATTGGCAGAATGGATCAAAAACTATATGATCCAACTCTATGCTGTCTACAAGAGAATCAATTTAGATCCAAAGACACAAATAGGTTAAAAATGAAAAGATGGTGAAAGCAGGATCTTGAAGAGATATTTGTGTGCTGATATCATAGCAGCATTATTCACAGTAGCCAAAGTGTATAAGCATCCCAAGTGCCCATCAATGGTTAAGAAAATGTGGTATATACATACAATGGAATATTATTCATCCTTAAAAAGAAAGGAAATTCTAACATACGCTACAACATGGATATACTTTGAGAACATTATGCTGAGTGAAATAAGCCAGTTACAAAAAGACAACTGAGTGATTCAAATGAGGTAACTAGAGCAGTCAAAGTCATAGAGACAGAAAGTAGAACAGTAAAGTTGGGAAGAATGGGGATTTACTGTTTAATGGTATATTGAGTTTCAGTTTTGCAAGATGAAAAGAATTCTGGAGATGGATGGTGGTGATAGTTGCACAATAATATGAATGTACTTTATATCGCTGAACTATACACTTAAAAGAGTTAAGATGTTAAAATTCATGTTACATGTTATATACCACAATAAAGAAAATGGGGAGAAGGGCTTCCCTGGTGGCGCAGTGGTTAAGAATCCACCTGCCAGTGCAGGGGACACAGGTTCAAGCCCTGGTCTGGGAAGATCTCACATGCCGCAGAGCAGCTAAGCCTGTGCGCCACAACTACTGAGCCTGTGCTCTAGAGCCCGCGAGCCACAACTACTGAGCCCATGTGCTGCAACTACTGAAGCCCACACACCTAGATCCCGTGCTCTGCAACAAGAGAAGCCGCCGCAGTAAGAAGCCCGTGCAAGTAGCCCCCACTTGCTGCAAGTAGAGAAAGCCTGTGCGCAGCAACAAAGATCCAACGCAGCCAAAACTAAATTTAAAAAATAAAATAAATTTATAAAAAAGAAAAGAAAATGGGGAGAAAAGTAAATGGCTTAATGGATACAGAATTTCAGTTTGAAAAGATGAAAAAGTTCTGGAGCTAGATGGTGGTGATGGCTGTACAACAATGTGAATGTACTTATTGCCACTAAACTGTACACCTCAAATGGGGGTTAATATTGTAAATTTTATCTTTTGTATTCTTTACCACAATAAGAAAGTGAGTGGGAAAAAAAAACCTAATATTGATTAGACACTTACATTGAACCAGATCCTGTGTTAACGCTTTACATGCATTGGTGTCTCCACTCCATGCTTCTTACATTGTGTACAGATGAGAAAATTAAGTCACAAAGCTGTTAAAGCAACTTTTCCAAGGCTCTGTGTTATAAACTGTCAGCACTAGGACTTAAACCCAGGTCTTCTGACTCCAGAGCCCATGCTTTAACCTCCGCAGCTGCTTTTATGACATTCCCTGGGAAACATATTTGTATCTGGTAAGGATGGGACACTTCTGCATAGGAAAGCTCTACCCAAAAAGATAACCAGCCCTTTAAAAAAAAAACTTTTTGTTGCAGTATAGCATACACACAATAAGGTACATTAATTTTCAGCCTAGAGCAGAATATGTTTTTACGTACCTTGACACTTATGTAAATTCCACCAGCAAAATACAGAAAAGTTCTAGCTCCCCAGAAAACTTTCCTGCACCTTTTCCCAGGAAATATCCCCTCCAGAAAGAGCCACTGTCTGACTTCTATTGTCATAGATTAGGTTTATTTACTTTTAAGAATTTTTAAAAATTGTGGTATAATATGTAACATAAAATTTACCATCTTAACCATTTCTTTTTTCCCAGTTTTACTGAGATATAATTGACATAAAAATTGTATTATTTTAAGGTGTACAACATAATTATTTGATATATGAATATATTATAAAATGATTTTCACAATAAGTTTAGTTAAAATCATTCACCTCACATAGTTGCAATTTTTTTCCTTGTGATAAGAACTTTTAAGATCTACTGTCTTAGCAACTTTCAAATATACAGTACTGTATTGTTAACTACAGTCACCTTGGTGTACATTACATCCCCTGAACTTATTTGTCTTTTAACTGAAACTTTGTGCCTTTTGACCAACTTCACCTATTTTGCCCACCCTCATCCCTACCTCTGGCAACCACCAATCTGTTCTCTGTTTCTATGAGTTTAGTTGTGTTCTTTTTAGAATCTACACAAGGGTGAGATCATACCCTATTTGTTTTTCTTTCTCTGACATTTCATTTACCCTAATGCCCTTGAGATTCATCCACATTGTCACAAACAGCAGGATTTCCTTCTCTTTGGGGCTGAATAATATTCCACTGTATATATACCACATTTTCTTTACCCATTCATCCATTGAAGGACACTTAGGTTGTTTCCATGTCTTGTCTATCATAAAGGATGCTTCAATGAACTTGGGGGTACAGATATCTCTTTGAGATAGTGATGTCTTTTCCTTTAGATATATGCCCAGTAGGGGAATTGTTGGATCATACGCTAGTTCTACTTTTAATTTTTTGAGGAACCTCCATACTGTTTTCCATAGTAGCTGCTCCAATTTACATTCCCACCAACAGTGCACAAGTGTTCCCTTTTGTCCACATCCTCACCAATACTTGCTATCTCTTGTCTTTTTGATGACAGCCATTCTAGCAGGTGTGAGGTGATATCTCATTGTGTGGTTTTAATAAACCATTTCTAAGTGTAAAGTTCAGTAGTGTTAAGTTCATTCACTTTGCTGTGCAACCTGCCTCCAGAACTCTTTTCATCTTGCAAAACTGAAATTATTCCCATTAAACCACACCCCATCCCCCTCCCCCAAGCCACTGGCAAACACCTTCCTACTTTCTGTCTCTATGAATTTGACTATTCTAGGTAATTCATGTAAGTTGAATCATATAGTATTTATCTTTTCATGACTGGTGATCTTAGTTCAAGTTACTATGACAAGTTACCCTAGACTGGGTGGCTTAAACAAACATTTATTTCTCATGAAGGCTAGAAATTTAAGATTAGGATGCCAGCATGATCAGGTTGTTGTGGGAGCTGTCTTCTTGGTTATGTCCCCATGTGCCCTTTCCTTGGTGCATGCATGGAGACAGAGAGAGAGAGAAGAAGAAAAAAGTAAGGAGAAGGAGGGGGGGAAGAAGGAGAAGAAGAAGAAGGAGAAGGAGGAGAAGAAGAAGAAGAAGGAGAGGAAGAAGGAGAAGAAGAAGAAGTAGGAGAAGAAGAGGAAGGGGAAGGAGAAGAGGAGGAGGAGGAAGAGGAAGGAGATGAAGGAGAAGAAGAAGGAGGAGGAGGGGGAGGAGGAGGAGAAGAAAAAGAAGAAGAAGAAGAAGAAGAAGAAGAAGAAGAAGAAGAAGAAGAAGAAGAAGAAGAAGAAGAAGGAGAAGGAGAAGGAGAAGGAGAAGGAGAAGGAGAAGGAGAAGGAGAAGGAGGAGAAGGAGAAGAAGGAGAAGGAGGAGAAGGAGAAGGAGGAGAAGGAGGAGGAGGAGAAGGAGAAGGAGAAGGAGAAGGAGGAGAAGGAGAAGGAGAAGGAGAAGGAGAAGGAGAAGGAGAAGGAGAAGGAGAAGGAGAAGGAGAAGGAGAAGGAGAAGGAGAAGGAGAAGGAGAAGGAGAAGAAGAAGAAGAAGAAGAAGAAGAAGAAGAAGAAGAAGAAGAAGAAGAAGAAGAAGAAGAAGAAGAAGAAGAAGAAGAAGAAGAAGAAGAAGAAGAAGAAGAAGAAGAAGAAGAAGAAGAAGAAGAAGAAGAGAAAGAAGAGGAAGAAGAAGAAGAAGAAGGAGAAGGGGAAGAAAAAGAAAAGAGAAAGTCTCATGTCTCTTTTTCTTTTTATAAGGGCATTAGTTTCATCATAGGGCCTCCACCCTCATGACCTCACCTAAACCCGATTACCTCCCAAAGGCCTCATCTCCACCTACCACCACATTGGGAAATAGGGCTTCAACAGATAAATTTGGTGCAAGGGAGACACAAACGTTCAGTTCGTCATACTGGCTAATTTCACATAGCATAATGTTCTCAAGTTTCATCCATGCTGTAGCATGTATTAGTCTTGTCTATTCTTGAATTTCATATAAATGGGAATCATACTGTTTCTGGACTTTTTTTCACTGTACATAATATCTGTGAGATTCATCCATTTTTTTGGTGCATGTCAGTTTTCATTCTTTTTTTTCTTTTTTTTATTGCTCTGCATGAATATACGACAATGTGCTTATCTAGTCAATGTCAATGGCCATTTGGATTATTTCCAGCTGGGGACTACTTTGGAAAACTCTACTAAGAACATTCTTGTATGTGTCTTTTGGAATGAATATGTATTCATTTCTCTTGGATAAATAACCAGAAGTGGAATTTCTACAACCAGCTATTTTAAATCCTTTGGCCCGACTCCAAACGGCTGGGGCTGTTTGCAGCTATGATGTCATACGGTCCTGTATGTACCCCACTCTCTTCGCTGAGGACTCCTCCTGGGAGGACGCTGTCTCCAGTTTCCCCTTCACTCCTTTCAGGGCCTCCAGTGCCTAGGTGGGTTCTCCAAGCACAGCAGCAAACAGGAACTTGAACAGGAAGTAATTGTGGGTAAACACTGAGTAATAATGAATGCAGCACAATTAAACCCAATATTAGATCAGGGAAAATTCTTGTTTGGTTTGCTAAATTCTAGAAGAAGAAACTGAAAAAATGAAGCCATGAGGGCACAAACGAGGAGGTCAAACATCCAGACTGGAACATTGTTCCCATTACGGTCCTCCAGTCCTCCCAGGAGTAATAGCACAGTAATGGTGGCTCAGCTCCCAGGGCAGACTTGCTGTTGTAAGGTTCCAGCTCTGCTACCCTCCTCATTCAAGGGCTGCAGGAAGAAAGCCAGAGGCCTGCTCATTCTTCGTTAGAAGAGGGTTAGCAAAAGTCGGAGAGGTGTTGAAAACCCACTGGCACCAATCTGAGATTTTCTCCTCAATGTTTCCAGAATAACTGAAACCTAGTTAAATCAGGAATGACTCTCATTTTGAGATTCTGTGGGATTTGGTGCCATGTGAAAGCAATACGAAAAGTCATGGCAGGATCCCCAATTTGGAATCAAGATGCAAAGGGATGACTAAGTCTGAATAGGAAGTACTTTCTGTTTCTCTTTCCTCCCATGCTGCCTCCTGGAAAGAAGGAACTGGGAGTGCCTTCTGCACAGAGAACTTGAATTGGGTGGAGTAACTAGTTCTGCCCTAAGGCTTCCTTACTCCGCATTTCTCTGCAGGGTCAGGACTAGGGTGAGGAGAGTGAGGCACTCGACTTGAGCCCCAAATTCAAGGGGCACCAAGAAAAATCAATAATAGTTCAATGTAATATATTTAAAAAGCAAAACTAATGCAAAAAAAACAAAAACAAAAACGTGATGAAGGAAACATCAACTTTTTAAACCAAGGTAGGATCTCATTGCCAGGATTAGGGTGAGGTAAGTGAGGCTGAGTCATGTAGGTTCAGAGTAGACCTACAAAGAAATTGTTAGGATTATATGAGCTAAAGCTTGTAAAATGTTTGGAACAAGCTATAAATATGTTCTGATTATTATCATCATCATTATTATTAGTTCATATTAATCATAATTTCCTATTATCAGAATTATTATTATATTATTATTTAGTTATTATCATTATTGTTCCTTGGAGAGAGAGGGTTGTTTCATCACTTGGTATAGTGGGAAGCTGCTGTTCCCATCCCTGCCTCTAAGCAGTCTTTCCTAATTCCTTGAATTTAAATTCGTTGTCCCTCACCTGTGCCCCTCTGGCATCCTGAATTGACCTGATCTTTGCACTTACCCTGTATTGTGTCATCTGTTTATTCATCCATCTCCCCGAGCAGCCTAGGACTTCTGGGAGAGTAGAGGCAGTCCTATCTTGTTTATCAATTTATCCTCTTCAGAGCAGAGCCCAGTGCCTGCCACATAATAGCCCCTGGAACTATATTTATGGTCTCAGATGACTGAGAATTGGTGTCCAGAGACCTCTCCTCAATCCTTCTTCAATAAGATTGCACCAGATTGGTCGGGAATCGGGGGTGGGGGAATGGCAACCTTTTACATACCTGCCAACTTTCCTATTTAGCCTGAACTCAAAGAATAATAAAATTATCACTATTGTTTCTTTTAGTGCTAACGTTTATCGGGAACTTCATATATGTGCTAAGCATTGTTCTAAACTTTTTTCATGGATTAAGTCATTTAATCCTCATGAAAATCACAGAGATAGATAATTTTTTTTTCCATTTAACTGAAACAGGCACAGAGAAGTCGAGTGTGTGTCCAGGATCACTCAGTCACCAAGTGGGAGAGCTGTGCTCCACCTCCTCAATCTGACCCCAGAGTCCGTGCTACCAGGCACTAAATGAGACTTGGCTCCCAGGCTCACAGAACCCGCCACCCACATTTGTAAGAAGATGCCAGCTCAATACCCGCCACCCCAAGCCATCTTTACTTAGTCCCTCTTATAATGAGAGAGTGCCAATAGCAAGGACATACGAGGAAAAGAAAATAGATTTTGTCATTTCTCTAAGAGGCCACCTGATCCCTGCATGTTAAAAAGAAATCTTTAATACAACATCTCTCTTTGTCCTGCAATTCTTTCATATGCTTGGCTGGTCAGCTTAATCTTCAGCTGGCCCAGAAGAATACCCATCCATAAAACTGCACTTCTAGATGCAGTGCATCCTGAAGAGGGGAGACTTTAGCAAGCAGTCACAGAGCCAAATGTAGAAAGCAGCAGAGAAACCATCTGGTGAAAGGGATATTTCTTGCACACCTTGTATGTTTTTGGATTTTCATCAGTACGTTCCAGGTTTAGGTGTTTTTATAAACAAGTGGCACGGTATCAACCTAGCATGTTTTCTTTGTACCACCCTGAATTCTTCAGACAACAGGATAGAATGGAATGATAGAATATTTTAATTGGAAAATGACTTTTTACTTATACTCATTTTTAGAACAGTTAATGTGTTCCCATTTGCAAAAGTCAGACTGATATCAAACGATCGTCATTGGGAAGGGAACTCCCACCCCAGCCATTCTTTCCACCCACTAGAAATAGCCATGTTTATTCATTTCTTAGTTTCTTGTTCATCTTTTCATACTTTCTTTATCAAATTTACCCGTCTAAATCTTTAAAAATGAGAATAAATATTCTTATATATTCTTCTTCCCCCTCTTTCTGACACAAAAGGTATCATATTATGTACAATATTCTGCACTTTGTTTCTTTGTTTGTTTTACTTAACAATCTATCTGGAGACCTTTCCATATTAGAGTATAGAGAATTTCATTAATTTTTACAGCTGCTTTGTATTCCATGTAAGGATGTACCTGAATAGTTTAAATAGTCCCTAGTGGGTGAATACTTTGGTATTTCCAAACTTTTACTATTGCAAATCATCATGTTCTCCCCACCACAGTGCATCTGTAGAATAAATCCCAGAGCTAGGATCGCTAGGTCAAAGGGTAAGAGCATTTTCAAGGTTGATGGATGGTGCCAGCTTGCCCTCCACGGGGGCTACAACCTTTTGCACTCACACCAGTCATGGTAACAGTGCCTATTTCCCCACATCCTTACCAATGAAGTCTTTAGACTGTTCTCTTTTTGCCAATCTGATAAATGTTAAATGGTATCTGAGTGTAATTTCCATTTGCATTTATCTTATTATGAGTAAGGTTTGGCATCTTTTCATAAGGACAGTGAGTTAAAAACACTTTTATTGGGGACTTTCCTGGTGGCGCAGTGGTTAAGAATCCACCTGCCAATGCAGGGGACATGGGTTCAATCCCTGGTCCAGGAAGATCCCACATGCCACGGAGCAACTAAGCCCATGCGCCGCTACAACTACGGAGCATGCGCTCTAGAGCACGCGAGCCACAACTACGGAGCCCACGTGCCACAACTACTGAAGCCCGCACGCCTAAAACCTGAGCTCTGCAACAAGAGACACCACTGCAATGAGAAGCCCGCTCACCGCAACGAAGTGTAGCCCCCGCTCCATGCAACTAGAGAAAGCTTGCGTGCAGCAACGAAGACCCAATGCAACCAAATAAATAAATAAAAATAAAATAAACACTTTAATTGTGAGTGACAGAAGCTCATTAGGGCTAGCTCAAGCAAATGAAGGGGAAATTAGCATTAAAGAATTACAGAAGTGTTTCATGAAGCCAAGAGCAGAAAGCTAGCCAAGCCCCAGGAGAGACTGGATCTAGAAAATGGAAAAACATTAACTAGATTCCCTGTCTCTGTCTCTCTCTCCATTTGTGGCATACAACCTCCTCACAGCCCCCTAAAGTACCTGATACATTTCCCATCCCCCACAGGCACTATCACATAGTCTAAATTCCAAATACACAGTTTCTGCCCCAGTGCTTCCCTAGTCCAATCAGCCACAGTTGGAGGTGGGGATGATGAGGAGAATCAGAAACACAATTTCCGGGGCCCACCTATAGTAGATGCCTATTGGATGCCTACAGAAAACCCACTGCCCCTTCACTAATTGTCCATCCCCCCTGGAGCATTCTGCCAAAAAGACAGAAGGCTTCTTTTTTTTTTTTTTTTGGCAGAGCTCCACTTGGAGGATAGTCTACTCCTCTCTGCATGACCCCAGTGTTTTTCCAAGGCAATCATGGTAATTCTATTCCCTTTGCAAAGGACGGTTTTAGGAATAGACGGATGCAGTTCTAGCCAATGATACATAAGGAAACATTCCTCACTAAATACAGATACAGTGTCAAGATGGGCACTCTCTTGTTAATGTATGTTGTTGTGTCTGTATGTGATTGTATCAATTAGCTTGGGCTACATAACAAACCACCCCCAAATCTAGTGACTTAATATAGAATCATTCATTATTTCTTATGATTCTGTGGGTTGGCCAGGTGGTTCTTGTGGCCTGGGCTTCCTCAGCTGGGGCTGGATGGTCTAGAACAGCCTCACTCACATGTCTGACAATTGACAAGCTGGTTGGTCTAGAGGGAGTCAGCAGGGGGGTGGGGGAAGTGGCTCATTTCTATGCTGTCAGCAAGCTAGTCATGAAATAGTGTCTCAGGTTCCAAAGTGCAGCAAGAGAAAACAACAACAACAACTCCAATGTGCAAGCACTTTTCAAGTGTCTTCGTGTGTCTCCTTATTATTGTCCCATTGACCAAAGCAAGTCACATGACTAAGCCCTAATGAGATGGAGAAGTAGACTATATCTCTTGATGGGAGTAGCTACAAAATAGTGCAGCCATTTTTGCAACCTATCACAGTGATGCCTAGAACTCTAGTCATCTTGGGACCGTGAGAGGTACCAGCCTGAGGATGGCAAATGAGAAGATGAAAAGGATTCTCAATGATGATGTTGAACCAATGACTTTGTTAACCCTGAAGAGATGCTTCCTTGAAAGTTCTGGTTATGTAAGATAATTAATTTTCCTTTCTGTTTAAGACAGTTGAATTGGTATTACATTATCTTTGCATATCAGTTGAGGTGTTGGGGGTGATGTTTCCCAGACAACAAAAGATGGTTTGCCCACAGCCAGACATCCCAGGTTGGCTGGATATAAAAAAATTTCTGTGAAGAAATCCTGGCTGATTGCGTGCCTAATACGAGCCAACTGTGATGGGTAGTTACCCCAAAATCAAACTTAAGCATCCTTAATATTATGTAGAGTCCAGAAAATTACAAGCAAATTCCAGTTCTGGGGTCCAAAAATCCAAATACACACATAACTAGTTAAGGAGAGGGTATAAAATGTAGAGGATGTGAAAGGATGTGGGGAAGTTTAAGCTCCATGTAAAGATATAACTTGTGTGATGATGTCTGTCATGGTCTCTGATGTGTAGGACCTAAAGAAAAAGGAGAAAGACATTATAGGAATATTAGGAAGCAAGTAAATTGGACATTTACTTAATGTCACATATGGCAAAGAGGTTAAGAACAGAGACTGTAAAATTTTTGTCACTGGTCACCTTAGCAAGAGCAGTTTCAGGGGCATATGGATATGGTGAAAAACAGACTATCAATTAAAGAGTAAACTAAAGAAGAGAAAAGAGGAATAATAAATATAGAATGCTATACTACCTAGGACTCTTTTGATTATGTACCACATAAACCCAGTTTAAACCAGTTTGGTGGGAGAGGGGAGACTTGGTGGCCCTTATAATTGATCTGGTGTCTCTTCAATCATAGAAACATCAAAAGGTAGCTAGCTTCAGGCATACCAGGGTTCAGAGGTTTAAACTACATAACTGAAACACTGTCTTCTTTTCTCTCCATTTCTTGGTTCTGCTTGTCTTCTTCTCAGAAAAATCTTTGTCCACATGGAGAAGTAGAGGGCATCCTTCCCAATGGCTCTTGTGAAAGCCTCAAGAAGGATTTTGAATGGTCGAGCTTGAGCGACCTGACCATCTCTGGGCAAGGAGATGGAGTGTTCTCATTGGCCATACACTTGTTAGCTTCCATTTCACCAAACCACACAGATTAAACATTTTTATGGAATAAGGAGAGTGATGATTCTCTAAAAGAAGAAAGAATGGGGGAGTGTATAACAGAGTTTTTAGACATGACACCAAAAGCAAGGAAAAATTGATAAACTGGAGATTAAATCATGAAAATTAAAAAATTTTTCTCTGTGAAAGACCTTGTTAAGAGGATGAAAAGATAAGCTACAGACTGGAGAAAATATTTGTAACCCATAAAGGATGAGTATCTAGAATATATTAAAAACTCTGAAAACTTAACAATAAAAAAAAAAAATTAGAAAGTGGGCAAAAGACATGAACAGCCATTTCACATCACAAATAAGCACATGAAAATATGTTCAACATCATTAACCATCAGGAAAATGCAAATTAAAACCACAAAAATATATTACCACACACTCATCAGAATGACTAAAATTGAAAAATAGTGCTACTACCAAATGCTGATAAGAATTCAGAGAAACAAGATCACTCATACATTGTTGGTGGGAATGTAAAATGGTACAGTCACTCTGGAAAAGAGTATGGCAGTTTCCTACAAAACAAAATGTGTTTGGGGCTACATCATATTTGAAAAATTTTGTGCATCAAAGGGCACAACCAATAGAATAAAAAGACAATCTACAGAGTAAGAGAAGATATTTGCAAATCATATATTTGACAAGGGATTAATATCCAGAAAATATTTTTAAAAACACTGCAACTCTACCACAGAAAACAAAAAAATCAAACAAAAAAAACCACTGCAACTCTACAACAAATAATAAAATAACCCAATTTTAAAATGGGCAAAGGACTTGAATAGACATTTCTCCAAAGATGATATACAAATGGCCAATAGGCATATGAAAAATGCTCACATCACAGACAAATGCAAATCAAAACCACAATGAGATATTACCTCACACCCATTAGGATGGCTGCTATTAAAAAAACACACACACACACAGAAAATAACAAGTGTTGGTGGTGATGTGAAGAAATTGGAACCCTTGTACATTGTTGTTGGGATTGTAAAATAGTGCAGCTGCTGTGATAACAGCATGGAGTTTCCCAAAAAAATTAAAAATAGAATTACCTTATAATCCAGCAATCCCACTTCTAAGTATATAGCCAATAGAAGTGAAAGCAGGGTCTCAAACAGATATTTGCACACTCACATTAATAACATCAGTATTTGCAAGAGCCAGGAAGTGGAAGCAACACAACTGTCCATCAATGGATAAGTGGATAAACAAAATGTGGTAGATACATACAACGGAGTATTATTCAGCCTTAAAAAGGAAGGAAATTCTGACACATGCTACAACAAGGATGAAACTTGAGGACATTATGCTGAGTGAAATGAGCCAGTCAGGAAACGACAAATACTGTATGATTCCGCTTATATGAGGTACCCAGAAGTAGTCAAATTCATAGAAATAGAAAGTAGATAGTAGTTACCAGGAACTGGAGGGAGGGAGAAAGTGGAGTTGTTGTTTAAGGGGTATAGTTTCAGATTTGCAAGATGAAAAAGTTCTGGAGAACAAATGCTGCACAACAAATGTGAATATACTTAGCACTATTGAACTACACACGTAAAAATAGTTAAGATGATAAATTTTATGTACTGTTGTTTTTTACCACAATAAAATACAAAGACAGATGATTGATAGGTAGATAGATAGATAGAGAGAGAGAGAGAGAGAGAGATAGATAAAAGTAAATAGATGCTTGCCATATGGGCTTAGCAACTGCACTGCACTCTTGGATATTTGTCCTAGATAAATAAAACCTCATGTTCACACAAAAACCTGTACACAAATATTCATAGAACCTTTATAATAGCCCCAGAATGGAGACGATCAAATGTGGGCAAATGGTTAAAAAAACTACAGTACATCTATATGGAATAGGAATACTACTAAAAATTTTTTTTAATAATGAAATATTGATATACACAACTTGGATGGATCTCAAGAAGATTATTCTGAGGGAAAAAAAATCCAATCCCAAAAATTACATACTGTATGTTTCCATTTATACAACATTCTTGAAATGACAGAATTAGAGAAATGGAAAACATATTCGTTGTTTCCAAGAGCAAGGGAGAAGGAGGAAGGGAGGTGGTGTGGCCATAAAAAGATAGCGTGAGAGATCCTTGTAGTGATGAGATTGTCCTTTATCTTGACTATGGTGGTCACAAAACCTAAACATGTGATATATCACATGACACTAAACACACACACACACACACACACACACACACACGAGTACATGTAACACTGGTGAAATCGGAATAGGTCGGTTGATTATACGTGCTATTGTGCTAAAGTTATACAGGGTGTTTCCACTGAAGGAAACTGGGCAAAGGCATATGGGATCTCTCTGTATTAGTTCTTACATCTGCACGTCCATTAACAATTACCTCAAAATAAAAACATCTTTAAAATGTGTACCATATGTACTTTTCTAGACGTTTGAATGGAGAGTGATAAAATCATGATTTGCGGCAAAGGTAGTGTTAAGAAAAGGAGTTTTATTTTTCGATGATAAAGACATCATCAGATGGGGAGAAAGAAGGCAATGGCAGGGAAAGGATGAAAGTTCAGAGGATAGAGAATTAATTGCTGGAGCAAGGCTCCTGGGGAGAAGAGAGGAACTACAATGGATGAAGAGATGAAGCACTTACCCTTGAAAACTAGAGAGGATCCTTGTCCTGGAGGAACACAGTGACGGTGGTAAGGACTGGGAAAATACAGATGTTTCAAAAGGGAGGAGGGAGAAGTTGAGGTTGTTTTAGCTTGTTGGCCTATATATTTTCTAGAAGTAAAGTCAAAACTTGGGAATAAAGAGACACAATCAGGTAGGGGCTTGAGGAAAGTGGTAAAGCCTTGTGTCGTGGAAAAGAAAACTAAAGATTCATAAAAAGATTTTGACCAGCATAAATGTCAAGCTAAGGATGGTGTGTTAGTCAGGGTTCTCTAGAGAAACAGAAATAATAAGGTGTGTGTGTATATATATATATATATATATATATACACATACATATACATAGAGAGAGAGAGAGAGAGATTTATTATAAGGAATTGGCTCATGTGATTATGGAGGCTGGAAAGTCCCCAAATTTGCAGGCTGAGTAGGCAAGCTGGACACCCAGCAGAGATGATGGTGTAGCTCCATTCTGAATCTGAAGGCCTGAGAACCAGGAGAGCTGGTGATGTAAGTTCCAGTCCAAAAGCTCGCAGACTCTACACCCAGAGAGAGCCCATGTTTCAGTTCAAGTCTGAAGGTGGGGAAAATTCAATGTCCCAGCTCAAAGTCCATCAGGCAGGAGGAGTTCCCTCTTACTCAGGTGAGAATCAGGCTTTTTGCTCTATTCAGGCCTTCAACTGATTAGACAAGACCCACACAATTGGGGAGGGCAATCTGCTTTACTCAGTCTACTGATTCAAATGTGAATCTCATCCAAACACATCTTCACAGACACATCCATAATAATGTTTGACCAAATTTCTGGCACCCTGTAGCCCAGCCAAGTGGGCACATAAAATTAACCACAACAGATGGAAACTAAGAATTTTTCATGAAGCCAGAGAGTATGATGCTATGATTCCTCTCCAGTCATGCTGAAAAGCCTGAGAATAGGAACTGAGAAAATGGATGGCCAGAAAGGCAGAGGTGTGGAAGAATTGGGATTATTGGCCTGAGAGGTGTTCATTGGACTGACCACAGTCTTGCAGCTGGGGAAAAAAGTGAAGCCAGAAGAGGTTGAGGGACCAGTGGCATTGATGAGATTGAAAAATAGGTTAAGTGGAAATGAAGGTGTGGAAGAGGTGGGAAGATGGGAAGTTATGATCAGTAGGTGAAAGTGTCCCTTTTAACATTTTTCAAATAGAGCTGTTCTGGCTGATGCCCAAGTCCTGGTGTGGCCACGAGGGAGTAGAGGAGAAGATCGTTGGTTGAGAAGATCACAGAACAGTCATCCAAAGTGTTGGGAAAGTGATCTGTAAGGACACTAAAATTGCTCACAGTGGTAATGGAGAGGGGAAGAAGAAATTACCTCCTTAGAGAGCCAGGTTTCAATTAAGGCAAAGTGTAGAGCTGGCTTCTTGTGGAGAAGATTCTACAACATGCTGGTTATGAGCGCAGGCAATAGATATTAGATAGATAGATAGATAGATGATAGATAGATAGATAGATAGATAGATAGATAGATAGATAGATAGATGATAGGTAAGTACACATATAGGTACATGTATTCTGACTACCTAGATCCTTAGAACCTCCTTGATTCCTGGCCTCAAAGACTGACCTTTAGTTTTACCTGCAGCTATTTAAAAATCTAATAATTTTTTTTTAAGGTTAGCCAGAGTCCTTTTACGTTGTTTACAATGAAAGTATCCTGAATGATGCACTAATGCAATTGACTCTTGCTACCATGATGTGGAGATAGTTATCACAGACATGCTCAGTTTCACGAGCCACACTTCAAGGACTCTGACAGAAGAAAGCAACACTGGAGACTTATTTCTTTCCATGAGAAGAGCCTAGGAACAAAAGATGTGAGTTACCAAGAGATTTTCAATTCTCTGTAAGGAAGGCCTTCCTGTGCATTAGAGGTGCTCAGCAATTTGATGGAATGAATGGAAGGAAGGAGGGAATGAGGCAAGTTAAGATTTTATTTATTTATTTATTTATTTTTGGCTGTGTTATGTCTTCGTTGCTGCACGCGGGCTTTCTCTAGTTGCGGCAAGCAGGGACTATTCTTCGTTGCGGTGCACGAGCTTCTCATTGCAGTGGCTTCTCTTGTTGTGGAGCACCGGCTCTAGAGCGCAGGCTCAGTAGTTGTGGTGCACGGGCTCAGTTGCTCCGCAGCATGTGGGATCTTCCTGGACCAGGGATCGAACCCGTGTCCCCTGCATCGGCAGGCAGACTCCTAACCACTGTGCCACCAGGGAAGTCCAAGTTAAGATCTTTTGATGTCATTGCCTTTGCTTCTTCTTAGTTTGGAAACCATGCCATGCATGGGAACCCCAGGCATCTGGATCCTCTGGAAGACAGAGGGCAGGCTCCAGATTTAAGAGTTTCTCTTTGTGTTGCGCTAAATCCGGCTCCCTCCAACTTCTATATAATATTCTTCACTCCGAGAATAAATCTATTGCCTCTGCCATATGACAACCCTTCACACATTGGAAAACAGCTCTCATACCCCTCCCTCTCTCCTAGCAGTTCTACAGGTAAAACCTTCCTACTTCCTTCTGCATTATAGTAACAAGTCCCTGAATACCTAGTTGACCTTTTGTCTAAACATGCTGTAGTTCCATTGCCTTTATCAAAGTGGAGGGCCCAGAAGTGAGACACAGTGCTCCAAACATGGTCTGTTCCATGAAGGATGGGGAATTTTTCCTGCTTTATTTCTAATGTTATTCTCCTCGTAATGTGTCCTAACTCTGCCACACTCATGGTTGGCCTGTCTGCTCATTTCCCTCCATCCCGTCTGCATATCTCTTACTAGGCCTCAACCTCATTCTGCTTTCTCCCTGCCCTGTTTATAATCGTTCCTGGGCCTATCTTTTTTCCTGCCTTCTTGAAGCACCTTGGTGAATAGCAGCATCAGTGACTCTGGAACATTAAAATAGTCACGGAAGAACTAAAACTTTGGTGGAATTCCTTACATCTACTTCTTGGTTTGTAAATTGATGCCCATACACGGAGGGCAAGGAGAGACGGAAGAAAGAGGCAGCCACTCCAGATTGGTAGGTGGCCAGGGTAATAAGCAAACAAACTTACATATGAGGCTTGTCTTAGGCAGTAGCAAGATGAGTAGATCTCTGCACCCACCTGCTAGAATCTGTAAAGTTTATGCAGAGGCCTTAGCAGGGTTCAGTCACATATCTAACCCAGACGGTGTTGACAACACATTGCTCTCTCAAGGCTGCGTCCTTGGAACAGCTCTCACTGTGGGAACAGTGGGCCGAACGCGCACATTCCAAGGATGGAGTGGGGGTGAGGAGTCTCGCGCTGCCCGGGTCAACCTCCAGTCGTGTCCTCTCCGTGACCTTCTTCAACACTATTGTTTCAGCCTCCGTTCCTCAAAAGAGCAGAGCCTGAAAGAGGGGTTTAACTTGGAAGGTGATTCCAAAGAGGTGGAGGGTGAAGAAAAGTGAATCAGAGGAGTGAGAGCCACCTAGGGATAAGCTATTGAGCTGGTTACCACCATGGGCAGCTAGGGCTCAGTCCTGCAGAGGTCCCTTGCAGGAGCCATGGGGGATACTCTTCAGAACATGGGACTCAAGAGGGGAGTGATTCATCCGTGGCTCCCGTCCTTCGTTTGTCAAGGGTTGCTCCATCGCTGGTCAGCCCCTTGCACATCCAGGTGTGTGACTGAGTCAGAAGAGTTGCGCAGGTCCTTACATTTGCACCATCTGGAGGTGGCAGAAAAGCCCTGGGACAGAGAGGGACACAAACAGTGTCACTAAAGTGAGATGCTCTCTGTTTACAACTGGGCACAGCTAGGTGCCACAGTGCTGGCTGGAGTAAAAAAGTGAACCTAAGAGGATGTGAGGGAGAGCAAAAATGTGTCCTAGGCATTTTTATGGTTTAGTGCTGCCGGTTTTATTATATATGGGGATAGTGACTTATGACTAAATATCTCAATCCAGTCCTGATAGCAACACAGAAGATTCCAAACAAGCATCTCTCCCTGTCCATCCTGTTCCATGCCAATTCCTCCCCAGGCTCTGGAACCCATGCCCAGCTCCTGGGGGACTTTGCTCAACAAATACTCCCTAACACCATGAATCTTCAACTAGACTTCCATGATGCGCCAGAGCAGTGGGAGTCTTTCCCTTTCCTCCATCCACACAACAGCACCAGGGGGCCTTCCCCTCCCTTGTCATTCTTCATGCTGTGACATACCATGGAGTTCTCCTCGTGGTCCTTGGCTGTTCATAGCTTCAGCTCTGAGACTGCTTTAGAATCTCCTGTTAGCAATTCGCGACCTGCCTCATCCCTATCATTGGTAGCATGTCCTTCTTTCCGTCTTTCAGACACGTCCTCTAAAATCTCTCCTCACTGGAGGGCTCTTTTTGTAGTCACACTCCTTCATTGGGTGCCCTCTCCTCCTCTTTATTCTAATCTACCATTGTGAGCATTTCCCAGTTCTCTTGATCTAGCTTCCTCTCCAAGCCTCATTTTTTCTTAATTGTCTGATATCTGAGTAGTAGTTCCGACTCTTTCAGATGCAAGTGAGAAAAACTGAATGTAAAATGAATTGAGGGGCTTCCCTGGTGGTACAGTGGTTAAGAATCCGCCTGCCAGTGCAGGGGACACAGGTTCGAGCCCTGGTCCAGGAAGATCCCACATGCCGCAGAGCAACTAAGCCCGTGAGTCACAACTACTGAGCCTGCACTCTAGAGCCCGTGAGCCACAACTACTGAGCCCATGTGCCACAACTACTGAGCCCATGTGCCACAACTACTGAAGCCCATGCACCTAGAGCCCGTGCTCCACAGCAAGAGAAGCCACTGCAATGAGAAGCCCGTGCACAGCAACGAAGACCCAATGCAGCCAAAAAAAATAAATAAAATAAATTTATTTTTAAAAAATGAATTGAGGATTTGTTTTATTTTTCAGGATTTTTAGACCTCAAATAACTGAAAAATCCAGGGCTAGATCTCAGCTTCAGGCACAGTTTGATCCAGGTTTTCCAACAACGTCCTCAGAAATCACTCTCTTTCCATCTCTTGGCTCTGCTTTCCTGGTTTGATTTCATCCTCAAACCAGCTCTACCCAGGTAGTCGGCCTGGCTGCTCTGAGCTTAATCCTACTAACTTAGTAACTCAAAAGGAAAGACAAGTTTTCCTTTCTCCAGGGTTTCAACAAATGCCCTGGGCAGAGCCAGCTTCAAATGTGTATTAGCTTCCTGTGGCTGCCAAAACAAATTATTACAAATTAGGTGGCTTAAAACCACATAAATTTATTCTCTCACAATTCCGGAGACCAGAAGGCTGAAATCAAGGTGTTAGAGGACTATACTCGCTCTGGAGACTGTAAGTGAGAATTCTCCTTGCTTTTTCCAGCTTCTGGGGGCTGTCAGCATCCCTTGGCTTCTTTGGTTTATGGCCACATCACTCCCATCTCTGTCTCCATCTTCTTCTCCGTCTTCTCTCATCTGTCTGACCTTCCCTGTGTATCTCTTACAAGGACACGTGTCTTTGGATTTTGGGTCTATCCAGATAATCCAGGTGACTTCTTCATCTCAAGATCCTTTACTTACTTACATCTGCAAAGACCCTTTTTCCAAACAAGGTCACATTTTCACAGGGGCTGCAGATTAGGACATGGGCATATCTTTCAGGGGCCAACATTCAACACACTACAATGAGCATGCAATCTGTGCAGTCTCAGAGGACTCTACTCTCGGAAGGGCCCTGACTTGGTTTAATGCTCTTCTGTCACCATCTTGAAATCCATAATTGTTGAACAAGGGACCCCACAGTTTGGTTTTGCACTGGGTCCCCCAAACTATGTAGCTGGTTCTGGTCCTGGAACAAATTTACTATGAGAAATCTTTACTTGAGATTGACCCCAGGCCACTTTCCAAAACATCAGACCCCTGGAGTGTGTGTGGCTTTCCCATCTCCATCCCATCGGTCTTTTTTTTTTAAATTTTTGGCTGCATTGGGTCTTCGTTCCTGCGCACAGGCTTTTCTCTAGTTGCGGCGAGCGGGGGCTACTCTTCAGTGCGTGGGCTTCTCATCACGGTGGCTTCTCTTGTTACAGAGCATGGGCTCTAGGCACACGGGCTTCAGTAGTTGTAGCACGTGGGCTCAGTAGTTGTGGCTCGCGGGCTCTAGAGTGCAGGCTCAGTAGCTGTGGCGCACGGGCTTAGTTGCTCCGCGGCATGTGGGATCTTCCCGGACCAGGGCTCGAACCCGTGTCCCCTGCATTGGCAGGCGGATTCTTAACCACTGCACCACCAAGGAAGCCCCACCCCATCGGTCTTGGGTTAAGACTCTGAAGGGAAGAGAAGGTACCAGGGAGCACCCAGCTTAGTGTATCAGGGAAGGTTCCATAATGGAGGCAACCTTTAAACTCAGACATGAAGGATGAAAATCCATGTAGGCAAAGAAATGACAGAAAGGGTTTCAGGCAAAGGGAAGAGCATGGGCAAAGAACTGGAGGGGAGGGGATGTTTGGGGAACTTGCTTATCAGACTTCCTGTTGCTAGAGACAGAGCCAGGCTGTCAGGGATGCTGACCACAAGGGTTGTTCCCCACTGGGCTAGATGAAGCTAGAGGGTTAACCAAAGTGGTAGGAGGCAGACAGAGTGCCTAGAATGACATGGTCACTTTCTACCAAGGGTCTTGCCACTTCCCTCACCAGCTTGTTCCTCCTGGTTGGCCAGAATTTGGCCCAAGGCAATGGTTCCTCTAGATGTTTTCTCTACCTTCTGAAAGACAACAACATCAGCAAGAAAAATGAAGAACTGGCCAGAATCTCAGAGTTTAGTTAGCCAAGACTTTCTGCTGGTATCCATATCATTGCACTTCTATATAAAATAAGCATTTTATTTTATTTTATTTTTATTTTCCTTTATAGTTTATTACAGAATATTAAATATAGTCCCTGTACTATACAGTAGGACCTTGTTCTTTATCCATATTATATATACTAGTTTGCATCTGCTAGTCCCAAACTCCCAATCCATCCTTGGCAACCACAAGTCTGTTCTCCATGTCTGTGAGTCTGTTTCTGTTTCATAGATAGGTTCATTTGTGTCGGGTTTTTTTTTTTTTTTGGCCTCGCCACACAGCATGTGGGATCTTAGTTCCCTGACCAGGGATTGAACCCGTGCCCCCTGCAGTGGAAGCGCGGCACCCTAACCACTGGACTGCCAGGGAATTCCCTGTGTCATATTTTAGATTCCACATAAGTGACATCATACAGTATTTATCTTTAAGAGAGGCATTTTAAATAAGTGGGTAGAAGCTGGACTTATCAATAAATTGTTTTAGGAGTTCTGGGTAGTCATCCAGATTAAAAATAATAATAATAATAAAGGCTAGGTTCTTACCTCACTCCTTTTATCAAATTAATTCCAGATAGGGCAAAAATGTTAAAGCAAAAAAAAAAAAAAAGAAAGAAAACAAAACAAAAAGAAATAAAGCCATTAGAATACTAGAAAAATGGGAAATTTTTTTAATAATCTTGGACAAGGGAAGACCTTTTTTTTTTGAAGAAGAAGAATATTCTTTTACTTTCTCTTCTTGCGCCAATGTTCTTCTCTTTTTTTTTTAAATTTTTGATTTTTATTTTATTTATTTTTTTATACAGCAGGTTCTTATTAGTCATCAATTTTATACACATCAGTGTATACATGTCAATCCCAATCTCCCAATTCATCCCACCACCATCCCCACCCCCACCACTCTCCCCCCTTGGTGTCCATACGTTTGTTCTCCACATCTGTCTCAATTTCTGCCCTGCAAACTGGTTCATCTGTACCATTTTTCTAGGTTCCACATATATGTGTTAATATACAATATTTGTTTTTCTCTTTCTGACTTACTTCAGTCTGTAAGACAGTCTCTAGATTCATCCACGTCTCTACAAATGACCCAATTTCATTCCTTTTATGGCTGAGTAATATTCCATCGTATATATGTACCACATTCTCTTTATACATTCGTCTGTTGATGGGCATTTAGGTTGCTTCCATGACCTGGCTCTTGTAAATAGTGCTGCAATGAACATTGGGGTGCATATGTCTTTTTGAATTATGGTTTTCTCTGGGTATATGCCCAGTAGTGGGATTGCTGGGTCATATGGTAATTCTATTTTTAGTTTTTTAAGGAACCTCCATACTGTTCTCCATAGTGGCTGTATCAATTTACAGTCCCACCAACAGTGCAAGAGGGTCCCCTTTTCTCCACACCCTCTCCAGCATTTGTTGTTTGTAGATTTTCTGATGATGCCAATTCTAACTG
Source organism: Eschrichtius robustus (assembly GCF_028021215.1). NCBI lineage: Eukaryota > Metazoa > Chordata > Mammalia > Artiodactyla > Eschrichtiidae > Eschrichtius > Eschrichtius robustus. The sequence goes on along the minus strand of NC_090839.1, from coordinate 72,663,845 downwards.
GTGTGAGGTGATACCTCATTGTAGTTTTGATTTGCATTTCTCTAATGATTAGTGATGTTGAGCAGCTTTTCATGTGCTTCTTGGCCATCTGTATGTCTTCTTTGGAGAAATGTCTATTTAGGTCTTCTGCCCATTTTTGGATTGTGTTGTTTGTTTTTTTAATATTGAGCTGCATGAGCTGTTTATATATTTTGGAGATTAATCCTTTGTCTGTTGATTCGTTTGCAAATATTTTCTCCCATTCTGAGGGTTGTCTTTTTGTCTTTTTTGTAGTTTCCTTTGTCGTGCAAAAGCTTTGAAGTTTCATTAGGTCCCATTTGTTTATTTTTGCTTTTATTTCCATTACTCTAGGAGGTGGGTCAAAAAAGATCTTGCTGTGATTTATGTCAAAGAGTGTTCTTCCTATGTTTTATCTAAGAGTTTTACAGTGTCTGGTCTTACATTTCGGTCTCGAATCCATTTTGAGTTTATTTTTGTGTATGGTGTTAGGGAGTGTTCTAATTTCATTCTTTTACATGTAGCTGTCCAGTTTTCCCAGCACCACTTATTGAAGAGACTGTCTTTTCTCCACTGTATATCCTTGTCTCCTTTGTCATAGATTAGTTGACCATAGGTGCGTGGGTTTATCACTGGGCTTTCTATCTTGTTCCATTGATCTGTTTCTGTTTTTGTGCCAGTACCATATTGTCTTGATGACTGTAGCTTTGTAGTATAGTCTGAAGTCAGGGAGTTTGATTCCTCCAGCTCCGTTTTTTTCCCTCAAGACTGCTTTGGCTATTTGGGGTCTTTTGTGTCTCCATACAAATTTTAAGATTTTTTGTTCTAGTTCTGTAAAAAATGCCATTGGTAATTTGATAGGGGTTGCATTGAATGTGTAGATTGCTTTGGGTAGTATAGTCATTTTCACAATATTGATTCTTCCAATCCAAGAACATGGTATATCTCTCCAGCTGCTGGTATCGTTTTTAATTTCTTTCATCAGTGTCTTATAGTTTTCTGCATACAGGTCTTTTGTCTCCCTAGGTAGGTTGATTCCTAGGTATTTTATTCTTTTTGTTGCAGTGGTAAATGGGAGTGTTTCCTTAATTTCTCTTTCAGATTTTTCATCATTAGTGTATAGGAATGCAAGAGATTTCTGTGCATTAATTTTGTATCCTGCAACTTCACCAAATTCATCGATTAGCTCTAGTAGTTTTCTGGTGGCATCTTTAGGATTCTCTATGTATAGTATCATGTCATCTGCAAACAGTGACAGTTTTACTTCTTCTTTTCCAATTTGTATTCTTTTATTTCTTCTTCTTCTCTGATTGCCATGGCTAGGACTTCCAAAACTATGTTGAATAATAGTGGTGAGAGTGGACATCCTTGTCTTGTTCCTGATCTTAGAGGAAATGCTTTCAGTTTTTCACCTTTGAGAATGATGTTTGCTGTAGGTTTGTCATATATGGCCCTTATTATGTTGAGGTAGGTTCCCTCTATGCCCACTTTCTGGAGAGTTTTTATCGTAAATGGGTGTTGAAATTTGTCAAAAGCTTTTTCTGCATCTATTGAGATGATCATATGGTTTTTATTCTTCAATTTGTTAATATGGTGTATCACATTGATTGATTTGCGTATATTGAAGAATCCTTGCATCCCTGGGATAAATCCCACTTGATCGGGGTGTATGATCCTTTTAATGTGTTGTTGGATTCTGTTTGCTAGTATTTTGTTGAGGATTTTTGCATCTATATTCATCAGTGATATTGGTCTGTAATTTCCTTTTTTTGTAGTGTCTTTGTCTGGTTTTGGTATCAGGGTGATGGTGGCCTCATAGAATGAGTTTGGGAGTGTTCCTTCCTCTGCAATTTTTTGGAAGAGTTTGAGAAGGATGGGTGTTAGCTCTTCTCTAAATGTTTGATAGAATTCACCTGTGAAGCCATCTGGTCCTGGACTTTTGTTTGTTGGAAGATTTTTAATCACAGTTTCAATTTCATTACTTGCGATTGGTCTGTTCATATTTTCCATTTCTTCCTGGTACAGTCTTGGATGGTTATACCTTTCTAAAAATTGGACAAGGGAAGACCTTTTTAAGAAAGACACAACCTAAGAAGTGATAAGAGAAAAGATTGGTAAATTTTAACAGGTAAAAAATACTCATTTCCATGGGGCAAAAAAATACATATACTAAACAAAATCAAAAGACAAACTGCAAATTAGGAAAAATATTCACAACATATATAACAGAGTGTGGGCTAATTTTCTATTATAAAAAGACCTTTTAAAAATTAATATGAGGGGGCTTCCCTGGTGGCACAGTGGTTAAGACTCCGCCTGCCAGTGCAGGGGACACAGGCTCGAGCCCTGGTCCGGGAAGATCCCACATGCTGCGGAGCAACTGAGCCCGTGCACCACAACTACTGAGCATGCGCTCTAGAGCCCACGAGCCACAACTCCTGAAGCCCGCATGCCTAGAGCCTGTGCTCTGCAACAAGAGAAGCCACTGCAATGAGAAGTCCACACACCGCAACGAAGAGTAGCCCCTGCTCGCTGCAGCTAGAGAAAGCCCACGCGTGGCAACAAAGACCCAACGCAGCCAAAAATTAATTAATTAATTAATTTTTAAAAATAAAAGGAAGTATAAACACAGACACTTTCACACATTGTTGGTGTGAGCACATGTTGGTACAACTTCTCTAAAAGGAAATTATTAGATAACTATCAAAAATTTTAAATGGGGGGGGGAACCTTTGACCCAGGAACTCAAGTTTGAGGAATTTATCCTAGACATACTCTCAAATCTAAGATGTTTGCTCAAGGTTATTTTTTCGGTCCTTGTTTGTAATAGCAAAAAATGGGAAATAACCTTTCCCAACTAATGGGAAAAGAGTTCATTATATTACAGAACTCCCATATAAGAATACTGCAAAGCCATTTTTTTAATGAGGTTGATTTTTATGGACTCTGATATTAAACAACTTCCAAGATATTCTGGTGGGGGCCTGAAAGTCTGTATGTGATACACCCACTAGTGGAAAAAGAGTCAAGGATGAGAGAGAGAGAGAAAGAGATCAGAGACAGAGACAGAGAGATACAGACAGACAGACAGACTATACACAGAACAAGTCTGAAAACTTACATAAGAAAGTGATAATAGTAATTGCTCCCAGGGATTCAGATAAAAGAGAAACTTCATTTTCATTATATACACTTCCTTACTCTTTGAATGTTACCATTTTATTATTTTTTTCTATAAAATATTTCAATGACAACTACTAAGAGGTTGGAGATGCCGGAGAGGAGGAAAAGAAAATAAAACTCACCCATAAGCCTAGTTAAAAAAATTTTTTTTCTACAAAGAAAGACGATCCCGTCCCCCAAGTTAACCACTAATAAGTATTGGGTTCAGGTTCTTGCAGAACTGTTTCTGTTTATAAAAACATGGTGGAATGATATTTTGCTTTCATTTACGGATTTTTCTACACTTTCCCTCTCCCCACTGTCTTTCCTGCACCCAAGCAGGCAGAAAGCCAGCTTTGAAAGTCCTTGGCCCAGAGGAAGTTCATAGCAGGTCCAAAAAGCAGAACACCGCCAGGATTTCTTGGCTTTGCTCCAAAAATCCAAGCCCATGGGAGAGTGTAGAGGGTTTGCAGAAGATCTAGAAGGGAGAGAAAAGTTTTCAGGTATAAAAGGAACTGGAGAAGACGAAGATGGTGACTTTATGTTTTACACCGATAGAAGGTCGTTGCTCTCACAGTTGTGTCTGATTCACCTCTCAGGGGCAGAAAACAAAGCATGAGTGCTAGGAGGCATTTACACATTCAAACAGGAGGAAGAGGGCAGTAGGGGAGCATGAGGAAGAGGAAAGGAGAACTTACAGCAGCTCGAGTGTGCCAAAAATAAACTAGAGGAAGCAGCTGAGTAACAGTGTGATCAGATAAGAAAAAGAAAGTACTGCACGGAGGAGAAAGAATTTCCATTAGGGTGAAGGACATGAAAAGGCAATTCACAGAAAAGGGAATACAAATGGCTTATAAACATAGGAGAAAACATTCGATCTCACACACAATTAAGGGAATGTAAATTAAAACAATAATGAGATACCATTTTCCTCTGTCGGATTGGCAAAGACAAGGTAGATGCCAGCCGGTAAGTGCCTCTGTGCAAGTTAGAAAACGGCGCCCCCTTCTGGGCAGATGCGTCTAGTGACGGGGGACTGGGCGCGTCCTGGATTCCAGTGCCACTTGCCCCCAGCCTGGACCTTTTGCAAACAGACTTGTATCCCTCTGCAAAACAGAAAGAAGGTTGAGAATACACGGTGTTTAGAAAGATGCTGAAAAACAAACATTCTCCCACTCCTGAAATAACATTTTCTTGTTTTAACACTATAATTCTAAATAATATGATTATACCTGTATGTCTTAGATTACCAACTTGAAGCTACGTTATCTCCGTTGCTAAGAAAGAAGTGAAATTTAGCTCAGCTTCATTCTCCTTTCCTGCTTTCCCAGTTTTTGTAGGATAGTATTTTTAGTGAATTCCTGCAGTCAGTCAAGAAATATGTATTAAGAATCTAAACACAGTAAGTTCTTTTCTAGGTGCTTAGTTGTTCTTGTGACTTTATTATTTTTATCTTTTTCTTGCCTTTATGATTTTTTTTTTAATACTTTATTTATTTATTTTATTTATTTATTTATGACTGTGTTGGGTCTCTTAGTTTTCGTGTGAGGGCTTTCTCTAGTTGCGGCAAGTGGGGGCCACTCTTCATCGCGGTGCGGGGGCCGCTCTTCATCGCGGTGCGCGGGCCTTTCACTATCGCGGCCCCTCCCGTTGCGGGGCACAGGCTCCAGACGCGCAGGCTCAGTAGTTGTGGCTCACGGGCCCAGTTGCTCCGTGGCATGTGGGATCTTCCCAGACCAGGGCTCGAACCCGTGTCGCCTGCATTAGCAGGCAGATTCTCAACCACTGCGCCACCAGGGAAGCCCTGCCTTTATGATTTTAAATAATACATTTAATCCTTTATTTTTTTGATCCACAGAAGCCATCCTAATTCATATGAATTCAGGTTTTTGCTTTTGTGCTTTTGCAAATATAGAAACTAGCTCTGACTAGAGCTTTAAAAGGAGTGGGGACTTGCAACAAGAAAAGGGTGCTGGCTGGATGCCGGGGTGTTCTACAGAATCCAAGGAAGGGCTGAACAACCAGGGCTCAGCAGGGTCAACAGCCAGGACAGCTTCCGAGCCAGAGCAGCAGCAGGAATGTGCCGAATTCCTCCAGCTCCACATGGGTCCAGGGGTGTTAGGGTCGTATGGTATAGACATGGTTGCCAAGACAGTTGCAGAGAAAGGGGATCTGTTGCACCACAATCCCCAGACCTGGCGCCTATCACACAAACATTAACCCGTCTATGCATCAGAATGTTGTTGAGTGAGAATGGACTCAGGATCTTTTTGTAGGAAAAATAGATAACATGTCCCCTATATCCCTTGACAGAACTACCTAGAGACCAGACTTCCCATGCCCCCAGGAGCCTTGTTCTCTCCCCCCCAGAGAATCCCCAAGTTTTTTTTTGCACACACTCTTCTTGGCCAATCACTCCCCTTCTTTTGATGTGAACCTTGCTTTGGTGGACTGAGTTTATAAGCAATCTGGGCAGAGGGACCTGACTTCTGTGTTCTTTTCCTTTCTGAACACAAAGGTGCTGGCCTGCCCCCTGATGGAAGCTGCCAGATAACCTCAAGGAGGTAATGACTCTGAACCACATTGGGGTTGGAAGATGCCTACTGCAGGGAAATCCATGTGAAATGCTTAGAACAGAGCCTGGCACTGGCTAAGTACCATATAGGTGTGTGCTCAAAAAACCAAAACATGCTGTTAGCCTTGGGGTCACACCTACCTGAGTTCAGATTCCAGTCCCGCCACATGCTAGTTTTGAAGCTTTGAGCTGTGTATTCGTTTCCTAGGGCTGCTGTAACAAACTGATGGCTTTATAAAAATACGTACATACGTAAATGTGTTGTCTCACAGTTCTCCAGGCTAGAAGCTTGAAATCATGAAGCCTGTAGAAATCCTTATTTGTTTCTCCCTAATTTTTTTTTTTTTTTTTTTTTTTGCCACATGGCATGTGGGATCTTAGTCCCCAGACCAAATATTGAACCCGTGCACCCTGCAGTGGAAGTGCAGAGTCTTAACCACTGGGCCATTAGGGCAGTCCGGCTTCTTCCTACTTTCTAATGGTTTTCCAGTTTCTTCGGTGTTCCTCGGCTTGTAGGTGCATCACCGCAATTCTCCATCTTCTCATGGTGGCCTTTCTGTGTCTCTGCATTTAGTTTTCCTTCTGCAAATGCCTGTGTCCACATGTCCCCTTTTTATAAGGATACCAGTCATGTTGGATTAGTGCTCTCCCTACTCCTGTATGGCCTCATCTTAACTAATCACATTAGCAATGACCCTACTTCCAAATGAGGTCACATTCTGAGGTCCTGGGGTAGGACCTCACCATATCATTTGGGGGGATTACACAGTTCACCCCATAAAAGCATGTTTCTTCACCTCCTAGGCCTCAATTTCTCCAAGTGTAAAGTAAAAATAACTGTGGCTCTCTCGTAGATCAATATATCTAAACATAGAAAGACATTTGAGATAGTTCGCTCAGACAGATTGGAAGTTTCAGAGTAAAATATATGCCATGATTTGTGTTTGGATGTGAACAGAAAATTTCTGGAAGGATGCATAAGAAATACACCAGTGTTATCTCTGGGGAGGGGGATTGGTGAGCTTGGAGGGCAAGGGGAGGAGGGGTTGAACCTTCCCATTAGGTCCCTTTAGTTATGCTTGACTTGCTTTATTTTGTTTTTATAATTTAATAATAAAAAAGTGGAATAAACCACAGTGGCTTCTGCCTGGTTGGGTTGTTGTGAGGATCAAATAAATGTGGATTGTAAACCATTTGGCCCGGTAAGTGCTCGCTGAATGGTGACTGACTGTGGATATTCTCATTGCAGTTTTCACCAAAACATCCATTTAATAGACAAGAACTGGAAACAAGCTAAATTGCCCAACTAATGGGAAAGATTCATTCAGGAAATTACTGTTCAGCTACTTGATTTATTATTAAGCAGCATTAAAAATTACATTGACCAGAAGTCCATAATAACAAGGAAAACTATTCACAATATAATGGAAAGGGAAAAATAAAAAGCAGGATACAAATTTCAAACTTTGTAGCCTTTAAACAAAATAATGTAAAATCATGTAACCAATATACAAGAGTAGCTTTGCCAGTGTAGCAGGATTAAGAGTGTTTTTTTTTAATCCTTCATCCTTTTTTTTTTGTCATCTTGTTAATAGTTTCCTTTTTTTTTTTTTTTTTTAAGGAACATGCCCTATTTTTACAACAAGGGGAATAAAATCATTGGAAGTAAAAAGAGACTGAGAGATTAAATGACATATAAGTGATATTATTTCCCCTTTAGAAGAATTTCATATCCAGGCAAATGATCACCCTCCCCACTTTACAGAAATCCTCATTTTCCAGAGAGAGAGAACCAGCTCCAACATCAACACTGAGAAGCTGATACCGAGTAGGACCCTGTGGAACTCCTGGGCACAAAAGCCTTTCTGTGTCCCCCATTTATTTGATTACAGGAAATAGGCTTCATTCAAGCCTCCTGAGTTCCAGCGGGCAGGTTCAAGCAGTTGTTAATTAGGGAAGGGGGGGATGTAAGACAAGGTAGGAACAGTCAAAAGAAACAATAGTGCAGCCTTGGGGCAAGGTCCTGGTTCCCCATCAAGGGATATGCATGGACTTCCCTGGCAGTCCAGTGGTTAAGACTCCGGGCTCCCAATTCAGGAAGCACGAGTTTGATCCCTGGTCGGGAAACTAAAATCCCACATGGCTCATGGTGCAGCTTAAAAAAAAAAAGGGGGGGGGGATACACACAACAGTATCCTTGAGTTGTTTTGCAGATATCAAAACCACCACCAGGTGGGAGAAGTTAACTGTCCAACCAATCAGAAGAATGCCCATGAGCTGATCACACCCTCTTTGAACCATTACTATAAAACTTCTCACTAACCCCTCCAGGTCAGGACACACAGTTTTGAGGGCACTAGCCCGCTGTGGCCCCCTTTGCCCGGCAAAGCAATAAAGCTATTCTTTTCTACTTCACCCAAAACTCTGTCTCCAAGATTTAATTCAGTGTCAGGCTACAGAGGCTGGATTTGGCTTCAAAGCTACATTTTCAAATTTGCAGTGATGATCTCTCAAGTTGCTATATATTTCCTAACATTTCCTTCTTCCCTCTAGTTCCATCAGCTCTTTTTAAACTTTTAAGTTTTCCTTTCCAAATGTTCCAGTCTCTCCTGCCTTTCTTTGATCTGGGAACACCTGTATCGAGTGAATACGAGAAACAGAGTCCATGTTCCCATGTTCAATTTTCCACCTTAACACTCGGCAACTGGCCAAGCAACCTTGATAGTCCCGATGGTCTGTCTTCTTTGAACAGACCCGGAGCTGTCTACTTCCATAATTCTTCTTATTTGAGATCTTAAATGTCCTTGTTGTTGAGTGACGAGGGGAACAGCCGGCTCTTCTCTTGGGGGTTTTCCTAATCCTGCAGAGTTTAGGTCCTGCCTCAGCCCCCTGCTACCTTTTCCCATCTTCTTGGCTGCTACCAGGAGATGGTTCTCCCAGGGGTAGTTTCCCTTTACCCTCTCATATGGGGGCTTTCACTAAGGATAATTCCCAGTTCTGGGTCATGTGGGCCAGAGCGGGGGGACTCAAACGCCTTCTTTCACTCCACCCTCCCTTTCCACCCTGCATTCCTAGCTCACATTCATTATTATAAAAACATATCATTTATTAAATGCTTATTATCCAACACCTGAGCTCCAGCATTCTCCTGTCTCCTCATCTTCCTCTGAAATATTTGAGTAAGATCTTAAGACCTTGTCAAGAGGATGTAAAGACAGACTACAGACTGAGAGAAAATATTTGCAAACACATATCCAACAAAAGATTAGTATCTAAAATACATAAAGAACTCTCAAAACTCAACAACAACAACAACTAAACCCACAAACAATCCAGTTAGAAAATGGGCAAAAGATATGAAGAGACATTTTACTGAAGAGGAGATACAGATGGCAAATAAGCACATGGAAAGAGAGAAATGCCAGTTAAGACCATGGTAAGATATCACCTCACACCTATCAAAATAACTAAAATAAAAAATAATGACAATACCAAATGTTGGCAAGGATGCAAAGGAACCTACGTCACTAGTGAGAATGTAAAATGTTATAGCCATTCTGGAAAACAATTTGTCAGTTTCTTTAAAAAACTAAAAATGCAACTGCTATACGACCCCAGCAATCGTGGTCTTGGGCATTCATCCCAGAGAAATGAAAATTTATGTTCATACAAACATCTCTCCATGAACGTTTACAGCAGCTTTATTCGTGATAGCCCCAAACTGGAAACAACCCAAATGTCCTTTACTGGATAAATGGATAAACAAACCATGGAATATCCACACCATGGAATACCATTCAGCAGTAAAAAGGAACAAACTATTGATACACACAACAACCGGTATAAATCTCCAGAGAACTATGCTGAGTGCAAAAAAAAAGCCAAACCCAAAAGGTTACATCCTATATGATTCCATTTATATAACATTCTTAAAATGACAAAATCAAAGAAATGGAGAACAGATTAGTGGTTGCTAGGGGTTAAGGAGGGGGTGAAGGTAGGAGAAAGTGGGTGTGGCTATAAAATGGCACAAGAGAAATCCTTGTTGTGATGGGAATATTCTGCATCCTCACTGTAGTTATGTCAAGATTCTGATTGTGATTTTGGACAAGAGTGTTGTAAAATGTTACCATTGGGAGAAATAGGGTACATGGTACATGGGATCTCTCTGTATTTTTACTTACAGCTGCATGTAAACCTATAATTATCACAAAATAAAAAGTTTATTTTTTTTTACAAAGGGGAATTACAACATGTAAAGGAAAACTGATTGCTAAATATTACTCACTTCATAGTTAATACTTATGTAGTACTTACCATGGGCTAGGTACTGCCTGGTACTTCAGGTTACTAATTTAACCTTCTCAAATCATATTATATAGTACTATTATGATCCTGTTTTACAGATGAGAAAACTGAGGTTAAGTAACTTGCCCAAGGTGACATAGTTAGTTAAGTGATGGACTTGGACTTTGAACTCAGGCACTCATTCCAGAGTCCTCGATTTTAGCCACTAAGCTGTGGTAAAGGTCAGGCCACTCCTCACCGCTCTCCTTAGAGATACAGTCTAGTTCCTAGACTTGCTGTTCTGGCCTCAGGTTCTTCTCTTCATCAGTGTTTCCTTTCTCAGGCCTCCAGAGTGTACATCTCCATCTCTCTTTTTAGAGAAACTTTCAGCCACAAGAAACAGAACCTACCAATGCATCTGTCTTTAGACTTTGAGGAAATGTTATTATGTCACATAATAAAATGATGGCTTCAGAGTTGGCTAATTCAGCAGCTCTGTTATATCAGTAAATCCCAGCTTCCTTCTGCTGTTCTGTTCTGCCACCCTTGACCTAGCAGCCTCCTCATGACCACAAGGTGGCTGCCCAAGCTCCAGGTGGTACTTTCTCACAACAGTATCCAGAGTCAGTAGAGGGATTGTTTCTTCCCTCCTTGTGTCCTCTCAATCAACAAAGAAAACCTCTGCCAGAAGCCCCAGCACAGACTCCACTTGTGTCTCATTGGCCAGAATCACCTCATGTTCCCATGCCTAAGCCCATCATTAAACAAAGGGGATACGAAAATATGGTTTGTTTAGACCAATTATGCCACTTCCTGGGAGCAGAGACCACTTCCCCTGAAGAACAAGATCACATGGAGGACAGATGGTAGCTGAAAGATAAAAAATAAAAAAAGGAAGTTCTATTACAAAAGAGGAAGAGGAAACTCTTGTTTTCTAGGAAAAACTAAATTTTCATTATACTCTGCTCACAGAAGTCGGCTTCACCTTGGGGTTCATCCTCCTCCCTCCTCAAGTACAATCTCCTAGGGTCCAGCATGAATTATCAGAACAGGACAGGCCAGCTCAGCAGTTCTCAAACATTAATGTGCCCAAGAATCACCCTAGGAGCCTGGTGGAAAGGCTGGAACTTGGACGCAAGTCCATGTCATTCTAACACTTGGGCTTGCAACCACTGTGCTGTTTAGCTCCCACGTGCCAGCTGTTGTCCTAGGGGCCCCCTTAATGCCCAGAGCAGAGTTAGGCCTAAGAAGTTTCCCTTCACAGTGAGCCCCCGTGACCTGGTTAATCTCTCAGCACATTTCTGTTACCCAATCAGGTCCAGGTGCTCGCCGCTCGAAAACCAGAGTCAGAGAGAGGAAAGTTGGTGGAAAGGAAAGTTGCTTTTAATCAGAATGCCAGTAGTCTGGGGAGATGGTGGACTAAGTGTCCCCCAAAACCATCTCCATGGGTTCTGCTCAGCCTTGAAAGCTTTTAAAAGGAAAAAGGGAGGTAATCTCAGTTAATCATGGAGATAGGGGGTCAGAGTCATCGCCATCCCCCACTGTGTGCAGGCTTGTCAACTTCTTGTGATTTTGTTAGGGGAACCACTGACTGAAACTGCCTACCCTGGTGAGGCCCGATAGTAACCACTTGCATGAGTTATCTTACAACAGGAGGTCCTGGTAAGGAACGCGGAACTAACAAGCTACCAGAACTGTAAGAATTTGGGAAAGGTCAAAAGGAGAGAGGAGATGCCAGTCTATATGTCCTGCCAACCTCCCAGAATCCTTCCCCCTTGAATCCATCTTGGCTGAGCGATGCACATGGCACCAGGGAGGACCCTGAGTCAGAATGATTGGCCAGAGACCACCCCGGAAACTAACCCCATGACCATAAAACCTGAGACTGCGAGCCACATGGCAGAGCAGTTCTCCTGGGTTCCCTTACCCTGCTGTTCTCCACCCGGGGGCCCCTTCCCAATCAAGTCTCTTGCTTTGTCAGCATGTGTGTCTCCTCGGACAGTTCATTACGGAGTGTTAGACAAGATCCCACTCTTGGGCCCTGGAAGGGGCCCCCCTTCCTGCAACAATTTTTTTTAGATGCTATCTTGTTCACACAGTTTGTTCCCAAGATTACTGAAGGGGGAGCTAGGGAAGAGATCTGGTCATCGCTTAATTACTTATTCTTCATTTCTACTTCTTTGATATACGGAAAGAACCAACAGATTGGGCAAGGTAGTGGGTGGTCAAAAGATGTGAAAGGTGTGCTAGGGCCAGAGATGAGTAGAGCATGGGGGCGCCTGGTTTCCGGTTAGCGACAGGACAAGGGGGCCTCCTGCAGAGAACTCTTTCCTGCCAAAAGCTGCTTACATTTCTTCCAGCCAAAAGTGGTGCCTGGTCCCAATTCTCCAGTCCTCCAGGCAGAGAGGTCTGCTCTCCTTTGCAAGTCTCATCCAGGGATCTTCCGCAAAGCGGTGGCCCCATTGTGTGTTTCCATTCTGCCCTCAACCCATCGAGAGTCCTTCCTTTCAATGAAGAAAGGGAGTGTGTGTAATAAACAGATTCTTTCCTAACTTTTCAGATGACCAGTTTGTTCCTACCCTCTTGGGACTACAATTTCCTCGTAAGTAATGTCCTGACCAAGAAATGCCTACAGTCCTTCCAAGCTTTGACATCCTACGGCCCTGGGAGTACAGAGGAGCCTGGAGACGTGTGTGAGTGAGAAAGGAGGGAAAGGAGAATACAATTATTCCTGCAGAACGTTGCCTTGCCCTGGGGAGAAAAGTGGGAAATCATTGATGCCTTTGGATCTCATCAGACACGCTCGAGCATCCAGATCATCCATTAGAATACTTATTTGAATCTAGGAAACTAATGAGCAATTGCCAAAGCTACCTTCCTGCTAATGGTGCACATTGTATTCCCGCTAATAAGCATTGATTGGCACCACATTCAAATGCAAATCTAGGTCTCTGTTTCTTACAAATAACTTTTTTGTTCTTTTAAAGGCAAGCCCTGGGGGACTGAAGAGTTTCAGCTTGATTGCAAATCTAAACTGGGGTTTGGAAATTTTATTCCCTCAATCCTTACCCCGAATTTGCATACTCACCCCATTTTCCCAGAGTCATCAAAAAATGTCCTTTTGGAGTAGACCTTAAATTTAAAAGGAGATGGTGGTCTCAGATCTGGTTAGAAGTTGGTACAGGTTCTAACAACCTAATAAGAGGCTGTCTGCACTAGCAGTATTATGAAAAGATGCCCTGCTTTTCCCACCTCTCTTGAATCTCAAGGTCTTACTATCCTGTAGTTTCCAAGCCTAAGAGTCTTTCATCTTAGTCTTGATATCCATTGTTAAAAAACAAAATTCAACCCAATAAATCATGAATCAAGCAGTATCCAATCTAGCAGACAGAGAAGAGCTCGGAAGAGCTATACAAGGCATGAGATTTTGTGAGCAGAAGGGAGCAGGAACAAGGAAGTTGTACTAGGCAAAAAGTGGATTGGTTATTGCAAGGTCATTTCCTTACAGGGGATGGCAGGGATCTATCAGGCAGGTTACCTAACTAACGTTGGCCAGGCAATTTCTTTTTTTTTTTTTTTAATAGATCTTTATCGGAGTATAATTGCTTCACAATACTGTGTTAGTTTCTGTTGCACAACAAAGCGAATCAGCCATATGCATACACATGTCCCCATATCCCCTCCCTCTTGAGCCTCTCTCCCATCCTCCCTATCCCACCCTTCTAAGTCATCGCAAAGCACCGAGCTGATCTCCCTGTGCTATGCTGCTGCTTCCCACCAGCCAACTAGTTTACATTCTGACCAGGCAATTTCTGATTGACTGGTTTAAGATTCCATTTCTGGGAGACCTGAACCTGTAATTAAGTCTTGGTTTGGTGATACGGGGCTTAGCATAAGTGACTTCATTTGGAGACTCTTTAACAGCATCATGTCAACACGTTACCTTAACACACATTATTGAAAACAGTGCTTCAGAGAATAACTGTTCCCCTGCCTGCACTTCTCCTGAGCAATCAGGATCTAGCTCAGACACAGTGGGTGTTTAATGGTTGCCCATAGAGCATTTAATACATTTATGTGCAGCATAATGGCTCATTTCTGCTGCCATCTTTATTCTTTCCATCCATTTCCTACATTCTATGGAATGTGACCTCCCAAGACTAATCCAAGTGCACAGAATCCAGTGCAATAGCTGAACTATTAGTCAGATTCATGAGGATTTTTTTTTCTTCAGAGCTGCAGAGGCTACTAAGCCTGGCTGGTGATATAGGCAACTGCCAGGCTCTACAATTGAGTGGCCCCTTGGGGGAGGCTGGTTAAGTGAGTTCATCTCTCCTCTCCAGAGCTGGTGCACTGGGACACAAGGGCTCAGGTCTGAGGAAGGAGGCAATATAAATAGGGCTTAAGGCACAGACTTAGCCACCAGATAGACCTGGATTTGAGGCTGAGCTCTGCCCAATAGCGGCTGTGTGACCTGGAGCTAGTTCCTTAACTTCTCTGAGCATCAGTCTCCTCATCAGTAAAATGGGGGTAATAAGAGTCTGTAGTGGATTGTTTACCATACCTTGAGTAGGTCACTTCCATAATCTAATTTTAGCCATGTGCCTTGCTTTGACAAATGCAACACCAGCAAATGTGATGCAAGAAGAAGCTGGAGTTGTGCTTGCACACTAGGGCTTACTCTCTCTTGCTGTTGAGAACCTTTCCACCACCATGTGAACAAGCATGGGCTGGTTGATGAGAGGCATGTGGCTGTCACCCCAGCTAATGTCAAGCCAACTGCCAGATATGTGAGTGAGGCCATCCTAGACTATCCAGCTCCAGCCAAGCCAGCCCAAGTCAAAATAAACTCCCAGCAAACCCATAGAACTGTGAGAAATAATAAGTGTTTCTTATTTTAAGACACTACCTTTGGGGGAAGTTTTGTTACACAGCAGAAGCTGACTGATACACATTTTCTCACCCAGAGTGATGTTTGAGCCTTAAATACATATACATAAAAAGTGCTTCAACCAGTGCCTGACACATAATAAGTATTCAATCAGTATTCATCACATCATTTGATCTTTGAAGCCAGGATACTGAGAGCTTCTTGGAGGTGATCTTCACTGAAACAGAGGGGGCAAGGAAAGAAAGTCTGCTTTATTTAGCCAATGGATCAGAACCAGGACCAGACCTGGTTCTCTGGCACAGGGCGGCTCTTCTAGACCCTGAAGATCACCACCAGTCATTTCTGATCTGCACAGATATGAGTATTTCATTCCAGTGCCATCTTGATGAGTTACATCTGCTGCAGGGTCAGTCAGAGGGAAGGGGCAGGCCCTTCTACTCCAATGCCACCCACAAAATCCTGCCATCACCTACCCCAGACCCAATGAGTAACACAGCCACCCACCCAGGTGGTCTGACAAGAGCCGCTTCCCCACTAGTCAACAGGTCTGGGGAAAATCTTGGCTACAGTGGATTCACATATGGAACATTTACACTTATATCCAAATTACAATACCTCTGAGCCTCCTGCCTGCACCCCATTCCTGTGTCCAAGGAGCAACCTCACCTACACTCACACACCAGTTTCCCACTGCAGTCTGAAAACACAAAAGTTGCCAAGTTCTTTCTCTCTCTGTTTCAGACTGAGATGCAGGAAGCCACATAAAGGAACGACTAGCTGACAGTGTCCCTTGTGAGAATGTCTGTCCTGGCACTGAGGTGCCACCTCCCAATGCTCACAAAGCAAAGAGGTCTCGGAGCTCCACACAGGGTAGATTCTGCACAGAACTGGCCCCTTCCCATCGCTGCATCATTGCAACTGCTTGTTTCCCCAACAGTAGCAAAGGCTCTCAGAAAAAAGTTCTGCAGACAGCATCTTTGTAAAAGCCAAACATTGGAAACAACCTGATTGTCCCTCAACAGTAAAATGAGCTTAAAAAAAAAAAAGTGTTGTTAATTCACACAATGGATGGAATGCCAAGGAACATTGAGAATGCACAAACGCTCCATACAATAGCTTGCATGCATTTCACAAATATGAAGTTAAGTGAAAGAAAACACTCACAAAAAAGTATTTTCAATAAATCTACATAAAGTTCAAAACCAATCAAAATCAAATGGCATGATTCAGGGATGCATTCTAAGGTGATAAAATAATGAAGAAAAGCAAGGGGCTGATTACCAGAAACTCAGGAACATTGTTTCCTTTTGGGGGTGGGGAGGAAAAGGTTTCAAAAGTAAAGAAGTATGTGCAGGCTCTTGGGGGCTGGTCGTTCTAGTTCTTGATCTGGGTGGTGGTTACTTATATGGGTGTTTGTTATATAGCAATTCCTCATGCTGTCCACTTACATTTTATGAATTTTTCTATATGTGTGTTATATACCCCACCCACCCCCTAAAAAAAGCTTTTTGAAAAACAATTCTATAGCACATGTTCTTTACAATTCTAATGACAGAGGTTCAAACTTATTCCACGGAGTCCAGCAGATACAGATGCCATGTCATCCTTTCCTCACTCCCATTGTTCCTGCCTTGCCTCACGGACTCAGATCCAGGATCCTAATACCTCCTTCCTAAGCCAGTTATACAGTAGGTTATACAATAATAGCTCCCATGACCATCAATGGATGCAAAGGGATATTGGTCATGGTGGTGATGGGAGTGGAAGGAGTTTATTTCTACCATAAGGTCTGAGCTCCTCTTCAGCCAACCAGAATGCCAGTAGTAGTAGCAGCAGGGTAATCGAGCAGGACCCTATAGGGTCTTCCCAAGACAGACCCCTCCCCCATACCCTTTGCTTTAGTTCCTCTCTGAAGTACCTAGATAAAAGTATCTGATGCACACTCCCTGAGTTATTTTACAGATGCTAAAACCCCCACCAAATGGAAGAAATTAACTACTTGATGACCATGTGCACCTAGCCCCCAGACCTACTGGCACCTAAGGATTGATAATGTTAACCCCTGTGACACCGCCCTGTTACCTCACCATCAACCAATCAGAGAATTGTGTAAGAGCTGATTACATACCCTGAGATGCCCCTCCCTCACCTGGCCTTCAAAAATGCCTTGCTGAAACCCATCGGGGAGTTTGGGCTTTCTGAGCACTGGCTGTCTCAGACTCCTTGTATGGCACCCTGCAATAAACACTGAACTTTCCTCCACACAACTGGGTGTCAGTAGATTGACTTTATTGCCAGTGGGTGAGTGGACCCAAGTTTGGCTCAGTAACAGCAGCAGTAGCAATAATAGTAGCAATCTTCTGTGTGGATATGGACCCCACTTGGAACAAGGCTAGAACCTGCTTGTACATCCTAAGTTGGACTTCCAGCCACACTTGGTCCCCGCTCAGCACATACTTTACCTCAGCACATACTTCAACAGTGGGTGTGTGTTTGCAGGTCTGAGGAAGAGAGTATATGTTCTGTGCCCCATCAACCTAAAGAGAGGAGAACAGAGCCCAGAAGAACACCAGACTTTAGGGGAGGGCAGATGAGAGAAGACCTCAAAGGAAATGAGAAAGAACAGCCAATGTGTGGTGGCCAGGAAGCCCAGGAGGAGCCAGGTTTTACAACGTGGAGTCAGGTTCAAATGCTGCAAGTCATAGAAGACAGGTGGAATCAGCCCAGTTCCCAGGGCTGTGATTCCCTTTGATCTCCGGTGGCCTTGGCCTGCGGCGGCTTTAAGCTGGATTTTGGTTCCCCGGACAGAGATTGAAGTCAGGCCACGGCAGTGAGAACCCTGAATCCTAGCCACTAAACCACCAGGGCCAGTGACCAGTGACAAGGCCCTGGCCCGTCGGCTTTGTAGAAATGGATTTCCACAAAGAGACGGAAAGTAGTGAAACCAGTAAAGTATTTATTAGGAGGAAAAAGAGTGTGTGTGAATAGACACACACAGGCGGGTTCAGGAGAGAGTCGTGCCCTCGTGGTAGTCTGAATCACTTTTATGGAGCATTTCTTCTGGATTTCCTCTGGCCAATCATCTTGCTTTGCCTGGCTCTGAGTCTGTGTTTGGTTTAACTCAGGGTCCTCCCCTGTGTGTGTGCGCATCTCTTAGCCAAGATGGATTCTAGGGAAGAGGCCTATGGGTAGGTTGACATCACCTACTATGGGGTGACACCCCCTCCCTTTTTGACCCCCAAGGAGCCTTTCTGCGCATGTGTAGTCGGGAAGGTCTCCTTGACCTCAAGAATGGGATATGTGGTCTCTCTATCTCTTATCTGGGCAGGGCTCAGCTCCTCTCTGCCCCTGCCATTACTGTTATCTTAAAGTGTCCACTGGAGGCAAAGTCCAGCTATTTACCCTGTTCCTATTGTTATTTCTATCTGGAAGTGTAAACAGGAGGCTGGCTATAAATGTCTAACCTGGAGCCCATCTACCTCCTGCCTCACCTTCATCCACTATTTTCTATAAATTGCGCACATCTGTCCTAAAACTCCATGAGTCTAAATTACATTCTGAAAAATAGTTCTGGAAGGAGGAACACAAAACTACTCACCGTGGTTAACTTTGGGGACCAGGATGAGTCCAGTGAAGGAAGGACTCTCACCTTTTTACTTTATATGCTTCTCAATTATTTTAATTTTTACAAGGAGCGTTCATGCATTTGAAATTTTAAATGAAGAAAAGAAAATAGCTACATGTTAACTAATACTAGCTTAATGATGTTGGAAGAAGGGACCGGTAGCACCTGGCAACAGAAGAGGAAAGAAAACCAGCTGGGGGTTGTTGATGGCAGATTGGGGATTCGACAGGTGAGGACTGAGGTGAGAGGTGGCCAAAGGACACGTGGTGTGAGGTGACCTGGTCCAGGAACTGTACAGGTGGTGTGGTCTGCCCCCTACTGGAAATACAACAGCAGGAGCAATTCCTGGTTAGGTGTTTTTAGCAGGCTCCCCCAGCTATCAATGATCTTGTAAAGATGGGCAGGAAATGAAGACAAAGGAAGAGGGTGATGATATTTGGGCCTCAGTCCTCACTATGTGCTCTGCACTTCTGGGCTACTTTGGGCTTTCTGTCAGCAGTGACTGGGTTCTAAGAGTAAGAGACTTAAGAGAGACAGCCAGGCAGAAAACAAGCTGTCTTTTTATGTCCTGGTCTCAAAAATCACACACTGTCCCTTCCACCACAATCTCTTTGTCAAAGCAATCACAGAGTCCCGCCCAGGTTCAAGGGAAGGCAGATAGACTCTGTCTTCGATGTGGAGTGACAAGATTCTGGAAGAGCATGTGGGAGAGGAAATATTGCCGTGGCCAGTTTTGGAAAATACGGTCAACTGCAGAGGTCTTGGGAGACAGGAGGATGGGTGATAAATTACCTGCTGTGCTTGAAGGTGAAGATATTCCTGAGAAGCTGTCGGTGTAGGCAGAACTGGTAATGAGCATGTTGAAAACTAATAAAGCAAAATAAAGGAATTATTCATTCCAGGGAAAACAAAAACTTACACAAGAAGGAAAGGGAAGCGTAGTATACGACATGGTTCAGCTAATATGGCATTTATATCGTCATAATAGTGTTAAGCCTTAAATATTGATGTAACCTAACCTTGTGCTACGATGAGGTTAAAGATGGGAATGGAAATGGGTGGGGAGTGTGTAAAAGAGTTAAATCCTTGATATTAGGAAGTCAGGAAGTAATGTTGCAATATGGTAACATAATAAGAAATATACAGTTAGTCATGGTCCCCCATTCCCGGCACAGAGCTCCTAAAACCCTTGGAATTTCCTGAATGATGGGATAAAGGAAGAATCTCCTGTTATTGATAATTAACTCCTTTAACCAGACTTGAGTTTATGCAAATAAGATGACTCAGTGGGCCCCTAAATGGCTTCCAGATGGGGGCTGGTTGCTGGAGGAACCAACCATGGGATTAAAGGGTTGGAATTTCCCCTGACCTCTAGGGAAGGGAGAGGGGATTGAATTGATCACCAATGGCCAGTGATTTAATGAATCATGCCTACATAATGGAACCTCCATAAAAACCCTAAGCATTGGGGTTTGGAGAACAACTCTGGGTTGGTGAACACATCGAGGTGCTGGGAGGGTGACGTGCCTGGAGCTTTGCTGCCCTTTGCCTTCCTGGCCCCGTGCCTTGCCCTGTGCATCTCTTCCATTTGTGTGTTCCTGAGTTGTATCCTTCACAGTAAACTGAAACTAGTAAGTAAACTTTTCCTTAGTTCTGTGAGCCATTCTAGAAGATTATAGAATGCAAGGAGGGGGTTGTGGGAACCCCTGACTTACAGCCGGTTGGTCAGAAGTATAGGAGGCCTGACACTTCTGACTGGTATCTGAAGAGGGGACAGTCTTATAGGATTGAGCCCTTAATTTGTGGGACCTGATGCTAACTCCAGGTAGAGGTTGTCAGAGTTGATTGAATTGTAGGACAACTAGCTGGTATCAGGGAATTGGTTGTTGTGTAGGGGGGGCAGTCGGGGGAGCCCATGTGTGGTGTCAGAGCTGTTCTGGGGGTAGAAAGAGATCGTAGCAGTAATGTCTGGAATTGAAAAGATAAGAAACAGCAGCACAGACATAGATTTATAAATATGGAGGTAAATCAGAGAAGAAATGGCCAAAGGATTTAAGGAATATGCCTCTTTAAACTGGGATTGGGTGGGTGGGGGAGGAGACCACCAGTTTCTACCTTGAACTTGGTGCATACTGGGCTTTCGTATCCCATCTCCCATCCTAGTTACCATGCTGAGGTCTCTGCAGACTGTTACCTTCAGGATACTGTGTCACCCTCTGCTGGGGCCCCAACATGGCCTCTTCGGACCCTTCAAATCATGAGACACACCACCCAACTCAGCTTCTCTGAGAGGCACATGCCCAAACTAAGACTCAAAAGCCACCCGCCAGGAGCTGGCTTACCCTTTGCACCAGGCCAGGAACTCCTACCCTCCCAGCCTCAGAAAGGGAGCAAGAGTGTGCCCTACAAACGCTGTATTTGTGCTTGCCTCGTACCTGCCGAAATTCAAAGAGCTCACCTAGATAGTCCTCCCCAGAAAAAAGGAACTGTCTACCCCAAGCCCAAACTCAAGTCTCTACCCTAAATGGCGAAAACTGCTTGTACTTGGCTTTTTAACTTTATCAAAGTCATAATGATGATGTCTACCATTTATTCAGTGCTTACCACGTCTCAGGCACCATTCTCACCTATTTACATTAACTAGTTAATTTACTCTTTATAACAATCCCATGAGGTAGGTATTATTATTGTTGCTGATGTCATTGCTGTTATTATTATTATTCTCATTTTTAAGAGAAACGAGGCACAGACAGATTCAGCACTTCAGCATGGCAGCACAGCACCATCCTGACAAACAAAGGCTCTGGTGCCAGAATGTCTGTGAGGAATCCTTCCGCAACCGTTTTTACTAGCTATGTATCTTTGGGTGTGTTCATGCCCTTGGTTTCCCTATCCATGAAATGGGGTTAATAATTGTTCCTATCCCATGGGGTTATTCTGAGACTTAAATGAGTCTTTTAAATTTTAAAATTCTCAGGACAGTGCCCAGCACATATTAATTGCTATATATGTGTTTGACAAATAAGTCAACTTTCCCAGGGACACTGAGTCAGTAGGTGGTGAAATGGGATTTGAACCCTCACAGTGTGGGCTCTGGAACTGTCTCTCTTAACCACTCATTATGAAACCTATATGTTAAAAAAAAATTTTTACACTATAGGTGATTTACAATGTTGTGTTAGTTTCTGGTGTACAGCAAAGTGATTCAGTTATACATGTATATATTCTTTTTTTTTTAATTAATTTATTTTAATTTATTTATTTTTGGCTGCATTGGGTCTTTGTCGCTGCGTGCGGCCTTTCTCTAGTTGCAGTGAGCGGGGGCCACTCTTCGTTGCTGTGCGTGGGTTTCTTCACTGTGGTGGCTTCTCTTGTTGCAGAGCACGGGCTCTAGGCACGCGGGCTCAGTAGTTGTGGCTCGCGGGCTCTAGAGCGCAGGCTCAGTAGTTGTGGCTCACGGGCCCAGTTGCTCCGCGACATGTGGGATCTTCCCAGACCAGGGCTCGAACCCGTGTGCCCTGCATTGGCAGGCGGATTCTCAACCACTGCGCCACCAGGGAAGCCCCCCATGTATATATTCTTTTTCATATTCTTTTTTTAATTAATTAATTTATTTATGGACTGCACCGCACAGCTTGTGGGATCTCAGTTACCCGACCAGGGATTGAACCCAGGCCATGGCTGTGAAAGCCCCGAATCCTAACCACTAGGCCATCAGAGAACTCCCTTTTTTCATATTCTTTTCCCTTACAGTTTATGACAAGATACTGAAGATAGTTCCCTGTGCTATACTGTAGGACCTTGTTGTTAACCTATTTTATAAAAAAAAAATTTTTTTTTTAAGGGGAAATCTAGAAAGTAAAATCTCCCCTTCCCTCCCCAGACCTCTATTCCCACTGCTCAGAAGTAACCATTATTAACAGTTTCTTGGGTGTTCTCC
The DNA here is from genome assembly GCF_028021215.1 of Eschrichtius robustus. Lineage (NCBI taxonomy): Eukaryota > Metazoa > Chordata > Mammalia > Artiodactyla > Eschrichtiidae > Eschrichtius > Eschrichtius robustus. The sequence continues at coordinate 72,641,368 of NC_090839.1, read as the reverse complement.
ATAAAAGTATCAACATGTATTGCTTGTGATTTTTTAAATGGCCATTTTTAGAGCTTCAAAAAAAATTATAACTCAATGTCCAATCTCTACCAGACTCTCCATTACAGGGGTAAGGAATATTTCTAGAGAACTCTACAATGTTTCCATCTGCACTGAAGGATTTATGTTCTCAGCTGTGGGACAGAAACCAGCATAAATCTTGGCACCCAGAGAGCTGCAACAACCTCCTCAATTTATTGCCCTTAGCTAATGTCGAAGGCATGATGCTTCAAACATCAAAATTTAGGAGACTGCACAAAAATGACACATTAAAAATACAAATGCTTGCTTTATATTGCTAACACATGTTGGTTAGGGAAAACTAGGCCAAAAGCGTGTTCAGAAAAATATTTTTTAATGCACTTCATTGACATACTGTGAATAAACTATTTCTAGGAGACTTCTTCCGTATACTGCTTGGAGGAGGATGGGAATTAAGATGGAAACTTTGGAAATTATAGGGAAATATATTTTTCTAGAATTGGCACAGTATCAGATAGGAATTGCATTCAGCTACTAGTAACAGAGATCAAGTTACTGTGGATTAAACAATGTTAGGGTTTATTCTCTGTTGTAAAAGGCTAGAACCGGCATGGCGGCTCCACAAATTTATTTGGGATTCAGGCTCCTTCTCTGATTCTTTGTATATAACTTCAAACCTCAGGGTCAAGGTTGTCCATGTTCACGTTATGGCTATGGAGCTCATGTTGTAATTGGGTAGAAGAAGAGGAAGGGAAAAGAGGGTTGTCCCTCGCAGCTAAATCATTGCCCATTAAAAAGATTTAAAGACCTGTTTACAGCTCATTGGCCATCCTTAACTGCAAAGGAACCAAAGAAATGTTGACTTTTAGCTGGGCACTTTGCCACTCCAAATAAAATCAGGTTTTTATTTTTAAAGAAAGAGGGAATGGACAGGCTACAATAGGCATCTAGCAACCTCTGCATTGGCACCTTCTCCAAGAAAAGGTATAACTTTGCTTAAGCAGGCACAAAACTTAATTTTCCCAAATGTATTGCTCCTGTAGAATCTCCCTGCTCTATAAAGGGCACCATTCTCTAACCAGATGCTCAAGTCAAAAACCTGCGAACCATCTTTGATCCTTCTTTTACCTTACATTCCAACCATGAGCATGTTTTGTTGACACCCCCTCCAGGATATGTCCCATACCTTTCTAAATCTAACCGCCACTGTCACCATCCTAGCCCAAGTCCCCCTCTTCCTGTCTGGTCTTCCTGCTTCCACACTTTTTTTTTTTTTTTTTTTCAGTGGCATGTCCCTAGGATTCCCCAGACCTGCAGAATCATGATTTCTAAAGAAAAGCCCCCAGCAACTCTAATCCAATAAAAATTAATTTTTTAAAAAAAGAAAAGCCCCCAATAATCTGCATTTTAAATAAATCCTTGGGTAATTCATTTATTATGATGATTAAATACTAATAACATAAAATGTACCATTTTAAGGTTTACAATTCAGTGGCATTAGATGCTTTCACAATGTTGTGCAACCTTCACCACCATCTATTTTCAGAACTTTTTTCATCACCCCAGTGGAAACCTCATACCCATCAAGCAGTCAAAATCCATTCTTCCTGTCCCCAGGCACAAATCTGCTTTCGGTCTCTATGGATTTACCTACTCTGGACTTTTCATATAAATGGAATTATACAATATGTGGCCTTTTCTGTATGGCTTCTTTCACTTAGCATAACGTTTTCAAGATTCATCCATGTGGTAGCATGTGTTAGTACTTCACTTCCTTTTATGGCTGATATGTGGAAATATCACACTTTGTATATTCATCTTTTGGTAGACATTTGGGTTGCTTCTACCTTTTGGCTATTGTGAATAATGCTGCTAGGAATATTTGAGTACAAGTTGTTGTTTCGTTTTGTTTTTTGGTTTTTTTTAAATGTATTTATTTATTTTTGGCTGCATTGGGTCTTCATTGCTGCACGCGGGCTTTCTCTAGTTGCAATGAGCAGCGGCTACTCTTCGTTGCAGTGCACGGGCTTCTCATTGCAGTGGCTTTTGTTGTGGAGCATGGGCTCTAGGTGCACGGGCTTCAGTAGTTGTGGCATGTGGGCTCAGTAGTTGTGGCTCATGGGCTCTAGAGCACAGGCTCAGTAGTTGTGGCACACGGGCTTAGTTGCTCCGCAGCATGTGGGATCTTCCCAGACCAGGGATCGAACCGGTGTCTCCTGCATTGGCAGGCAGATTCTTAACCACTGGGCCACCAGGGAAGTCCCTGAGTACAAGTTTTTGTTTGAACATGTTTTCAGTTCTTTTGCATATATACCTAGAAGCGGAATTACAGGGCCATATGGCAATTCCATGTTCAAGTTATGGAGGAACTGCCAAACCCTGCTTCCATTCTGCCCCCTTATTTATTTTCCACACAGCAACCAAAGTGACTTCTTTAAAATTTAAAACAGATCATGTTACAATCCCACTTAAAACTCTCCAACGACTTCCCATTTCTCTTGGAATAAAATCCAAGCTCATTATACTGACCTACATACTATGGTCCCTGCCCCTCTTTCCAATGCATCTCTTAACTCTCTGTCTTCACTTCTAAACGCTTTCTGTTCCTGCCTCAGGACCTTTGTACTTGCTTTATCCTCTGGCTGGAGTGCTCTTCCTCCTAATCTTTCCATGGGAGACTTGCTCTCAGCCTTGAGGCCCCACCTCGAGCATCACCACCTTAGAGAGGCCTCCACTTACCACCTTATCTGAACTAACCGCACCCCACCCTCAATTGCTGCCTATAGAATCACCCCGGTTTACTTTCTTTACAGCACTGGCCCTTATCTGAACTTAACTCTTTAATATATGTTTGGTTGTATTGTCTGCCTCCCTCTCTAGAATATGAGCTCCATGACAGTGGAACTGTTTGTTTTGCTAATCCCTATAACACCTGCTTTCAGCTCAGTGCCTGGCAAGCCAGAATGTTAATGAATATTAATAATTAATTAAGTAATCATTCACTCAGAACTGAGTCTGAAAATTTTGCTTGGAGTTAGGAAAGAGATTGGTGGGGGTTTCAATGAGAAGTGGATGATCCGAGTATTAAATTAAATAATTTTGTGAATTACAGTTGTGCTGGGAAGCGACAAGCAGACCTCTTGAATATCAACTTAGTATCCACTGAAGTATAATTATGAAAATTCATATATAAAATTGAAGGAAAATCAGGAAGAGTGTTTAATTAAAAGAAACACTTATGAGATTGGAAACCAGCAATTTCTCAACAGACAGAATAGCTTAATGATTAAGAGTAAGCACCATGGACTTCACCACTTAGTAGCTCCATGACCTTGAGAATATTACTTCACATTCATAATTAAATGTGAGCTTAATTAAAAAATACCTAACTCCAGGTTTATTGTAAGAATTAAAGGAGGTAATGCTTGGGACTTCCCTGGTGGCGCAGTGGTTGAGAATCCACTTGCCAATGGAGGGGACACGGGTTTGAGCCTTGGTCTGGGAAGATCCCATGTGCCAAGGAGCAACTAAGCCTGAGCGCCACAACTACTGAGCCTGCGTACCACAACTACGGAAGCCCACGTGCCTAGAGCCCGTGCTCCACAACAAGAGAAGCCACTGCAGTGAGAAGCCCGCACACTGCAACGAAGAGTAGCCCCTGCTTGCTGCAATTAGAGAAAGCCCATGCGCAGCAATGAAGACCCAATGCAGCCTAAATAAATAAATAAATAAATAATTTTTAAAAAATAAATAAATAAAAAATAAATGAGGTAATGCTTGTGAAAGGTTTAGCTCATTAAGTAGTCATTATTATAATTATGCCTTTATAGCTACAATTTAGTAAAAATATAACAATTCAAATGGTATAGTTTAGAGTGATGTAACCATTAGAAAACTTTGGTAATCACTGAAAAAGAAACTGTAAACTCTATATTATGCCCATAGGATATGTGAACTCACCATTCAATTCCTTTGACAAAAGTCTATTGAGCATCTACTGTGCCAGACAACTGTCAGCCTCAGAAATATAGATACTGTCCCTGCCCTTAAGGAGGCCGTATTCTTAGGTGAAGGCCATCAAAAAGAGATAATTCTGGAGTGATGTGATAAATGCAGTGGCTGGGATAGCTCTAAGAAGCTTCCAGTAGTTCCAAGCCCCGATGACCATCAGAAGTAATCTCCTGGGAAGCTGAGGTTTTAAAAAACACTGAAGTAGACACTACCATTGTCTCCCAGATTCATTCTCCCCTTCTTCTAAAAAATAGAACTTTTAGCTATGGATTTAAGCATCCCAAGTAAAGAGTACATTTCCCAGCCTCTCTTGCATCTAAGTAGACTAAGAGGCTACTGGCCAATGGATGTGAGGGGAAGCAATGCATGCAACTTCCAAGTAGTGCACTGCAGCGGAAGGTGTGTGCCCTCCCTCTTCACCTTTCCTCTCTTCCCATTGGCTGGAATTCAGAAGACACAGTGGTGTGCCAACTTGGACCACGTAGAGGAGAGTAGCTTTCTAGGAATGGCAGAGCAGCAATGTGGAAGGAGTCTGGCCTCCTAACAGACATCCAGAGCAGAGCTGTCATGTAATCTTTGACTTTAATGCAAGAAAGAAGTAAATGTCTATTTTGTTTGAGCCATTATTATCTGGGGTCTCTATCACTTGAAGACAAATCTATTTCCAAAAAATATATACAAAATTCCTGGCCTTACCTCTGCAACTTTTATTGTAGTAGGTCTATGATGAAGCCCAAGTATCTATATTTTTTAAAGTTTCCCAGGGAATTTATTTTGATGTTCAGACAGTTTTGGGAACTACTGAGTTGCAAATGGCTCAACAAAGCACTACCAGAAAAGGTCTTGAATAGTAAGTAGGAACTAAGAGTGGGGGAAAAGACAGTCCAAGGAAAGAGGAAAGCCAGAATCAGTGAGAAACCACATGGTGCTACTGAGTAAGAACCTCAAATGTTTAGCACTCCTAGAACATGGAATAATAGGCATGCAGGAAAAATAGATGAAACTAAAAAGACTGCAGAGGTAATGCATATTACAGAGGGCCTGGGCAGCTACCAGAATACTAGACCTTATAAGTTGTGGAAAACTGTTTAAGAGTTTAAAGGAGAGGAGTGACCCAATTAGACTTTTGTTTTTGTTTTAAAATGTTTAACGTCTTAGAACACTTGTCTTTATATGTTTATACACATTTTTACAAATGGGGTTATAATGTATATATTGTTGTCTTTTAATGACAGTAAATATTCATCTATAGCATCATTTCTTAAAATTTATTTAGTTATTTATTGGCTGTGCTGTGTAGCATGCGGGACCTTAGTTCCCTGATCAGGGATTGAACCTGTGCCCCCTGCAGTGGAAGTGCGGAGTCCTAACCACTGGACACCCAGGGAATTCCTTATAGCACCATTTTATTTTATTTTATTTTTTAAAATATATTTATTTATTTATTTATTTATTTATTTTTGGCTGTGTTGGGTCTTCGTTTCTGTGCGAGGGCTTTCTCTAGTTGTGGTGAGCGGGGGCCACTCTTCATCACGGTGCGCGGGCCTCTCACTGTCTGGCCTCTCTTGTTGCGGAGCACAGGCTCCAGACGCGCAGGCTCAGTAGTTGTGGCTCACGGGCTTAGTTGCTCCGTGGCATGTGGGATCTTCCCACACCAGGGTTCGAACCCATGTCCCCTGCATTGGCAGGCAGATTCTTAACCACTGCGTCACCAGGGAAGTCCCTATAGCACCATTTTAAATAGATAAATACCACCTCATTTTATGAATATGTATTATTTTTAACCAGTCCCATTATAGTGGCTTCATTCTTCTTCAGTTTAGCTAAGCTGGAACTACATTTCCAAGAGTTCCCTTCCCTATAGTCTGGGTTACAGTTGGCCATGAGAAAAATGTATGCAAGATTGGGCAGGCAGAAGTGAAGGAGGTGTCTTTATGCTCTGAAGGTCAGCGTATGGCACTGTTGCCACTCACACACGTTGCGGCTGACCTGCCGTTTCACCTTGTCCGTGTGGGGCCGCAGCCAGGCCTGCGGCTCCTCCAGCAACTCTGGGTCTCCTCTGGCTTCTCCAAATCCTGGGAGATGCATGTGATGGGTGCCAGCTTCTCCTGCCAGTTACCCACATCATCAAGGCTGCGGGTGGTAACAGGTTCCACTCTGTCCTCACCGGCTCCTGTTCATCTTTGCATTCCCCGACTTCATGTATGTTTTTCCTTCCCAACTGTCGACATCAGACCGAACACCAGAATTCAGAAAAGCCACCCCCTTACATACTGACTAATGGACCACTGATGGCCTGTTCCCGCAGATGTGCAGGGTCTAATCTCTATACTAAGTTCCTTAGTCCCTTTCACCCTTAGTGGTTCTGCTTCTCTGACCAAACTCTAACTGAATCCTGTCTCTGTTCATCGGGTTCTCTGGGAAGGAGACACTGAGACGGACTTAGGAGTGCAGTTGGGAGTAACACCTGGGAAGATAAAACAGTGAAGAAGCAGGATTGGCCAGAGAGAGCCTCAGATCGCAATGCAGACTTGGCACAGGTTCCGCCAAGTCAGCAGGGAGCTCTGGAGCACAGTTTCCTGCTAGAGGAGTCCCGTGGATGAGCAAAACTCGCCAGGCTCTTGCACCTTGCTCAGTCCTCAGCCAGGGCTGCCTCAGAAGAACGTGGCCTCTGTGTGAGAGTACGGCGGATCCTGAACAGGTCAAAGGTGGAATCTGCCAGCTCCAGCACTCCTTGCAGTGAAGGACAAGTTCATTCTTGAAGGGACAACCCAGAGGCTGCCCCGCCCACAGTCACACAGTTAATTGACTCCGGTTTTTCACGTTGTTATAAACAATACTTAGGTGAATAATCGAGCAGGTCAATCTTTTTGCACATCCATAAGTATTTACTTAGGATTAATTCCCAGGAATGAGAGCTCTGGGTCAAAGCATTGGGCCAGTTTTGAGGCTTTTGATTTATAAAACCAGAGTGATCCTCAGAAGAATTAGGGTTTTAATTAGAATTTAATCAACATTGAGGCTGAACATTTTTATATGACTTTGGACATTTGTATTTCTTTAAAAAAATTTCTTGTTCATATCCTTGCCCATATGATATTCATCCTTTTTAAAGGATTTGAAAGAGCTATTTATATGTAAAAGATTTTGACCCCTTGTCTGATATGTATAACACAAATGATCCTTCTGTTTGCCCTTTGTCTTTAACTTTTTTCATGTTTTTTTGGATATACAGAATTTTTTATATATTTAATACTATCAATAGTTTCCTTGGTTATTCTTAGAAAAGCCTTGGCCACTCAAGATTACATTAATATTCAATTATATCCTTTTTTAAACCATGATGTTTTATTTTGTGATCTGATTTGGGGGGTCTAATATATAAATGTATAATGTTTTATCATACTGTATAAACTATGTGTGTGTGTGTGTATGTGTGTGCGTGTGTGTGTATAGCTGTCCTTTCTTTTTTTGTCCCATTGATCTTTCTGTAGCAATAGCCCAACTGTTTTAATTATTTTTGTTTCATAATAAATATTAACTAACATATAGTTACGCATACACAAATATAATAAGCATCACGTGTGTTAAGTATTTAACAACTTTGTTTTAATTATTTCGGTTTCATGATAAATATTAACTATTTAACATAACAGTGTTTTGATAATTTTTATTTCATGATAAATGCTAACTGGTAAGGTAAGACCCATCTTCAAATTTATTTTTTTTTAAATGTCTACTTCTCTTCCCTGTAAGGTTATGCATCTGTTCCTATATCCACGTGTGGCAAGTAAAAGACGGCCATAAATTCTTTCATACTCCTCCCCTCCAGAGAGAGAATCTGTCTCCCCTCCTCTTGTGGGCTCTATGACTGGTTTGTCCTGATCCATTATGGCAGAAGTGATGTTGGGCCAGTTTCCCGGCCTGGGCTTTTCCACTTCCTGTCTCTTAGGACACTGTCTCTCAAGCCATGGAGGAAGTCCACAACCTTCACATTGCCATGCCAGAGAGCCCCGACTTCAAAGCATCCCTACCAAGGTGACACACCTGTGAGTAAAGCCAGTTGGACCCTCCAGACCAGCCCGTGTGCCAGCTGAATACCAGAGTGGCCTCAGTCAACACCACGTGCTGCAGAAGCATTGCCCAGCTGAGCCCTGCCCGAATCCCTGAACCACAAAATCATCAGGTATAATAAAATGGTGGTTGTTTTAAGCTAAGTTTTCGGGTGATTTGCTACACAGCAACAGAACATCATATGATAGAACATCATGACTCCCTATGGGAGGAGTAGACTTTCCTGCTCTGTTGACTTCAAGTTAGACTGTGACTTGCTTTGGCCAATGATATCCAAGTAGACAAGGCATATGGCAGGTCTGCACAGAAACTTAGCCACGTTTCCTGCAGCTCTTTTGCTGTCCCTCTGCCATGCGGCATGTCCCTGACAGGGGCTGCTCCTTCAGCCTGGGTCCTGCAGCATGAAGGCATGTGGAGCAGAGGGCAGCTGACCCACAGCTAACAACATACAGTGTAAGCAAGGAATAAATTCTTGCTGTCTTAAGCCATCAAGAGTTAGGTGTTGTCCACTATCACAGTCACACTTAGAATAATATACTACACAGCTGTTATTTCTCTCCCCTTTCATTATTATTGGGAAAGCCCATTTCCCATGATGAAGTCTGAAGATGTCAGATATTCATTTTCCCAGCCTCCCTTACAGCTAGAAGTGTTCTTGTTCTGGCCAATGACAAGTAAAGGGCAATCTATGAGTGGGATATAATTTGGGGAAATATTTTCCTCAGCGATCAAAATAGACAGACACAAAAGGAGTTATCTTTAGCTGCCCTGGCCACCCACCTGTTCTAGACACTATTCCTGTGAGGGTGTGATGGCTAGAGCCACAGCAGCCATCTTGTAACCATGAGTCAACAAACCTGAGAATTAAAAGCCAATATGCTGAGGAATGGAGGGTTAACAAGATCTTGGATCTTTAATAAAATTGTTGAGCCACTCAACATCTCTAGGACTGCCTACCACCAAAAACATCTTATAATGTGAGACAATTGTCTCAATCGTGTAAGCCACTGTTAGTTGGTAATTCTGTTATTTGTAGCCAAAAACAAAAACAAAACAAAACACTTAACTAGTATACAGTTATCTGTTGATTTTGCCTTCCAAGAACCAGCATGCAGCCTTTTTCTTCTGGCAACAGCATTCTGATTTTCTTTTAAGGAAGTGATACCACATACACACACACACACATTTTACGCAGCATTTGGTACAAGTGAGATTGCAATCTCCAGCTCCTGGGGTGAGCATGTGACCAGTCTGGCCAATCAGAGTGGTACATCCGCCCGGCTATAGTGAGGTTTACGTCTTTAAGCTGAGGTTCACTTCTGTGTCTTTTGGCAAAGCTATTGGGAAAGAGAGGCTCCCTTTTCATTGGGATTGCTGCTGGGGAATGAAACCAACGCAGAGGAAAGCAGAGTGCAGAGTGAAACGACGGATTTCTGATGACATCAATGAGCCTTTGGGACTGTCCTTTGCCAGGTCTACCTTTGGACTTTCCGTTCAGTTATATGAACCAACAAACTCTTAATCTTTCATAAGCCAGTTACAACGGAAAGATTCCTGACTGATACAGACCAGAGTCCTGGTTTACAGGTGGGACCAAGGGGCCTCAGCTGAAGTAAAGCAGGTTGGGGGGCGGGGTGACATAGGGGAAGGACAAGACATAATAACTCTACGAGGTACTGCTGTTATCTGTCTCTTTCATGGATGTTGGAGGCTGACGCATTGAAGGGTAAAGTTCCTTACCCAAGGTCGTTCAGTGAGTAATTAAAAGGGTCCAGGTTCAATCTCAGGCTTAATAGAACTCCAAAACTCAACTTATTTTTATGGACCACACTGATTCTCAGGGTAGCTCTATAACCAAGAATCAAGTCTATATAATGCCTCGTAAACATCAAGAGAGTTTTATTGGTGTTGGCTGGGCGGGGCAGAGGACAACCCATAGCTTCCTTCTATTGTATTTGAGAGTCAAGTTCAGAATTCCTAATTAGTTTCCTGATTAGCCATAATTAGGTTTATACAACATTACTACTTAAGTGCTACTCCCCAGGGCTCCTACACACACTGTCTCAGGTTCAGTCACCTTGGCAAGGAAAGGGGCTTCTGGAATTCCCATCTTATTTCCAGGATATGCAGATGGGTTCTTCCAGAAAACCCCAGGTCAGCGAAAGACCTTCGCAGCAGCCCTGGTGGAACAAGTGGGGGCAGTGCCAGTGCCTGTCCCACACCTCTCTGGGAAGCGCCTCTCAAGTGAGGATCCCAAGCACCAGGCCTTCAGCCCCTCCCTTGACAACCTTTGCCATCTGAGCCCAGCAGGTAGGCAAGTTCACAGGCCCTGTTTCCAAGCTCACAGTCTTACCAGGTCTGGACACAAATGCCAGCAAAGGGCTGTTGCTCTTAACATTTCCAGCTCTGTAATAAGCCGTCTGTTGTAACGCCTTGCTACTTGTCCCTGGACCTGACCTGCTGAGTGGGTTCCATTTCAGTGCCCAACCTCCACCAAACCCGAGCTGACCAGCAGCCAGCCCGAGAAGCGGGATGCCCAGCCCACCGACGGCTGCCTCCAAAATGGTCCCTGGGCCCAGGACTACTGCCTTCCAGTTCCCCCAGCCAGTGGATCCCGAAGTGTAGGAAACACAGCGTTCATGTACCCAAGATGATTTTCAGAGGTAACCCCACAGCTCTAAATAACCCCAGATCACACAATGAAAAGGTGATTCTTTCTCCATCCTTCAGATCACCACAGAGGAGCTGTGTTTCCCACAGGTTTGTCTTTACAACTCTTTAACACTTGCTAATCTCTCTTTTTGACATTTGTTTGTCTGTTTGTTTCTTTGTATGTATTTTGTTTACGGCAGTTTCTAACTTACAGGAGTGATATTCAGTTCCTTTATAAGCTCAAATACATACATTTTTAAACAAGTCGATTCATAGACAAATAATAAGTAAATAATGGCACAGCTCGTAGAGACCGTATGGCAACAATGACGAGGGTGGTACACAAATCACTGCATTTGGCAACTGCTGATGACAGCACAGGGCTCCCCACCGCTGTCGTCAGAGCCCCCCGCCCCCAGAACAAATCCACAGGCAACTCTGTCAGGGTCGATATCGAGAGGGTCAGGTTCAGACAGTTTACACCACAGCAGCCAGACGGATGCCCCGCCCTCCTGCCTGACAAAGGTCTCCAACCTCCTAAGCTCGGTGGGATCCTGAGGATTTCATGCTGAGAAAAAGTGGGGACAGTTTGCTCCCTCACCCACCAGAACAGCAAGTAGAGTCTGGGGGATCCCCCAGGTCCTCCAGGGACCCTTATTCGGTCAGGAGCCCTACTCACTGGCAGAGAGCAGGTGTGGACCCAGAGCCTATGGGCCAGTGTTATGGCCGGTGCCCTGTGGTTGTTGGAGAACATCTCACGGGTAGCTGTCACCGGGAGCCTGGCCGGAAGCTTTTTTTTTTTTTAATATTTATTTATTTATTTGGTTGCACCTGGTCTTAGTTGTGGCTCGCCAGCTCCTTAGTTGTGGCATGTGAACTCTTAGTTGCGGCATGCATGTGGGATCTAGTTCCCTGACCAGGGCTCGAACCCAGGCCCTCTGCATTGGGAGCACGGAGTCTTATCCACTGCCCCACCAGGGAAGTCCTGGCCAGAAGCTTTAGGTCAGCGTTTCTAAAAGTTTAGTCTTTGGACCTCTAACATCAGAATCACATATTAAAAATATAGATTTCCCTGGAGACTCAGGAGCTCTCAAATGGCGCCAAAGCGTCTGAACTTTTTAATCAGATGATATTTACTGTCAGGAAAATTTGAGAAACACTGTAATGGGGAAAAGACCACGGATAAAGATGCATTCCCTCTCTCCCTCTCCCTCTCCTCTATTTCTCTCTGTACACAAATGTTCCCCCACAGTGTCTGGAAAACATAGCTACTCAGTGAGATTTACACCTTCCCCCCACCTTTACTTGGAGCCCAAAACTAAACAAACATCTCTCAATCAAAAAGTCTTTGCTCATGTAAAAATCCTCTGACAAAAACTCAAAATTTCGTAAGCAATCAAAATATCCTCTTTGCCCCCTCCCCTCAACTGTGAGCCTCACCTGTCAGAATCATATGATCAAAATGCAAAAGTTGGGGCTTCCCTGGTGGCGCAGTGGTTGAGAATCTGCCTGCCAATGCAGGGGACACGGGTTCGAGCCCTGGTCTGGGAAGATCCCACATGCCGCGGAGCAACTAGGCCCGTGAGCCACAATTACTGAGCCTGCGCGTCTGGAGCCCGCGCTCCGCAACAAGAGAGGCCGCGATGGTGAGAGGCCCGCACACCGCGATGAAGAGTGGCCCCCACTTGCCGCAACTGGAGAAAGCCCTCGCACAGAAATGCAGGCCCAACACAGCCATAAATAAATAAATAAACTAATAAATAAATAAAAACCAGGGATGATCCTTTAAAAAAAAAAACAATGCAAAAGTCGAAGTGGGGCTAATGTGCCACCCCAGACAACTTCACGTTCCTAGAGCCCCAAAGGTGCATAGTCTTTACATGGCCTCAAACTCCCTGGACTCGGAAAACGCCAGGAGCTGCAGTCACCTAACACGTGCTCCCTCTGAGTGTCCCACTGAGCGCCTGCAACCACAGAGGGTTGTGAGCCTGTGTTCTGGAAGGTCTAGCACATCTCAGGTTGAGTTTCTCCAGAGCGTCCTGAGACAACGCTTTGACAGCTAGCTGTTTATACGTGAGGTGACGCAGGAGGCACTGACAGGGGAAAAGGGAGACAGGATAGAAGGAGCCAAACAGGGTGCCATACCAAGCAGGTTAACACCATAGGCAGCTGGGGCTCAAACCTGCTAGAGATTTCTGAGAATGAAGAGAACGTGCCCCTGTTGTCCCACCTGAGGGGTGAGGAAGCGGGTATTTATCCTCCAATTTCCATCTGTCATCGGTTGAGAGCTGCTTCCACGGACACTGACTCCCTGGCACTTCCACCTGCCCCTCACAAAGGCTGAGCACGTGCCTGCGGCAGGCAAAGCCCTTGGGCAGTGTCACCCACGCTTGCAGGAAGAAGCCGTTGAGGTTGCTCAAAAAATTAAAAATAGAACTACCACATGATCCAGCAGTCCCACTTCCGGGCGTATGTGCAAAGGAAATGAAATCACTATCTTGACGAGATACCTGCACTCCCATGTTCTTTGCAGCCTTATTCACAATAATCAACCCAAACGTCCACCAACAGATGAGTAGATCAAGAAAGTGTGGTATACGCATACAATGGAATATTGTTCAGTCTTTAAAAAGAAGGAAATCCTACCCTTTATGACAACATGGATGGACCTGGGAGACATTATGCTGCATGAAATTAGTCACAGAAAGACCAGTGCTGCATGATTCCTCTTATATGAGGCATCTAAAATAGTCAAGTGTGCAGAAGTAGTCAATGGAATGGTGATTCCCAGGGGGTGAGGGGAAGGGGCTATGAGAACCTGTTGGTCAATGGGTAAAAGTTACAGTTATACAAGGTAAGTTCCAGAGATCTGCCATACGACAGAGTGCTTAGTCAACAGTAATACTGTGCACTTAAACATACGTTAAGCATGTTAGGTCTCATGTTACATGTTCCTACGACACGTTAAAATAAACCTAAAAAACAAAGGGACACAGGAAAGTTTTGGAGATGATGGATATGTCTATTACCTTAATCATGGTAATGGTAATAGAAGTGTATACACATGTCCAAACTCACCAAATTGCATACATTAATTATGTGCAGTTTTTTGTGTACCAATTATATCTCAATAAAGCTGGGGGAAAAGTCATTGACATATACAGTAATGGTGAATGCCTAGCAGCTGATGTGCTGATAAATGTTTAAAAACAGGCTCTCCTAAGCAGAAAAGTGCTGGACTATTGCATCTGCCAATGTCTATGGTGTAAATATTCCCACCGCAGCAATTTCAAGCTACCAAGTCTGACATCACTGAGAGCAGACTCAGGAAGATAGAAGCACAATTGGCTCCCAATGTGTCTTGTATCAATGTGTTGATACAAGACAACTCCAGCACAGGCCTGGGAAGGGATATGAGCGGGGTACCGACAGCATCTCCTTTACGTATAGCCAGAGTGCTTTGCTACAGACATAGAATCTCATGATTTTATGTGACTTTTACACTCTCTTCTGTGATATGCCAATGCTTGAACATCTTACCGTGAAACAAAATGGAAGTACTCTCCAAACCTTTTAATTATTTCATACTCTAGGAAGGTATGTCTTGTTTATTATTTTTACATCACCTCTTCCCCCACGACCCACCTTCATCAGTGAAAACCCACTTAAGAAGCCAGACTTCAAGGATCCCTCCATTTAGTCAACCTAACACTAATGGATATCTCTGATTTTGCCTGACCAGCATCATTTCCCCTTCTGATAATAGCCCTGCATTTTCCTTTAAGCAACCATCCCTTACCCCATCTTGAGTCCTCCTCAGGCCTTATTTCCTGGCTCTGGCATTTAGCACATGACACAGTCCTGGCCAAATAGAAAGTTCCATTCCCCTGGAGAAAGGACAAGGTTCCAGGGGGGGGCTAATGAGACTCTTTGTTTGGAATTATTGAACAAGAAACTCTCTTCCCTCTGCATTACTAGCCTAGTAGGATGGAAGCCTGGAGCTGCTGGTGGCCATCCTCCACTACAAGGAAAGAGCCCACCTGAGAACGAACACAACACAAAAGAAAGCTGAGATGAGAGACGGAGAATAACTGAGTCCTGATAGCATCATTTTGGTCCTTGGATTCAGCTGTGCCTGAGACACTTCCAGACTTTCCCAGTTTTCCGGATACTTCCACACTTTTTCAATACATGAGCCCATAAAATTACTTTTTAACTGAAATCCCTTTGATTTGGGTTTTCAGTCACTTGTAACCAAAAATTTTCTGGCTGATTCACAGATCTGAGATCAAATGAGTTGGTAAACACCCCTCCAAGCTTTTCTCCTTGGCCCTAGTTAGAGCTCAGTGTACAAGTAAGAATACAGTTCACTGGGGCTGGGCCTCCATGAGGAGGAATCCCAAGCAGAACTGGTCCATGTAAGCTACCCAAAGGCACAAAGGGGGTCATTTCAGGATCCGGATGCTCATTTTCTGCTCGATGTTCATCTTCTCTAAGGACTGCGGGGAGATGGGTGGTAGTCAAGAGGCTTGAATTCCAAACCTCTATGCTTCCAACCTCCTCTCCCATCTCCCAGGCCCCATGATTCCCTGGGGGACCCCCTCTCTTTCTGCCCTCCTCCTTCCAACTTCATTTCCCCTGTCCACCTGTCCTAGGGACTCCTGCTCTCAACTTCCCAGGCCTGAGGGCATCCTGACCTTGGCGAACTCCAGGAAGGACACAGCGCCATCTCCATCTTCGTCGGCTTCCTGCACTGTGCGGTCGGCAATGCTCTCCAGCTGCTCTTCTGTCACCTGTACCCCAACCATCAGCCGGAGTACCTGGGTGGTGGAGGAAGAGACAGAGACAGCCATAAGGAGGAGGCGCAGGGACTACTAACACCATCCCCCAAATCTTGTCCGCAACACCCCAAATGTTAGTACCAATTTTGTAATCCATCCCTCATTCATTTTCCCCCGATTCCAGTCACTTCCCACCACAGCCCCCAATAATTCCCCCATTGCTTCTCCATCCAACCCCCCCATCTGTCATTCATTATCCCACTCTCACCTCAATAATGTGCCCAAGCTCATTACTCAAGCCCAACCTTAGAACCCAATCTCCATCTATCCTCCACCCCATCCCCCATCTCATCCTCCAACTAGTCCCAAATCCATCCCCCACCTCATCACATCTATCCCAGAGTTTCTCAGTCTCAGCCCTATTGACATTTGGGGCCAGATAACTCCTTTGGGGGGGGGGAGGGGGGCCACCCTGGGTATTGTAAAATGTTTACCAGCGTTCCTGACCTCTACCCACTAGGTTCCAGGAGCACCACCCCATCAACCAAAAAGGTCTCTAGATATTGCCAATGTCATTCAGGGGGCAAAATCACCCCCAGTTGAGAGCTACTGATCTATTTCCAACCTCATACCCAAATGTTCCCCATCCCATCTCCCAACTAACCCACACTCCAACCCCACCCACTCCCATTCCCCACCCAACACCCCAGTCATCTGCATCTCCCACCCCCCAATCATCCCTCCATCACCCACAGCCATTCCGTTCAACCACCCCACCCTTCCCTTGGGTTCTTCCAACCTGCAGCATCTCTTGCCTGGAGATCTTTCCATCTCGATCCAGGTCGTAGAGCTGGAATGCAACTGGGAAGAGAGCGGAGGGGGAAAAGGACGGTGGGTCTTCCTTGGTTCTCTTCCCTCAAAAGTTCACCTTGGAGGAGTGGGGTGCGGGGGTCACCAATGGGCCCACAGAGGGAGTGGAAGGTGCCCGGGCCCTCTCAACGGGTGTGGTCAATCTGGGGTCTCACTCGGGTAGGGGGCACAAACTCACAGCGAAGTTTGTTCATTCTGCTGTTGAGGGGCTCGGGTTCCTTGGGGTCCCGGTTTCCGTTGTCCTCATCATCTACAGGTCGAAAGCGAGCCAGGACTCTGACAAAGCCTGGGAAGTCTAGGTGCAGACTCCTGGGGGGTGGGGGGAGGCAGGCAATGGTGCAGGCGCGGTGGTCGCCGTGGCCCTGCCTCTGCCTCAGGCCCCGACCTCCCCCCACAAGCTCTCACCCCCCATCTCCCCACCCGCGGCGAGGCTCACCCGTCAGGGAAGAAGCTGTCTATAATGCGGTCTCCCAGGGGGTTCACGGCCAGCGCCCCGATCTGCTGCAGATCCACGCGGCTGGAAAGTCAAAGTTTAAGGGGGGTGGGGCAAAGACGGAACATGGTCAAGGAGGGGACGGGGTCAGAGAGGCAGAGGCGAGAGGTCAGAAGGCCAGCTCCGGCTCACCTGAGGTAGCCCTTCTCATTCCAGTCAAGCGCTCGGAACCGGTGGTAGAGACGGAGCAGACTGGCCTGCGAGACTGCGGGGGCGCGGGCGGACGGTGACTCCCCGAGGACTCTGGGGACGCGGCCGGACCCCGGGGCGCGCTCCATCCCCAAGGCGGTCGCGGGGGTTGAGCGGGGGGCGGGGGGCTGGCTGGAGGGAGGCTCCACCCGGGCCCCGGGGCCGAGCGGGCGAGGTGGGACCCGGGAGATCCGGGAGGCCAAAAGAGACCAAAGCCACCCCCTCCACCCGCCTCCGGTCCTGCAGTCTGCCTCGACCCCGGCTGGAGGCTACCTGGGTGCCCGCAAGCCCGGAGCCGGGACCCCTGGGTGAACGCGCCCCCCGCCCGCGAGCCCGGCCGCTAGGATCTTCTAGGTTCTCCCGGCCCCGGGACCCTCCCCCGGAGCCCCCCGGAACCCCCCCGGGTCGCCGGGCGCTATGCGCCGCACTCACAGCCGGTCTCCCGCCGGATGCTGTCCACGTCGGGGATCCTGGCGGCGTGGGAGCTGCGGGAGCCCATGGCCGAGCTGCGCCGGGGCCGGCGTCCTCCCCGTCCGCCTCGCAGGCGCGGCCGCCTGGTGGCCCCTGGGCCGAAGGCCACAGCCCTGGCGGGGAGCCAGGCTCCTGAACCCCGCCGTTCCTCGCCTCCCACACGCGACCCGGGCGAATAGAAAACCGTGCCAGGGTGGCGGGGTCAGCGGGGCGGGAGCGGAGAACGCGCGCTTGCATCTCGAGACTCTGAGGTCGGGCGGGGCGGGGCGGGGCGGGGCGGGGAGGGGCTGGGCTGGGCCGGGTCCGCCGGCCGCGAGTCCCCGCTCCCACGCTCGCCCCGGCACCGGCCCGCCTCCTCCCGCCCGGCCCAGCCCTCCCTCCCGGCCCTGGGCCTCCCGGGTGCCGCCGAGCAAGGATCGAGGTCCGCCCTTCTTCATCTGGAGACAGAATCCAAGCCCTTCTGGGAAGTAGGTGACGGGTGGGCAGGGGAGCTAGGCGCATTCGTCCCAATCCGGGATGGCCCCAGCCTGGGGCCCCCTCCCCAGGCAGGAGGGCCTGGAGGCAGAGGCCTTGAAAGAGTCCCAGACGGGGCTGAAGCGAGGAGGGTTGGGAGGCGGAGAGCAAGGGCTGGTTTAAGTGGAAGGAGCGCCGGGTTTGAACGACTTGGATCGGAATCCCAGCTATGCTTCTCGCTCTGGACAAGTCAGCGTATCTTGGTTTCATCTCTTTTGTTTGGCCCACATAGCCTTGTTGTTTAATTGAGTCAATGCTTAAAAATCTGGATATTTAACCCCAAATCCCAAATTCCTGGCTTCTGAAAAATCAGATCTGACACCACTAGGCCCGCAGTCCTGCCTGGCGCCGCTTGGGGGCAGCTGGGAACAGCTGCCATGTGTACAGGGGGCATCCTGGGGGGTTGTCTTGCTATAGGCCCCAGCCAGCCCGGCTGCTCCCTTATGAACCCTATTGGGCTCTGGTAGAAGCTCCAGCTAAGGTACTGACTTAGCCCTCCGACCAGCCCTCAAGCACCAGGGGAATCCACAAGCAGCCTGAGGGAGCGTTACAAACCTCACTGTCACCAACCTTAACGTAATAATAATGACAACGACAGCAAGGGCTCTCATTTATTTTGAGCACTCACCATGGGCCCTGCACTTTGCTATGCCTTTTAAGTGCATTAACTCATGTGCTTGCTACACTGCCATCTTCCCACTTTTCTGTGGTGGAGGCTGCCATCGCTTGAAATAGCTGTGAACTGTTATAAAGCATGTATCCTCCATGGGGGCCACATCACCCCCAAGGGGGCAAAAATCTTCTTCTTTGTATGTATGAAACACAGACACACATATAACACATAAATAGATATATATCTGTGGTATTAAAATTTCATGGGAGGGACTTCCCTGGTGGTGCAGTGGTTAAAAATCTGCCTGCCAATGCAGGGGACAAGGGTTCAAGCCCTGGTCCGGGAAGATCCCTCGTGCCACGGAGCAACTAAGCCCGTGCGCCACAACTACTGAGCCTGCGCTCTAGAGCCCACGAGCCACAACTACTGAGCCCATGCGCCACAACTACTGAAGCCCGTGCGCCTAGAGCCCGTGCTCACCAACAAGAGAAGCCACCGCAATGAGAAGCCCGCGCACCGCAACAAAGAGTAGCCCCCGCTCGCCTCAACTAGAGAAAGCTCGCGCCCAGCAACGAAGACCCAACGCAGCGAAGAAAAAAAAAAAAAGATTTCATGGGAGAGGGGTGGTTAAGGAAAAAAAAAGTCTAACAATGGTCTTTAAGTGGGGGGGTGATAATTTTTTTAAAGTTGAGAAACTCAGTTGTAAAGGAACAAGCACCACAGGTGTCCAGTTTTGCATGTATCATTACCCTCTCTTCCCCCATCATAATCACATATATACACAAATTTCCCAAGGGGAAAAAAAGGCAAGCTGTTCATTACAAGGGTTCAAGTTCATACCTGCCTTGAAGAGAGAGAAACTGGAGAAACAATCAAGCCTCTAACCCCAGGCAGAGTCTCACATCAGATAAGTCTTGAAAATATTGATCTAAGAAGTGCGTGCTTCTCTTTTCAGGTACCCCAAGGATTAGGCAACTCTCATAAAGAATGCTTGATTCCCTTTCAGATGCCCCACAAGGACTAATGCATGCGGGAAACTACACTGCTCCCTAATGAAGCCAAGCAATCACTCCCGTGCCACCCTGGGAGTGTAGGATGGGTTAGGTTCTGAACCCAGGAGGGGGTAAGAGTCCCTGGGAGGCTGCAATAATCATCAGTCCAGCTTGGGCTGCTGATCTTGGAAAGAGCTCCTCCAGCCTTAATCTCTGAGTCAGTGCTGCACTAAAGTAAATCAGGCCAGAGAGCAATTAACAACCCCAATCCACATGCCATCACAAGCTTACAGGAAAACACTGTGCTAGAATTGATTCCTGCTTCATGCGCACAAGTAGTGTTTAAAACAACTTCACAATTTACATGGCCACATCTTTTCAGGGCATTTCAAGGGGAAATGTTCTGGGGAGAATTTCATCTGAAGAATCTGTTGAATAGGATTCAGGCTAAACGTTTGTCATTTGCTTTTAAGCTGCACAAAAGTTGCTAGCCATTCTTGATGAAGCACTACTGAGGTTCAACTGGAAAAATGCAGATGCAAGAATAGTTGGGGAAATATAGAACACTTGCAACTCAATAACAAAAAGACAGCTCAGTTGTTTTTACAATGTTCTCAATGAGTTTAATATTTTAATATATGTTAGCGCTCCTTTTCCCCATAAAACTGCAGGTTCCATAAGGGTGCAGGGCATATAAGAAATTATATAGACAAGGCCAGACACCTGGGAAGTCCAAATATCTGTGTCCTCATGCTGAGAGCTCAGGCCAAGAAGGCTTGACCAAGCCCCCCCTTTCTGCCCTCATACTGCAAGGGGAATTTGGTCAGTTTTTCAAATTAAGCTTTTAAATCTGTCAGCTTAACAGGGAACTTACGCGTTCCAAACTCATCTTTCTAGCAAGAGTCAAGTTACACCACACACAAGGTGGCCTGTTTCCTGAGTTATTTAATTAGAATCTACAGATATCCACAGGGAAAGCATACTTCAAAACAGGCTGCCTCTTTGGGAGAGAGTGGGGGTGGGTGCACAAGTGTGGGAGGAAAGAACAAGACGATGCCCCTGGGAGACATTAGCTCCAGGCTTGTTTAGTTGGGAGCAATGATCTTCACACATTAGATTTCCAAAGACGTGCCTGGAAAGGAGAGTGGGCTGGAGCTGAGCTTGGCTGTCACCACGTGGAAGAGGGAGCTGAGAATTTCAGACAGCTGTGGTTCTTGGAGCAACCCGAACCAAGGGAACCACACAGAAAAGTCCCCTCCAAGACAGCTGTCCTGGTTAGGATAAGGTTCAGCTGCTGTAACAAAGAGCCTCCACATAAGAATCGCAAGTAGAAGTTGGCATCTCTCTCATGTTTGGGTCTGGAGGCAGACAGTCCAGGGCTGGTTTGGCAGGGCTGCTCCAGGAAGCTCCTCTCCCTTGGTGCTCTATCATCCCAGGGACGTTGCCCTCGTCCAGGATGGACGCAGGCCAGGATGGACCTCCAGCCTCAGAGCTCACGTTCCCACCAGCAGGACAGAGGGAGAAGCAGAGAAAAGGGCCTGCCTCTCCCTCCTAGGAAATATCCTAGAAGTCATGCAAATTGCTTCCCATTCCATCCTGGAGGGAGAGCTTAGTCACATAACCAGCCTAGCTGCAGAGGAGGATGGGCACTTCTGTAGTACTGGGCGGCCATGTGCCCAGCTAAAATTTGGGGTTTCCAAATAACCCAATTTTTAAGTGAGCCAAAAAAGTCTTAAATTGACATTTCTCCAAAGATACGCAAATGGCCAAGAAGCACATAAAAAGATGCTCAGTATCATTAGTCATTAGGGAAATCCAAATAAAACGACAATGAGATTTCACTTCACGCCCACTAGACTGGCTAGAATTTAAAACAAAACAAAACAATGGAAAATAACGAGTTTTGGCCATGATGTGGAGAAATTGGAACCCTCATACATTGCTAGTAGAAATGTAAAATGGTGCAGCTGCTATGGAAAACAGTTTGGAGATTTCTCAGCAAGTTAAACAGAATTACCATATGAGCAATTCCACTGCTAGGTATATACCCAAAAGAATTGAAAACAGGTGTTAAAACAAAACTTGTGCATGAATGTTGATAGCAGCATTATTCACAATAGCTACTATGTGGAAAGAATCCAAATGTCCACTGATTAATGAGTCAATAAAATGTGATATATCCATTACAATGGAATACTATTCAGCTATAAAGAGGAATGAAGTGCTAACACATGCCACAATATGTATGAACTTTGTAAAGTAAAGTAAACCAGTCACAAAAGACCACATATAATGTTATTCCATTATAACATGAAATGTCAAAAATAGGAAATCTGTAGAGACAGAAAGTAAATTAGTGGTTGCTTAAGACTAGGGGACTATACTAGTGGGAAAGGGAGTTATAGATAAAGGGTACAAAGTTTATTTTTGAGGTGATGAAAACATTCTAAAATTGTGGTGATGGTTACACATATATGTGAATATATTTATCTCTTGAATTGTACACTTTAAACAGTGAATTACATGCTATGTGAATTATATCTCAATAAAGCTGTTTAAAGACAAAAGCCAAGAATAGCCTGAAAAACTCTGGAAAGTAAAAAGTAATGAGGGCAAACTAATTCTAACAGATTTTTAAATGTATTATAAAGTTACAATGAGCTATGAGGTAATAGGGCAGGAATAGACAGATAAGAAACAGACAAGAAAGTCAGAAACAGACCCAAATACATGTGGGAATTTGACATGCGATAAAAGTGACATTTCAAATCAATGGGGGAAATGTGAATTACTCAGTAAATGTCATTTGGGACATCTGTCTTTTGAGGGAAAAAATAAAGCTGTACCCCTACCTTCACATACCAAAGTTAATACCAGATAGAATAAAGGTTTAAAATGAAACTATACAATACTAGAAGAAATCGTAAATGTTGTTATAGTCTTGAACTTGAAGGCCTTTTAAAACATGAAACAAAGCACAGAAACCATAGAGAAAAGATTGGCTAATTTGACTATGTGAAAATTAAAATCTCTGTATGGCGATACATAGAGAGATAGAGATCTCAAAGTCAAAAAGACTAGCTGGGGAAATATTCAGTCTATATAAAAGACCAAAGATAATTTCCTTAGAATACAAAGATATCTTAAAAATCAAAAGGAAAATGACAAGACGACAAAAAGGAAAACCAAAAAACCCCACACCTCTCATTAGAAAAAATGGGATAAGATGTGAAATAGAAATGGTAAATAGCATAAGATGCCCAACCTCACAAAGTTTAAAAGTACATATTGTGGGGCTTCCCTGGTGGCGCAGTGGTTGAGAGTCTGCCTGCTAATGCGGAGGACACGGGTTCGAGCCCTGGTCTGGGAGGATCCCGCGTGCCGCGGAGCAACTAGGCCCGTGAGCCACAACTACTGAGCCTGCGCGTCTGGAGCCTGTGCTCCGCAACAAGAGAGGCCGCGATAGTGAGAGGCCCGCGCACCGCGATGAAGAGTGGCCCCCGCTTGCCACAACTACAGAAAGCCCTCGCACAGAAACGAAGACCCAACACAGCCAAAAAAAAAAAAAGTACATATTGTCTCTAGAAAAAAAAAAAAAGAAAACAATAATAAAATTACGCATTAAAACAAGAGACTTTGTACCTTTGATGTGGTCAAGATGGCAAGGATACAGGTCATGAACCTCAAGTAGGCAAGAGTCATGTCTTACAGGGTCTTGCAGAGTCTTTTAGGTCACAAGTTTTATTTTAAGTGTGAGGGGACATCATGGTAGTGTTTAAGATGGAGAATGAGGGGGGCTTCCCTGGTGGTGCAGTGGTTAAGAATCCGCCTGCCAATGCAGGGGACACGAGTTTGAGCCCTGGTCCGGGAAGATCCCACATGCCACAGAGCAACTAAGCCCATGTGCCACAACTACTGAGCCTGCACTCTAGAGCCTGCAAGCCACAGCTACTGAGCCCACATGCAACAATTACTGAAGCCCGGGCACCTACAGCCCCTGCTCTGCAACAAGAGAAGCCACCACAATGAGAAGCCCGTGCACCGCAACAAAGAGTAACCCACTCTCGCGGCAACTAGAGAAAGCCTGCGCACAGCAACGAAGACCCAGTGCAGCCATAAATAAATAAATAAGAAATCAACTCCAAAAAAAAAAAAGATGGAGAATGAGATAACCCAATTTCTGTTTTAATAACATCACAAGAATCACTGTGGCTGTTATGTGTAGACTTAACTAGGGCAAAGTGGAAGCTGGGAGACTACTGCAATAATTCAGGCAGAAGACAATGGCGAATCAGTGTGCCACAAGTGGAAGTGGTGAGAAGGGGTCAAATTTGGGTCCTATTTCAAAAGAAGTGTCCACAATATTTGCTTATGTATTGGATGTAAAGTGTGAGAGAAAGAGAGGAGTCAAGGATAATTCCAAGGATTTGGTAGTAAACAACTGGAAGCCACCATTAGCTGAGATGGTGAATGGGGGGAAAAGAGTACATATCAATGGGAGAAAATTTTAAAGTCCTTGAGCTGCTTGTTATACATCCTAGTAAAGACGTTAAGTAGTTAACTGGGTATGGGAGTTTGGATTTCAAAATAGAAGTTGGGACAAGTGTTATATACTTGCTATCCTGTGTTTTTATTTTCATTCATCTCAAAGTATTTTCTAATTTCCTCTGCGATTTATTTGACCTACTGATTGTTTTGAGTGTGTTGTTTAACTTCCACATGTTTGTTAATTTTCCAGTTTTCCTTCCCTTATTGATTTCTAGTTTCATTCCATGGCAGTCAGAAAGGATACTTTGTATGACTTCAGTATTTTTAAATTTACTGAGACTTCTTTTGTGGACTAATGTTCCATGTGCATTTGAGAAGAAGGTGTATTCTGCTGTTGTTGGGTAGAGTGTTCTCTATATGCCTGTTTGGTCTAGTTGGTTTATAGTGTTGCTCAAGTCTTCTATTTCCTTATCCATCTTCTGTCTAGACGTTCTCTTCAATATTGAAAGTGAGATATTGAAGTCTCAAATTATTATAGAACTGTTTACTTCTTCCTTCAAGTCTGTCAATGTTTGCTTCATATATTTGGGAGCTCTGTTGTTTGGTGCATATGCATTTATCATTCTTATATTTCCCTGAGGAATTGACAGGACTATACATTTGGGAATTATCAGTGTATAGATGGTATTAAAACTATGAAACTGGATAAGATCATCTGTGATGTGAATGAAGGAAGGAGAGAAGAAGGCCCAGGGCTAATCCCTGGGGATCCTCCAACATTTAGAACTTGGGAAGAGAAAAAGAATTGGTGAAGGAGATTGAGAAGGAGTGGCCAGTGAAGTAGAAGGGAAATCAGGAGTGTGGTTTTCCAGCTAAGTGAAGAACATGAGTCTGGTAATAAGAGTCAATATAATATGCATAAATTGGAGTTCCTGGTTCAAATGTGGATAGTCATAGGTAAATTTGGGGATTGTGTGTATGGAGTGCTTTTCAAAATGAGGACTGAAAACACCCATCTCCCCTTTTGCTTACTAATGCCAGGCTGGGTGCTACAGGGCGGTGTGGGGTCTTGGCTCCATCAAGGGTTGGCACATTTCTTCTGTACAGGGCTTGAGAGTAAATATTTTAGGCTTTGTGCATCCTTCAGTCTCTGTCACAACGACACAATTCTGCTGGTGTAGTGCAAAAGCAGCCATAGACAATGCTTAAACAAATGGACACGCTTGTGTTCCAATAAAACTACCTATGGACACTAAAATTTGAAATTCGTATCATTTCCTTGCATCAAAAAATAGTATTCCTTTTTTTTCAATGATCTCAAAATGTATAATCTATTCTTAGCTGTGGATCATACAAAAAGAGGCAGCAGGCTGGGTTTAGCGCACAGGCCATTGTTTGTTAATCTGCTCTAGATTTTAACTTCTGCATTCTCTACAGACTGTGCTCAGTAAAAGACTGATATGCTTTCTCTTCAGAGTTCTCCAGGAAAACTAGAATTTTGCATGAAGACTGAAACAAACCAGAACTGAGTGGGGGCATACTGTCTGGAGTGCCTCAAAACCTAATGGATGCTAATGGAAACATTGGCTTTAACCCAAGAGTACCAAGCCATTGTTCTCAGAGACCTTCAGGACAATTTTGTTCATTTGGGGAGGAAATCTCAGAATGAAAGCCAAACTCGTTTGCGGGGAAGAAGGCTGAAGAATCAGGTTTGGGACACTTCCCTGCTGGTGCAGTGGTTGAGAATCCGCCTGCCAATGCAGGGGACATGGGTTCAAGCCCTGGTCTGGGAAGATCCCACATGCCGCGGAGCAACTAAGCCCATGCGCCACAACTCCTGATCCTGCGTGCCACAGCTACTGAAGCCTGCATGCCTAGAGCCCGTGCTCCGCAACAAGAGAAGTCACCGCAATGAGAAGCACGTGCACTGCAACGAATAGTAGCCCCCACTCACCACAACTAGAGAAAGCCCGCACGCAGCAACAAAGACCCAACACAGACAAAAATAAATAAATGAAATTTATAAAAAAAAAAGAATCAGGTTTGGAAAAAATCATGAAGTAGGACAGTTCTGGACAGCTGTCCAGAACTTAACAGCAGAAGCCATCACAAGAACAGTGCAAAAATGACTGGTTGACCCAGGAATCCCTCTCCTAGGTACATAGAAGAGAAATGAAAATATATGTTCGCCCCAAACCAAAAGGTGGAAACAACTGATGAATAAATAAAATATGGTATATCCACACAATGGAATATTATTCAGCAATAAAAAGAAATGAAGTACCCAATACATGCTGCAGCACGGATGAACCTTGCAAACATTATGCTAAGTGAAAGACGCCAGACACAAAAGACCACGTGTTATGTGATTCCATTTGTACGAAATGTTCAAAACAGGCAAATCCATAGAGACAGAAGTAGATTTGCGGTTGTCTGGGGATGGGGTGTGGGTGTCCACGGAGGTGAAGAGTGACTGATAAAGGGCACGGGGCTTCTTGCTGGGATGGCGAAAAGTTCTAAAACTGATTGTGGCGATGGTTGCACTACTCTGTGGATACACTGGAAACCATTGAATAGTACACTCCACATGGATGAATTATATGATATGTGAATTACACCTCAACAAAGCTGTTATTTTACGAGAATGTCCTTTCTCTCTGCCTCTCAGGCTGTGAAAGGACCCAAGGGGCAGGCTAAGTCCTTTGCAAGTGATAATATAAAAGAATTTTTGTCTAGCTTATGACAGTGTATCTCTCTCTGTCTCTGACTCTCTCACACACACACACACACACACACACACACACACACACCCTTATCTTCCTATCTGTCTTTCTGCATCCATGAAGGGAGAACCACAGTGTCTCCTCTTGATCCCCTGTCCAGGTCCCCTTTCCCTGCCAGTGTACCCAACCCCCAGCTGCCAGGAGTATTGGCTGCTAAGTCATGAAGCACCCCCTTTCTGGAAAACTGCCCTCGGTCAAAAATGAGCGGCCCTTGATGAGAGGTTGCACACACATACACACACACGCTCCAGGGCCGAGCTCGGCCAGCGGCACGCAGAGCAGCCCCTTTGCCCCCAGGTGGGATTTGCTCTGTGGGGAATTTGTGCTCCAGAGCTTCTCTGCGGGATCAGAAAGAAGCTGACCTTCAGCTGAGATCACATTCTTGCCTCCATTTGTATTCTCTGCCCTACTCTGCGTCCCTCACGCTCAATAAATCAGTTGAACAAGAGTCCGCGTCTCCGGTTCTGCTTCGAGGAACCTGGCCTAACGCAGAGCCTTACAGAACAGAGAAGTGAGATTGAGCAGGGAGGAGGGACCAGGAGGGAATGGAAAACAAAGGAGAGGGTGGGTGACGACTTGTCCTCAGTGGATTCCGTGTTTGTAGGCAGACTCAGGAAGCAGTGTCCCCGGTGGGTGGGGAATTTCGTGCACCTCTGAGCTCAGGTTGTGTCGGGCCCAGCAGTGAAGTGTGGCCCAGAGTCAAGGCTGAGGCCATTCGCCCCATCTCTCCACTGAACCCCATGCTCTTCGGGCACCCCAAGAGCTGGAGGCATCTTGGGACAATGCCCAAGGCTTGGTCGCTGGCGTTCCTGGATGACAGTGAGGCTTCTCCTGACAGCTCCCATCTCCCGGTCTTCATCCCTAGAGGTAAATACTGTGGCCCCTCTTTCACGTGACTCTTCCCGAGATATTTATGCACACACAGGGAAAGATGCGTGGAAAACAGGGGTTCCTCCTAACAGAAAGGGATCTGTTCCAGAAGCCTCCCTCAGCAGACTTCCCCGTACATCTCACTGGCCAAGGTTTCATCACATACTCCTACAAAACAGCAACAAAAAATAAAAACACCAGCAAAGCAAATGGGCAAGTCTGGCTGCACATTAGAACCACGTGGTATTTTTTAAAATGCCAGATGCTGGGGACCCAACCTTAGGCCATTAAATCAGAAGCTGAGTCAAAGGATCCACAGCCAGTGACAAATGTCAACAAAACTAAAAACTGGGACTGGGTCATCTCCTGCCCAAAAAGAAGAAAAGGTGAGGGAAAGAGACAGAGTGGAAGAAAAGGACAAAATGGGTGAAAAGTGAGGACTGAGAGGCTGGGAGAGAAGTAGCAGCTAATGTGTCCCCATTGTCTGGTGGACTTAAATGACAGTTCTCCCCAGGAAATTGCTCCACCGATTTATTCATTTGAGAAATATTTACTGAGCAGGCATGTGCTGGATGAGGGGGTTAGAGTTGGGAACAAAATAGACACAGTCCCGGCCATGTGCTTTTTTTACTTAATATTATACGGCTTATATTCAGCCATATTGTTTAGTCCCTGTAAGTCATTGTTTTGACCGCTAACATTCATAGCCTGACTTTGCCAAAGTTTATCTATCCACTCTCCCATTGACGGGCCTCCACATTTCAGTTCTTATAAACAATGCTGGTGCAAACATCCTTGTACATGTTTCCAGTTTATACATGCAGGAGTTTTTCTTGGTGAAGAAGTTTTTCTTGGTGAAATTGCTGGGTCACAGAATATGTGAATATTCAACTTGAGGAGATAAAATCAAACTCTCTTCCAAAGTGTTGGATTTTACACTTCCACCAGCATTGTCTAAGCATCCTAGACACTTATAATTCAAATGCTCAGGACTTGTTGAAAGGAAATTAAATGATTAAAGAAAAGGAGTTTTAGGGTCAGGATTCGAGGAATCTCATGGGAACCTAGAGTGGGAAGTTCAGCTCCCCAACAATCTGTTTTTTTTCTCTCTGGGGCAAATCACCTCCCATCTCTGCTTTTCTCCTTCTGTGTATCCTCACTTCCCTCTGCAGGTCAGCATTCTCTGAAAGGCTCCTAGTGTCTGTCTCCTCCATAATTTAGACTTGCCCTTGACTTTGGGTTCCGTGGCATCAGCTCTGGCCCAAATCCTACAGTAGATCACAGTTCCAATGCTCCCCAACATTCCTATCGTTAATTCAGGTTTTAAGGCTTAACTGGGGTCAGGTATCCATACCTGGTCCACTCAGCTGTGGCCTAAGAGTCTTGGTCACGTCAAGGCAAACACGACTCCCTAGGTCCACTCCTTTTGCAGATACTGTGAGGGCAATTCCAAGGAAAGAATCACATGTGAGACGTGTGCCCCAAAAGCATTTTCCACATTTACCTTTGCTCTCCCTAAACCACAAGGTGCCACGCCAAGTACACATTCCCAGTTAGTCTCACACAAATACACTAGGAATTCCTCTCTCAGCATCAGAAGCCATGAGGCAAAGAATTTAGCATACTGTCTCATCAGACCATGTAATTCTTACATGCTAAGAATTAAGGGAAACAGACTCTCTTAACGAGGACAATAGACCACGCTTAGGCAGGAAATTCAGTTCCTAGGTCAACACGTAATTCCAAAAGCAAGCGCAGGCAAAAGTGCCTATTACCATGAACCTTAGTATACATGGGTTTTTTGCCTATGACCTTGTATGATAACCCATACAACTAGTTGAATGCTATACGTCATATGAGGGGATAAGGAAAAAAGAGAGCTATACACCCTCTGGTGGGTAATCTTCCTCATCTCATGACAACACCACTTAAACTATT
Source organism: Eschrichtius robustus (assembly GCF_028021215.1). Taxonomy (NCBI): domain Eukaryota; kingdom Metazoa; phylum Chordata; class Mammalia; order Artiodactyla; family Eschrichtiidae; genus Eschrichtius; species Eschrichtius robustus. The sequence goes on along the minus strand of NC_090839.1, from coordinate 72,611,609 downwards.
CTTTTCCCTCTTTTCTGGGTATATAATTGGATTCAAATAAGTTAAATAAACACACATTTGATGCAACTCCAGTGGATCAGAATCTCAACACTTCCAAGCATCTCTATTCTCATGGAAAGCTCAGGAAAACCACGAATCTAGGCACTTGGCATGTTGCATGCCTTGAGATGTTAGGTAATAATGTTATGAAACCATCATAATTAGCAAGACACTTAAAAACTAAGCATCCAGTTCAACTAGAGTCTCATGAAGATAAATGCAAATTAAAACTAACCTGAGGGCTTCCCTGGTGGCGCAGTGGTTGAGAATCTGCCTGCTAATGCAGGGCACACGGGTTCGAGCCCTGGTCTGGGAGGATCCCACATGCCGCGGAGCAACTAGGCCCGTGAGCCACAACTACTGAGCCTGCGCCTCTGGAGCCTGTGCTCCGCAACAAGAGAGGCCGTGATAGTGAAGAGGCCCGCGCACCGCGATGAAGAGTGGCCCCCGCTTGCCGCAACTAGAGGAAGCCCTCGCGCGGAAACGAAGACCCAACACAGCCAAAAATAAATATAAATAAATAAATAAAAGAGCCTTCCCTAAATTTAAAAAAAAAAGAAAGAAAAGCAGCTTCATTATTAAAAAAAAAAAAAAAAAAAGTAAAACACATTCTTATTAAAAAAAAAAAAACACAAAAAAAACTAACCTGAGATACCATTTTTCATTTTTGAGATTGGAAAAAAATCCAAAAGTTGGATAAACGCTGTTGGTGAAACTATAGGAAAATAGGCACAATCCTCCACTGCAAGTGGGTGCGTTGATTGGCATAACCTCTGTGAAGGTCATACAGGCGCTGTCTATCAAAATTATAAATTGTACACTCCTGGCCCATCAATCCAACGTCTAAAAATTCACCCTACGAATACATTTGCACTGTAAAATGGGGTGTACACAAGGTTATTTGATGTAGCATTGTTTTTCCCAGCAAAAAAAAAACCAAACAAACAAACCTGTAAACCACCCAAGTATCCATCGGATAATAAATTACAGAACCATGAAACACAATTACAGAACCATGAAACACAATGAAAGTGTAAAAAAACAACTTCCAACAAACAGATATAGAGAGATCGCCAAGAAAGATCAAGTTAAAAAAGCGAGTTGCAGAACAGTGTGTATCACTGTGAATAAACATGCTATCTTTTCTGTAAAAAACTGGGAGAATACAAATATATATATGCACATATTTATTCATATTTGCATAAGTAAATCTTGAAGACACCTAAGAAACTAATCAAAGTGGTGACTTGGAAGGTGGGAGGACACAGTGCAATTTAGGTTGAGGGTGCTAGCAGTTGAAGGGGGACTTTTAATTTTACCTTTTTATCTGGTTAGAATGTATTCACTATTCAAAAATTTAATTTAAAAAATTTTTTTAATTCAATGTAAAAGGGGAAAAAAATCTAGCATCCAGAACATGAAGACAAACCTCTACAACCTGAGAACAAAATATTTCATACCAGGAAACAAACAAAATATTATTTTAAAAGTGTATTTCATCCTTAATTATCTTGAAACAAAATAATTATGCTGTGTGAAAGAGGCCAGACTCCCCCCAAAAAAGTAAATGCTGTATAATGCCATTTATATTAAACTCCACAAACTGCAAGCTAATCTATAGTGACAGAGAGCAGATCAGGGGGTCAGGGAGCAGGAAGGATGGGAAGGAGCATTACAGAGGGACACGAGGAAATTTTGGGGTATGAGGCTCTGTTTGCTATCTTGACTGGTGATGATCTCATGGGTGTATACAGATGTCAAAACTTATAAAATTGTGAGCTTTTAATATGTGCAGTTTATAATCAATTACACCTTAACAAAGCATTTTTAAAAGTTGTTTTCACCATTTTTCTACATTTTTAATTTCAACTTTGTTATATTTTATAGTACATACTTCTATAAGGACAGGAATTATGTATGTAATTTATCAGTAATTTTACCCTTATCTGAGGGTTCATATTCAAAAACTTTTTCATTGACATGTACACACTGTATTTAAAATGGATAACCAACAAGGACCTGCTGTATAGCACAGGGAACTCTGCTCAATATTTTGTAACAACCTAAATGAGAGAAGAATTTGAAAAAGAATAGATACATGTATATATATAACTGAATCACTTCGCTGTACACCTGAAACTAACACAACATTGTTAATCAACTATACTGCAATATAAAATAAAAAGTTAAAAAATATTTTCTCATTTAGAGAGGTGTACGATCACAGATGCATGGGAACGACTGGCTGAAGCCAGTCAAACCCAACTACCGCAGCAAAGCCCACACTTTTAATCACTACACTCTACTGCCCCCTGCTGTACGTAGGTTTTGTAGCCACCCTTAACCTCCTCTAGACTAGTTCCCACGATTTTAACGATGAGGAAAAATGAATCCAGGGGCAAAAGATTTTTATCAAAGAGCTTACTAGTATAAAATAGATAACTAATGAGAACCTACTGTTTAGCACAGGGACCCCTACTCAATGATCTATGGTGACCTAAATGGGAAGGAAATCTAAAAAAGAGTGGCTATATGTATACGTATGGCTGATTCACTTTGCTGTACGGCAGAAACAACACTGTAAAGTAACTATACTCCAATAAAAATTTAAAACAAAATCTATCTAGAGCCAAACTTTTCTAAACCACACACACACACACACACACATATCCATGCATACACACACACACACATGCACGCACACACACACAGCACGAAGCAGCTCCAGGTCTCTCTACCACACCAGCCTCAAGGGAGATAAAAGAGGAACCATACAAAGCCATGAATGAGAAGAAACAAAACTGAAATAATCTGGTCAAAGTCCGAACTTCAAAACCCTTCCACCGGAAGGACAGGGGTGGAGAGGGTCCTTGGGCTCCACTCGAGACCAGCCACCTTCCTCCTTTCTCAGGGTAACTCAAAGACTTAAAACCAAGCCTCTTGTCAGGCGAGGGGGCAAGAAAAGGTAACTACAAAAATCATTCTTACAGGTGGATGCAAGAGAGGACGGGGGTGAGGGGGGAAGAAATAGGTGAGGGAGATTAAGAGAAACAAAATTCCAGTTGCAAAATAAATGAGTCCTGGGTATGAAATGTACAGTGTGGGGAATATAGTCAATAACTATGTAATATCCTTGTATGGTGGCCTGGCACACATCAGACTCTCAGTATCTTTACCATTGTCGTTGTGTTCTCTATCTTTCCCTTCTCATTCCTCGCACTCCCTGTCTTGATGGGCTGGAAGGACTCATTCAGGTCGGTTGTTTTCCTCTTCAGGAGCTGGCTTGGATCATGCTGGTCCATCAACACCTCCAGAATCAGGTTATTTATTTCAACCAGTGTCTCACCTGTCTCACTTTTCCAAAATTCTAGAAGTCAATAGGATCCAGAAGGATATCTCAGGACCAGCATTACACCCCAAAATTTAGAAAATACAAGCAAATATTAGAACCAGAAATGACTACAGCAGCAGCTTAAAATCAAATCATTGACTCATCCCTAAGTTGCGTTTTCCAACCCCAAAGCAAGATCCCTGATCCGAACATCTCAACTCATGTTGCTATCACCAGCCAAAGGGAAAGTGTGTAGGCAAAGAAGATAGAAGAAAGAAAAGAGAGGAAAAGCTTTCTTGTTTTCTTAGCTTTGCCAAGATGGCAATTGTCCTAATTTCCCCACCCCTGATCTTAAAATTCCTGGGAGAAATCCCTCATCAAGTGGTTAATCCCCTCTTATTCTGGGGGTAAGGTGGAGATATAAGTCTACTATCTGTGGGGTGTATCTCCTCTCTGAGCAAGTGACATCTTACACACTTAGACCAGTGGTTCTCGAACCCTAGTGTGCCTCAAAATCATCTGGAGGGTTTGCTAGAACACAAATTGCTGGTCCTCACCCACAGAATTTCTGACACAATAGGTCTGGGGCCAAGGCCAAGAATTTGTCATTCTAACACCTTTCCAGATTCTGCACTATAAACGAGTCCCAGAAGAGAAATCGAAACTCCACTCATTCTTCAGTGAGGTGAGCAATTTCTTGGCTGAATCAGATAATACATTCCAAATAGGAAGAAGAATATTTCCTTGATTTCTTTTATGCCATTCACAGACACAGAACACTTTCAAACTTAATGTGCATTATGAACATTTTCTTTCTCACTTTCTTAAGTCTAGGCAATCAGCAAAACAATAAATCAAGCCTGGTTTGTAGCATCTGCTTATTGCCATGGTGTAAATACTCCTGCTGTGGCTGATTACAAGTTGCTAAAGTGATGTCGCTGAGCGTGGAGTTGGGATGCTTCTATGCTGGTAGCAACCATATGTGGTAGTTCCACCATCCAGATACCGTAGATGTAGATGACCTCAAGGGCAGAGAGAACAGTAAAACAATTAGGAAGTGATGAGTTTTGAGTATTTATTACGTTTGTCTTAAATAAAATATATTTAATTGTAAGTTTATATAATTTAATTTTTTTTTACAATGGTTGTGATTAACTGACAGATCTCAAAATTCCAGAAAATGTAACAGTTGGCTGTCATGAACTGACTCCAGCACACCAATGAAATACACACAAAGAAGTATGCAACCAGCACCCGTAAGAAGGAAAAACACAACATGACCAGATCCCCAGACGACTCCCTCGTGCGTCCTCGCGCTCACTGGCCTCCTTCCCTCAGAACCCTCGGTGGATAACCTACACCCTGACTTCCAACAGCTGAACCGGTTTGCCTGCATAGTAGGTTACACCTATGGAATAGTAAACCTGCAGTTTGAAGTATTACCACTAGAGGCCTCTCGTGAGGCACAGACAGAACGCTCCTCCTACAGGACTTGGAATGCTGCTCCCATACCCAGTCTTGGGTGCTTACTCACCTCTCTCGGTCTGGGGGGGCTGTTGGTTACAACCCAGGGTGGGAGGAAATAGAGAAATAACTGAGCGCTAAATCTGAGCGTGGGTGAGTCCCCGGAGGAGTTGTGGAGCCACAAGTTTCCCAGGGGAGTCCCAACTGGGGCTTTAGCCTCAAACCCTAATGTGCTCTGCCAGTGAGCCAGCGGGCAAATGAACAACGAGGATTGCTTCTGCCCGGGTCATCACAGGCCCATATGCCTTGGTGCCTCCTTTACCTAGACCAGATGAATCCATGGAAAAACACGTCGAGAGAAGGACAGGGGAAAGGAGGTATAAGAGAGTTCAAGTTCGGAGACTCGGGGACAAATCTGGGTTTGAATCACTGCCTCTTCACTCACTAGCTTTGTGAACTTGGGCAAATTTTACTTTACCTCTCTGAAACTTAGTTTGCTCATCTGTAGAATGGGAACAAAACTTTCCTTGCTAGTTAGTTGACAGAGTAGGTAAGATCCTATATGTGAAGCAAGGAGAGGGTCATATATTTTTTCAAAAGTAGTATTTTCATCATCAGGATGAAAAGGAGACTCCTATTTTGTTTGTGAAGGCATTCTAGTGCTGAGTTATGCACAGAACTGACAAAGTGTGGAAATATGGGGGTTAAAATAGCTCTGCATAATATATAAACAGCTATTTCATTTGGGCAAGGACTTAAATGCACATTAATGCATACACACACCGCACATATATACATCTACTTTTATGTAAATGGGGTAGATACATAGTGATATTTTTCAAGCAGCTTTAATTTTTTTCTTTTTTGCTGGTTTTACCCCTTTCTTAGTATAACATACCATCTCTAGCATACCACAAATCCTTGTTAACAAACTAATATATTGCATTCTGTATTTTTATCCATATTCATATAAAATAATTTACATATATATACATATACTTGGTTTTACAAAAATAGGTCCCTATAATGATCTTTCTGCATCTTGCTATTCTTAGAAATCTTTCTGAGTTAATAAATACACTCTTATTCTTAGTGGCTGCATAATACTCCAAAGTACAAATGTTCTGTAACTAGGTCAGCTATACCTCAGTTGAAGGCTACTTGCTTTGTTTCTACTGGTTTGTACTAAGAACAATGCTCCAATAAGCACTCTTATATCTCTATCATTATAAATCTTTTAAAATATATTTTAAAAATAATTTTATATAAAGGTCTTTTATTTTTATGGGAAATATCTTGAAAATGGGTTTTTCAGGTCAAAGGGATTATGCAATTTTTATTTTAAACAAATGTTTCCAGATTGCATCCAAAAAAGTCTGTAACAATTTACATTTCTGCCAACCCCATATGAGAGTATGCTCTTCCCCAAATCCCTGGCAGCAGTGGGCTTTGCCTTCTTATTTTTGTTTGTTTGAGGATTTTCTTTTTATCATGGACATTTTCAAACATCTTGAAACCAAACAGAATAGTATAATGAGCCCCCAAATACTCACAACTCAGCTTCAGCAATTACCAACATTCTGTCATTACCATAGCCTTCTTTTTAATTTTTGCAAATTTATGGACATAAAGCAATATACTTGTTACTTTTTAAAAATCTTGTTTTTGCATTTCTCTGACTGGTAGTGTTTTTGAGCACATTTTCACATGTTTGGAGTTCATCTTATGTAAGAGCCTATTCATAGCCTTTGTATATTTTTTGGTTGTCTTTTTCTTGTCAATTTATAGGAGCAGTTTGTTATTATAGATGTTAATCTTTATATTCTGTGTTGCCAATACTTCTGATGTTTGTTTATGGTATCTTTTGCCCTTCTAAGGTTTTTTAATTTTTTATATATTTTAAGTATACTTTTTTTTCTTTTTTCTTTTACAGCTTCTATATTTTCTGTATCACAAAAGAAACTACCCACCACCACCACCAAATGTAAGCTGGTACAACCACTCTGGAAAATTGTTTGGCAAAATCTACGGAAGATGAACATATACATATCCTATGACCTAGAAGTTCTGCTCCTAAGTATATACGCAACAGAAAGGCACAGATATATTCACCAAAAGTCATGTGCAAGAATATTCATAGCACTCCATCATATCCAAAAACCGGCAGGGGAAAAAAACCCTAATTCCCATCAACACTAGGCTGGATAAATTGTGGTATATTCATACAATGTAATACAGCAATGAGAGTGAACTACAACTACACTTGATGACATGGACAATCTCACAAAAATATTATTGAAAAAGAAACCAGACACAGAAGAGAATATATGGTCTGATTCTATTTATATAAATATCAAAAATAAGCAAAATTAATTTATGGTGTTAGAAGTCAGGGTAGAGGTTGCTCTTAGAATGGGGTATAAGGGACCTTGTGGGGTTGCTGGTCATATTCTGTTTCTTGATCTATGTACAGGTTAAACAAATGTGTTCACTGTATGACCTATGATTTGTTCACTTTTCTGTATGATATATTTCAATAGAAAGTTGACAAGATCCACTTGAAAATCTGCACACAGATGTTTATAGCAGCTTTATTCATAATTGCCAAGACTTGGAAGCAACTTGTCCTTCACCGGGTGAATGGACAAATAAACTGTGGTACATCAGACAAAGGAATGTTATCCAGCGCTAAAAAGAAATGACCTATCAAACCATGAGAAGACTTAAGGAAACTTAAGTGCATATTACTAAGTGAAAAAAGTCATTATGAAAAGGCTACATACTGTATGATTCCAACTACATGACATTCTGGAAAAGGCAAAACTATGGCAACAGTAAAAAGATCGGTGGTTGCCAGAGATTGAGGGGGAGAGAGGGATGAACAGGCAGAGAACAGAGCATTTTTAGGGCAATGAAAATACGGTGGTGTATTACACTATAACGATGGATACCTGTCACTGTACATTTGTCCAAGAGAATGTACAACCCAAGCGTGAACCCTAAACTGTGGACTTTGGGTGATAATGATGTGTCAGCATAGGTTCATCGCTTGTAACAAAGTCACCATTCTAGTGGGGGATGTAAATAATGGAGCCAACTCTGCAATTTTAAGGGCAAGAAGTATATGGGAAATCTCTGGACCTTCCATTCAATTTTGCTATGAACCTAAAAGTGCTCTAAAAAATAAAATCTATTTTAAAAAAAAGAGTGAGAAAGATTTACTTTCTCCTGATGGATAATTATGCCATGGCATTTATTGAATTTTCCAATGAATTAAAATATTATCTTTATTATTTATTAAATTCTCAAATATGTGGATATATATTTCTGGATTCTCTATTTGATCCCACTGACATATTTTTCTATTTGTCAACTCCTGTGCTGAAATTACATTGATATTTTAGTTTTTACAGTATGTTCTGATACCCTGTAAGATAAGCCCCCTTCTCATTATTCTTAATTTTCACACTTTTCTTGGCTATTCTCAGGCATTATTCTTATATATGATCTTTATTTTAGCCAAGTATTTTTTTCCATACATTTATTTATGGTTGCGTTGGGTCTTCGTTGCTGCGCGTGGGCTTTCTCTAGTTGCGGTGAGCGGGGGCTATTCTTCCTTGCGGTGCACTGGCTTCTCATTGCGGTGGCTTCTCTTGCTGCGGAGCACGGGCTGTAGGCACGCAGGCTTCAGTAGTTGTAGCTCACGGGCTCTAGGGTGCATGGGCTTCAGTAGTAGTGGCACACAGGCTCTAGAGTGTAGGCTCAGTAGTTGCGGTGCACGGGCTTATTTGTGGGATCTTCCCAGACCAGGGCTCGAACCCATGTCCCCTGCATTGGCAGGCAGATTCTTAACCACTGCACCACCAGGGAAGTCGCAATTTTAACCAAGTTTTAAAGACCATGGAGTAGATTTAATATTATAGCAATAATAGAATTTCATTATACTTACAATTTAATTTAGAGAGAACTAATATTTTAATCATATTAAGTGTTCCCACACAGTCATATCTTTTTATTTATTTACATTTTGTTCTACAGCCTTCATAAGACTTTATAGTTTTCATATATGTCCTGTGCCTTTCTAGTTAAATTTATTCCTAAGGACTTTCTTTTTATTGCTATCTATCATGATTGGAATATCTTTCCCATCACCATTTCTGTTTTTTCCATTCTTTTGCTAGAATGGAGAAAGGTTATTGGTTTATGTATGTGTCCAGAAGCAGAGCACAAACTGAGGTGCGGTGAATAAATGTAACTTTATATCTTTATAACTCAATTTAACTTTTTATTTTAAGCTCCCTTGTGCCAGGTGGAAGAAATTCATTCCCATCTGGCTTCTCCCAGCTTTTCTCCAGGGTGGGTTTAAATTCCATAGAGTTTACATAGTGCCAGGAAGCAAGAGGGCACCGAGTCCTTGTCATGATCTGTCCCAGCCGCCATCCCCTGAGATGCCCATGGTCTCATTGTGTCCTGTCTCTTGTCCTTACTGGTCTCTGCTGCATTGTCCCTTTTTCTTTTTGTAGAGCCTTTCCCTCTCTTTCTCTCTCTCTCTCCCTCTCCCTCTCTGCCTCCCTCGGGCATGTAGAAAACCTCCCCCCACCTCCAAATCGCACTAAGCAGTGGAAACCTCCTTAGCACCCCTTCTCTGCCCAGACATAGCACACAGCATCTCCACCCAGAAGTGAGACACGGATCCCCTTGCCCTTGGATCCCACATGTTTACATGGCGTCCCGTCCTTGGGTGAGGGGACTGCAGAGTGGTCCCCCTTTCTCAGAGACCTGCAGCATCTTCTCTCTCCTTTCTCCTCCTTATCCTCTCCATGTCTAGGGAATCTGTTCTACTCTCATTATTCATTCTCTTAAGTCTAGGTTCATGCCATGAGTTACACAAATACTCAAAAGGTAGAAGAAACCTCTTTTTCTCTCTTTCTGCTTCCTCATCCCTTCTCTGAGGCAGTAAATTCAGAGCAGCCTCACTCAAATAGGAGAAGGGCTGTCAGGGGAAAAAGAAGCTCTGGAAGGGAAAACATTGTTAACATTTCAACACAGTACCCACCAGATGTATAGGCGCAGGAAGAAAACAACACTGGGGGAAATATGACAGAATGTTAACAGGGATGCTGTGTTTCCAAGAGGTGGAACAATGAATGAGTGTTCTTTTCTTATTTATATATATGTTTTGAATTTTGCAAAGTTTCTAAAACGTGTATTACTTATATCTTCACACACACACAAATTATCTAAACCAGTTCACTTGTAGTTTGTAGTCTATGCAAATCAAATTTATCGCATGAGAAATTCCTGTGAATCCAAGCATAATTAACAAACACAATGCACATTCCGAAACAAGTGTACAGTGTACAAAATATAAAGCATAAAGAAGGGCTCATTCACATGCTCAGTAGCTTGAGCTGATTTCTAGAGTGGCAAGCAACCACTTTTGTTACGAAGTTACATTTGAGGGTACTGGATGAGCTAAACATGAAGGAGTAACCAAGTGAACCAAAGACTTCATGATGTACATATTTCTAAAAGAGGTTTCTGCGCCATGAGGGAGTCAGGCTTTCCAAGGCTACATTTGATGACAATGTGGTTAGAGGATGCCTTAGGTTTGGCAGGTTCTTGAAAACAGAGCCTGAGACAGGGATTCTTGCTCAAGTGACATGTTGGGAAGAACTCTTTAAGAGAAGGGGAGTGAGGGAAGCAGGATGGGGCAGGGGGAAGAGCCAAGGAAGGAGGGGTCTCAGCTGGAGACCGGCTTCAGCCTCATCTCACAGGGACCTCTCGAGCACAAACTGCACCACAGAGTTGGTTCCACCTTGAGGCAAAAGGGCCAGTCTTTTGTACCCCATGTCCGTCAGTCATGGGCAGGGGGCACTGGGCCACTCCAGTGGCCAAGGGCAATTCTGTAGAGAAGCAGGCAACCGTGAGCCCCTAGCGCTCCCCCCTGCCCAGCAGCTGGGGAATGCAGATGCCAGCCAGGCAAGATTTACTTGGGGTTACTTGGGCAAGCCTGGGTGACCATGAGCTGATTACAGCGTGGGTCAGGTTCAGCGTGCAGGAGCATGTGACACTGAAGGCACCAGAGATGACAGCAGAATTTGGGGTGGAGATGAAAGCTATGGGCCAGCCAGCAAAGTCTTCATTGACTGTGGGCGGTGTGACCAGGAGGGCCAAGGATGACAAAGAGGAGGAGGGGGAGATGGTGGCAGAGCCAGGCTGCACGACCCTCAAATCAGCAGGGATTTTTACACAAAGAAGGAGAAATGAATGAGTCAAAACTTGAAAAGGAACCGGATCCCTGCAGGCCCTCCCTGAACCAAGTCTGCCTGCAGCTAGGATTGTAACTGCCATAGCCATGCAGCCTTTCATGTGTGCATTTGATATCTAATGCTTAGGAATCTGCAAGTTCTATGAAAACAGAGACCTTATCTCTCCTGCTTCCCAGCCTGCGATAATAGATCAGTATTTATTGAATGAATAACTGAACCAGCCAATTAATCTGTCGTTTATCATTTCTCAGTAGAGGCCACTAGCATAGTAACAAAGAGCACACGCTTTGAGGTCAGGCATCTGAATGTGAATCCCAGTTCTGAGCCCCAGCTTTTATATCGGAAATGCTGTGAAGATTAAATGAGTTAATGATGGATGTAAAGCTCTTGGTACAATACTTGGCAGGTGGTACATTCTCCATAAGGGCCACCGTTGGTAAAATCCCTTTTCCAGGAAAGCTCAGAGCCATCCCTTGCGGGGTGACCGAGGGGAGCAGGTGTGAGTGCGATGGGAAGGGCGGGGGAAAGAGCAGAATTACGGGATGAGGTTGCGCCCCGGCCCCTGCGCACCCAACTGGCCCAGCCCGGGGCGGAGTCTCTTCCTGCCGGGCGGGAGCCGTGCAGTCCCCTGGAGGCCCCAAGGGACCAGGCCAGCTGTGTGGATGCCGTCTACGCGGGCTATGGCGAGCGCGGCCCGGGGGTCTGGCCCTTGGTCCCCGCTCCTTCTCCAGCTCGCGGCGCTGCTCGGGACGCTCGGGCCACAGGTGAGAAGCGGGCGGACGCGGAGCCTCCAAGGTCGGGTCCGGGGGCGCAGACGGCTGGGGCGCGGCGGGACCACAGGGGGCGCCTCTCCCTCCCCCGGGTCCGGGTCGCCCCAAGTCGGCCCCTGGCCAGAGAAAACTTCCTAGCTTTGGGGAGTTGCCGGTTGCCCCACGAGCTGGAGAGACTTGCCCGCGTGGAAGAGCGCAGGTAGACCCAACACCCCGCGCGTCCTGCAGCATGGGGGTGGGGGTGGAGGGAGGGGACCCTCGCTTTCCTGCCAGGCCTCCTAAAACTTCTGGAATCCCGGCTTCCTTGGAACTTAGGATCCCCTTGAAGGTCCTCTGTCGAGAAATGCGCCCATACACCCAGCTTTACAGACAAATTCAGGCGGATCACAACGCTCCCCGCCTTACCCGTGACTGGACCCCTGATTCACAACCTCTGGGATAAATAAGCCGGAGGTATGGGTATCTGGTCCAGCCCTGCCGGGAGAGGAAAAGTCCAATCTTATAGAAATGCAGTGAGAAGGCAAAGCCAGGACTAGAATCCACGTGTCCAGCCTGGAGCCCCCAGAACAGTTATTGGGATCATAGAGGCACCTGCTCCTGCCACCCCGTGCCCACTTCCAGCTCAGGACCCACCCCATGGTTGCCAAGTAGGAATGTGGGCACAGTGTGGCCAGATCGGGTGTTTCCAGAAAAAATGAGAAAAAAACTAGAAATGAGAAAAATGAGAAATCTTGATTTTTTCAAGTGAAATCTTTCCAATTTTTAAAAAATTGGTAGCTAATTATAAACGAAATTTTTAAAACGATGATGGTCAAACAAAACTCAACAGTGGGCAATCAGTCTGCAGCTTCTGCAGATCACTCTCCCTCCTGCCATGCTGCAGATCACAAAACAGGCCCGGAAAAGAGAGGGCCAGAAGGCAGTTTCCTGACTCTACTCCAAAACCATCGGCTTGGCCCCAAGCCTGAGGGTCCTGGAGCAGGATGTGGTCTTTGCAGGGGTGCGGCTCGGCCACCCGGATGTTAGGGTTCCTGCTAGGAGCTCAGCCCCACCCTATTTGCTCAAGGAAGGGCCGGAGCAGGTGAGTTAGCCCAGCAAGGGCCACACGCAAGGGCAGCACCAGCCCTCCCTCCCTTGGCCACCCCCAACTTGGTCCAGGGGGCCCGCTGGAGCCTGGCACCAAAAGCAGCTGGGCCGGTTTGGGGAGACGGAACGGGTTGGGGGAGGCAAAGGAGAAAGGGACCGGGCACTGGAACCAGAGAGATGGTGGTTCAAGTCCCAGTTCTGCCATTTACCTTTGTGGCTGGAGGCTAATTGCCTAACATTCCTGAGCCTTAGTCTCCTTCACTTGTACAATGGTGAGAATAATAGCATCAATCTCTTAGGGAGGCTGTAAGGGTCATTGAAGTCCTTTTGTAAAGGAGCCAGGCCCCCCGGCTCCCACCGTAACCCCTCTCTAGGGTCGTCGAGATCAGTGGGTGGAGCCAGCAGTTTCTCCAATCCTCCTTCCTTCTTTCTCTGTTTCCCTCTAGGGGAAGGGGAGTCACAGCCAGCCCTGCCTGGAGCAAGCACTAGGGTGGTCCCAGGCCTCTCAGAAGAGGTGACTTTGTTTCCACTGCAGGTTCAGACCTTCACGCCAGAGAACCTCCTGTTTGTGTCCACCCTGGATGGAAGTCTCCATGCACTGATCAAGCAGACAGGGGACTTGAAGTGGACGCTGAAAGACGGTAAGCAAGGGCAGTCACTCCTCCCTCCTTGGATCTTGCATTGGAGGGAGGTCACCTTGGCGTGGACGATGAGAACATGGGGTCTAGAATCCAATAAGCAGGTGTCTGCAGGCAGCTTTACCACTTATCAGCTGTGTGACTTTGGGAAAGTCACTTCACATCTCTGAGCCTCAATGTCCTCACCTGTAAAATGGGGCCAAGGGTAACAACCCTACCTCACAGAGTTCTTGGGAGGATTACATTACACTCGTGACAAATGCTTGGCTTGGTGTCTAGCACACAGTAAGCACCAATGTGAGGTATGCCTTTCAACGGGGAGACTGGAGGGGGCTACTCATGCCCGTGTCCCTGTCCCTACAGATCCCATCATCCAGGGGCCAATGTACGTCACAGAGTAAGTGGACCCCAAGGAGCGGGCAGCTGAGAGATGGGGAAGCCATAGTTGCCTGGAGGGGCGGGTGGGCTGGAAATAAGGGAAAAGATTTGGGTCTGGAGCTCTGTGGTGCCTCCTTCGAGGGTGGGTTCCTACTGGCGGGGAGGTTGGAGGGGAGGGGCCGTCTTGGAACTAGGGGGCGTGCACCCAACCTTCCCCCGTTCCTCTCTGCCCCACAGGACAGCCTTTCTCTCAGACCCAGCTGATGGCAGCCTGTACATCTTGGGGACGCAGAAACAACAGGGATTAATGGTGTGTTTCCTACAGTGCTTGGGATGGGTGAGGGTCAGGGCTTCTGTTAGCCAGAGCACTGAAAGGGTGGGAGGCTGTATGGTCAGAATCCAAGTGTCCTGCAGAGGATTAAGTCTGAGAGCACTAGGGGAAGGCTGTCTGGAGGGGTCTGTTGAAAGGGGGTGGTAGGGTGACTCTGGCTGTGTCTGCAGAGCAGGCTGACTGGATGACTGTCAGGCCTCTGAGGGCGTCATGGGGGGTTCTCCAGGGGACTCTGAGGGTTTTAAGGGGAAACCTATGTATCAGTTAGCTTGTGCTAAATAACAAATTGCCCCAAAACTCAAACTTAAAATACAAAGAGTTTATTTAACTCATAATTTTGTGAGATGACAATTTAGGCTGGACTCAGCTGGGTGGCCTTGACTGAGTTTGCGCAAGCATCTGTGGTCCGCTGCCGGTCAGCTGGCTCTCTTTCTGAAAACTGGTTGGTAGTTGGCTGGCTTTTGATGGGGGCAACTGGGCCAGGGGTCTCTCATCTTTTAACAGGCAAGCCTGGGCTTGTTCACATGGTATCAACAAGGGAACCAGAGCAGCAAGAGAGGGAGAGGCCAGTGCATGAGCATTTTTCAAGCTTTGCTTATACAGTCGTCCCTTTGTATCCGCAGGTCAATCGTCCCCCACCACCAAAATCCAAGGATGCTCAAGTCCCTTATATAGAATGGCATAGTATTTGCATATAACCTACATGCATCCTCCCATATACTTTATTTTTTTTAATATTTATTTATTTATTTTGGCTGTGCCTGGTCTTAGTTGTAGCATGCGGGATTTTTATTTAGTTGCAGCACGTGGGATCTTTTAGCTGTGGCATGCATGCGGGATCTAGTTCCCTGACCAGGGATCGAACCCAGGCTCCCTGCATTGGCAACGCGGAGTCTTACCCACTGGACCACCAGGGAAGTCCCCCTCCCATATACTTTAAACCATCTCTAGATTACTTATAATATCTAATACAATGTAAATGGTATGTAAATAGTTGCCAAGTGTGAGGCAAATACAAGTTTTGCTCTTTGAAACTTTCTGGAACTTTTTTTTCCCCAAATATTTTCAATCTGCATTTGACTGAATCTGTGGGTTCGGAACCAGCGGATAGGGAGGGCCGACTGTATTGCATTCGCTAAAGTCTCATCAGCCAAAGCTGGTCACGTGGCCAAGCGCAGAGTCAGGCAGTGTCAGAATTCTGACTGTGCCTTGGGATGCCTGCCAGGACGGTCTTACGTATGTGATTTAGGAAACTTAATTGGTAAGAAATGTTAGTATGTAAGCAGGCAAGGTCCCAGCAAACAGGTGGCACACTCCAACGGGAGAGTTTGAGGAGGTTTTATTAATGGGATTACTTACAAAGTGTGAGCCAAGGGTAGGAAACCGCAGGGCAGGGTGCTGTGTCCTATGGCCCATACCGTGGGGTGCCATTTATCAGCCCTAAGCTCAGAGGAGGGGAAGGATCCAGAGGGGGCTTGCAGAGAGGGCCACCCGGAAGGAGCTGAGGCCTTTGGGGGAGGGACACAGCCAGCCCTCGATGACTCTGTGGAGAGGAGACCCAGGAACACTCGCCCTGATTCTGCCCCCTCCCCGTATCCCAGCCCCCGACTGGAAGCCAGAGCACAGGGTGCCCACTGATGCAATCTAAACAAGTATGTCTCCCATGGGGAGAGCCGGGTGGAGAGTGGACCTCCAGTCCCATCCAGCTCTGGGGGTCATCACTGGGTCTTATGGGCAGGTGTGGTTGTGAGTCACATCACTCTCCCTGCATCTGGGATAAAGTCCAGTCGCCCTGACAAAGCACATCAGGGCCAGCTCACTTCTGCAGTCTCTTCGCTCACCTACAGGCACCCATGCATGCACACACCTGCACACACACCGATCAATTTATTGAATGTGCCAGCTCTGGGGCTTCACCCAGCTTGTCCCCAAGAGTCTGGAACCCTCTTCCATTCTGCCTCTATTTCCCCAACTCAGTCAGGATCAGCCACAGCACGCTGCGATAACAGCACACAAATCTCCGTGGCTCCACAGAGCTTGCTTCCTGCTTACAGCGTGTGACCAACGTTGGTCCCCCGGGGGCTCTGTACACTGTGGTCTACTGGAGACCCAAGCTGTTAGACACTCCATCTCAACCGAGGCTTCTCAATCACCAAAGCAGAAAAGGAGAACGAGGTGAAGCACACCCTGGCTCTTGTAGTATCCATGTGGACCTGGTCTTTTCTGCTCCCTCCCTCTGGCTAAAGCAAGTCTCATGGCTGTGCCCACTTTAAGCAGGAAGAGAAATATAATCCACCAGGAGCCCAGAGGAAGAAGCAGAATATTTGTGAAAAGGGCTCCCCTTCTCCTGGCTGTTTCCTACTCACCCCTCAAGTCCCAATTTAACAGCCAAATTCCTTCCCAATCTGTGATCTTGCCTCCAGCTGACCTCACTTTCGGCCACTCTGCCCCTCTCCATCCCCACTCCTGGTGCACTGGCCTCCTTGCTGTTCCTTAAACATGCCAGTTGGTAGGTGGCCCTGCCTTCGGCCTCAGCATTCTGTCCCTCTGCCAAGAGCACTCTCCCTCCACATGACCCTGTGGCTCACTCCTCCCTTGGCTTGGGTTCTTACTCCCTAGCTGGGCTATGTGAAATAACATCTCAAATCAGTGTCTATCCTAGTTCTCTGAGTTTGTTTTAATAATATTTACCATTACCTGGCATTATGGTTTATGTGTTTTTGTTTGTTTATTATCACACACACACACACCAAAAATGTAACTCTGTGCAGAAGGGCACTTGGTCAGTCTTGGTTACAACAGAGTCCCAGCACCCGGCTAGTAATAGGTGCTCATTAAACGGTTGTTGAATGAATGAATAAACAACTGAACTTCTTCCATCAGTCCATCTTCAGTCCCCCACATCTGCATCAGGTACCCTCAACTTCATGTGCTCCCCTGTCATGCACTAACCCTACCAACTATAGGTTGTATGGACTTCTTTTGTTGTCCATCCTGACTGAGCCCCTGGGAAGCCCCGACTCTCTTTCCCTCAGCACTTGCTTATGCCTGGGGTGCTGTCTGGCAAGAGCTCTGTATGTGGAGTTTGGGGATTTTTTTCACTTTGATGTAATTTCAAATATAAGGAAAAAATGCAAAGATAGTTCAGAGCAATTGTTTATTCCCGTTACCCAGATGCATCAATTTTTAACATCTTATCACTTTCACTTTATCATTCTCTCTTAATAGATGGATAATATTACACATGTGTATATAAAATTCCTTTTTCTGAACTATTTGAGAATGAGTTGCAGACATTATGCTCCTTTACTCCTAAAGCGTCATTGTGTATTCCTAAAACAAGGACTTCCTCCTACATAGCCTGAGTGTAAATTATCAAAACCAGGAGATTTAACATTGATGCACTAGTGTTATCTAATCCACAATCCATATTAATTTTGTCAAGTTCCTAATCGTGTGCTTTATTGTTTCCAGTCCAGAACCCAAACCAAGATCACCCCTTGCATTTGGTCCTCATGTCTCTTGGGTGGAACAGTTCCCCAGCCTCTCCAAGATTGTCATGGCCACTGAAGTGTTCAAGTCTCAGCAAGTGTTTTTGAGGTGGTCAGGCCGGGATCATGTGATCAGGTGGCATCTTGGCACTGGGAGTGGGATTTTCTGCAGCTCCTTAAGAGGTTGTGTAGCAGAGTGGTTAAGTGTGAGGGTTCTGGAAACTAACTGGCTACGCTCAAGGCCTGGCTCTGCTACTTACCAGCTGTGTGATATTAGCCACATTACTTAGCCTCTCTGGGAATGGATATGATAATAATTGTACCTAATGAATAGGTTGCATGTGCTTCTCTGCTCTTTCTACTCCCCAGAGACTGCCGTTCACCATCCCCGAGCTGGTGCATGCCTCCCCCTGTCGCAGCTCTGATGGCGTCTTCTATACAGGTAAGCATCTCTCCAGCCTGGGGTCCTGGTCCAGCAGGGACTGGACCTAGGTCAGGATGGGCCAGCTAGGCACAGCATGGAGAGGCTGCACACCCTCTCCAGGCCATCTTGAGAGCGAGCACATTTCCCACCTCCACAGGCCGGAAGCAGGATGCCTGGTTTGTGGTAGACCCTGAATCAGGGAAGACGCAGATGACCCTGACCACAGAGCGACCCTCTACCCCCCGCCTCTACATCGGCCGGACGCGTGAGTCAGGCCCCAGCTGCTCCCCGAGCTCTGGGCAGCCTCCCTTTTGCTCTGCCCAGGCCTGGCAATTGCTATCCATGCTGGGTCCAGGCCAGTCAATCACTCTGTCAGTCAACAAACACTTCCCTGAGCACTGAACAAGAAGCGGGGGACACAGCAGTGACCAAAACAGACCTGGTTTCTGCTATCCTGATGCTGCTTGCAGACTCTGGGCTCCAGGTTGGGTGCTCGGGAAGCCCCCCGCCCCCATGAGATGATGTCCCCCGGGTGGGGGTAGAGGAGCACCATGTGGGTGCTCCTGGTAACCCCGCTTCTGGGTGTCCCCAGAGTACACGGTCACCATGCATGACCCCAGGGCCCCAGCCCTGCGCTGGAACACCACCTACCGCCACTACTCAGCAGCCCCCGTGGATGGCTCACCTGGGAAATGTGAGTGTCTCCCTTCTCTGGCTCCACCTTGGAGCAAGGTCCCCAGCTCAGGGAACCCTGAGTGGTATCCATGACCAAGCCCCACCGCATTCTGACCCACCTGAACTCCTGAGGGACCCCACGTACTGAATGACACACCCTTGATAGACAGCCCTAAGTGACCCCTCTCAACACCCGGCCTGACCCTCCTGTACCCTGAGCAGCTCTTAACATCCTAATTCCTCTGCACTCCCAATGAGCCCAGCCAGGTCACCCTGGGTGCTCCCCACCTCCTGAGTGACCCCAAACAACCCCTGCACACCCTGAGCAGTCCCCCAGTGTTGAACGACCCTTGACAGATGACCCTAAGTGACCTCCCCCAGACTCACCACCCCCTTGATATTATAACTGTCCTTCCCTATGTTTCCTAAAACTGTACAAATGTTAGATTTTTAATCTTTGGTAATATGATATTACAAAGAAATTGCTTTTCTTCTGTTATTGTTCAGCTCAGTCATCTTCATATATGCTTAATCCTTCTAGTCACTTGGGTTATTTCATCTTCTTCTTCTTTTTTTATTTTTTTGTTTCATTTCCCTTGGTACATCAGTGTCTGTGTTACTGGTTTCTAAGAACTCATTTATGACTAAGGACGCTAACCATTTGTCATGCAATGCAAATGAAACGCCATATTTTATTGCCATCAATTTACTATGGTGTTTTGTATTTTGGTTGTGTATTAAAATATAATCATGTTGTGTTTTAAAAAAAAAAAAAAATTCTCCTTCCCAAATGCCTGAGTGACCCCAAAGGTGCCCTAAGCCACCCCTCAGACCCGGACTCCACCATTCCACGTGAGAACTCACGCAGGCGACCTTGACACATCACAGGTGACACCCACAGGGCCCCTGGCTGACACCCTTCACATTCTAAATGACTTCCACATTACCCACATGTCTCCAGACCACCCTAATTGACCAGCAGCCAGACCATGACTGACTACCCCACATCCTAAGCGACAAGGACTGATTCACACACCTGAGTCGCCTTTGGATGACCATGACTGACCTCCTACATCTTATACAGCTGCCAGTTGACCCTGATCAGAGTGACCCAGTGAACTTCCTATGTCCTGATTACCCTCCAGGTGATCTCACCTGACCTCCACATACCTGAGTGGCCCTCCTGATGGCCCACCCTCAGAGCAGCTTCCCACCTCAAGATGCTCCGAGGTGCCTCAGGTCAGGGCTCCCTGACCACATCTCCACAGCCATCTTTCTTGGCAGACATGAGCTACCTGGCATCCTGTGGGATGGGCCTGCTGCTAACAGTGGACCCACGAAGCGGGGCGGTGCTGTGGACCCAGGACTTAGGCGTACCTGTGGTGGGCGTCTACACATGGCACCAGGACAGCCTGCGCCAGCTGCCCCATCTCACACTGGCTCGGGACACCCTGCACTTCCTTGCCCTCCGCTGGGGCCACATCCAACTGCCCGCCTCAGGCCCCCAGGACACCGCCACTCACTTCTCTGCCTTAGACACCCAGCTGCTGTAAGTGCCCACGCCTGGGGATTGGGGAGGAGCTTCTGCAAGTGTTGTAGCCCAGGTCCAATGGGCAGGTGTGATGTCCGACCATGACACGCCAGTGCAGCTGAAACAGGGGTCAAAATATTTCAAGCAGTTTGGTAAATAACCAGTGCCCTGCACCACCCGCCATGTGCTCCCAGGACCCCCTGGATGGCCCCACTGTTCAGCAACTGATAGGGTAAAGTCTGGCCTAGGAGGGGTCTCCACCCCAGTGCTACAGCTGGCACCTGTTCTGCTTGGTAGGTACTATATGTTTACTGATTGTTAAAAACTTTAAATATGACCCTTCCTTGCAACGCCAAATACATTAGTGTTCCCATTTTGGGGAGCTGGGAGACAGACTGGGAAAATTGGGGATTATCCTTTCTTTCAGTTCATCCCACAAATATTAACTGAGCACTTGCTATGTAGCAATTGCTTGCTAGGCTCTTGGAGTACAGTAATACAGCCAGTGTTCCTACCTACAGAAATCTCAGAGTCTAGTAGGGGAGACAGGTATGTAAAGATGTAATCATAATATGGTATGATAAAGGATGAGATAAGAGAAGTATAGGGTGTCATGGGAATGCATAGGAAGGGCACCGAAATCAAGACTGGGGGCAGAAGGCAATCATAGAAAGCTTCCTAGAGGAAGGGACCTATAAGTTGAAACCTAAAGGATGAAGAGGAAACAAGAGAGAGAGAGAGAGAGATCATGGCAACCAGGGAACAGATTAAATTAACAAAATAAATAAGGCTGGAGCACAGCTCCAGGCAGAGAATAAGGTCTGAGGCTGTTAAACAGGGATCTTGTAGGATCATTTAAAGGGTTTGGGACAAGGCTAAGGAGAAGCCACTAGAGGGTTTTAGGAAAAGAAGTGATTTGATCATATTTTCATTTCAGAAAGATAACTGGCTGCAGTGTGAAGAGTATCTTAGAGTTATGGGAAGGAAGTGGTCACAGAATATCGCATTAGTTCAGGCAAGAGATGAAGACACTCTGGACCAGGGCAGAAACGCTAGAGATGGAAATAAGTGGAGGGTAACAGATATTAAGAGGAAAAACTAGTATGAATTTGGTGATTAGAGCAAGGAGTCAACCATTATGCTCAGGTTTCTAGAGGCGCATGAGTGCGGTCATTTTCAAAGGTAGGGAGCACTGGAAGAGGAAGTGGTGGGGGTGAGGAGGAAGTGGGGGAGGAAGGGGGGAGAAAGGGGGGAGGAGGAGGAGCAGCTAAGGAATGAGGAGATGAGTTCAGATTTACAAAATTGAGCTCATGGAAGAGGTCTGGGCTAGAAATAGATTTAGAAACAATGACTATAGAGTTTGTATCAGTTAGCTTTTGCTATATAACAAATCAGCCCCAAAATTTAGAGCTTCAGAACAAACAAACATTCATTATTTTTCAAGATTCTGTGGGACAGCTGGGTGGTTTTCTGGTCTGAGCAGCCAGATGGTGGCTTGGCTGAGCCTGGACAATCTAGAATAGCTTCACTCAGCTCTCTCGTAGTTGGTGGACTATTTAGCCTACAAGATGTCAAATGAGGTCTCTCATGCCCCCGCACGCTAGCCTGGGTTTCCTTCCTTGGTGGTCCCAGGGTTCCAAAGAACCCCATGAGAGGGCAAACTCCAGTGCACAAGCATTTCTCAAGACTCTGTTTGTGTCACATCTGCTATTGTCTCACTGGCCAAAGCAAGTCACTTGGCCCAGCCCAGAGTCAGTGTGGGCGGGGATAATACAAGGACACAGGTACTATGGTGACTGAAACTACCCACCACCATCACTCATTCTTCTCCCCTTTTCCTCTCCCCCACTAGGATGACGCTGTATGTGGGGAAGGATGAAGCTGGCTTCTATGTGTCTAAAGCACTGGTTCACACAGGGGTGGCCCTAGTGGTGAGAAGCGGTCTCTGAGGGGCTGGAAAGAGGGGATGGAGCAGGAGAGAAGCCTCCCCCCACCACTCCTGACTCTCCATCTTCTGCCATAGCCTCGTGGACTGACCCTGGCCCCCACGGATGGCCCCACCACAGATGAGGTGACACTCCAAGTCTCAGGAGAGCGAGAAGGCTCACCTAGCACTGCTGTCAGATACCCCTCAGGCAGTATGGCCCTCCCTAGCCAGTGGCTTCTCATTGGTGAGACCCCCTCTCCCCAAATTTAGAGTAGATAAAGGATCTGTGAGCTCAGTTTCTGAGCTGGAAGGCTGAGATCACCTCCAACCCATTGACATTTTCCCTGCCCCTTAGGACACCATGAGCCACCCCCAGTCCTGCACACCACCATGCTGAGATTCCATCCCACCCCAGGGAGTGGGACTTCTGGGACCAGACCCTCAGGGGGCACCCAGGCCCCAGCTCTCTTCTTGGAGGTCAGTGCTAGAGGGGTAGAGGGCATGGGGGTAGATGTGGCAGGGGTGGGCAGCCCTTGGACATTTTCCTCAGGCTTCTAGGAATAACATTTGGGGGTGGGTCAACTGACCTCACAATTTCTCGGGAGGAAAACTTTCATTTGTTGTTATTGCCAGAAAAGTGTTAGAAGTGTTAAAAAGATATTGGCTATCTAAATTGTGAAACATGGATCACAGTTTTCTTTATTCTTCTTCAGTTTAAAGTTTACAAAATGTTTATCAAGTGAGAAAATGAAGACGGAAAAACTATAAAAGCATGCCCTCCTGGGAGAGGACTGGACAAGAGTCGCTAGTAGTTCAAGTTTAGAAGGAACAGGCATGACCTGGAGACATACTTATCAAATCTGGTTGCTTATCAGCATCACCTAGGAGCCCACTCCAACACCCCCTGAATTCAGAATCTCTGGAGGTGGATATCTGAATTTTTTGGTGATGCCCCAAGAGTATCTGAATTTTTAGTGATACCCCAGGAGATTGCTGGTCCTCAGTTAGGTCTGAAAGACCAGTCTACTGGGGCACCATGGTGTTTCAGCACCATGGAGAGTGCCAGGTTCCCCACCACTCACTCATCACCCCTTCAGCTAAGCCCAGCCCTATACTGGGTCATGAAGAAGGGTTCGGGGTTCCACAGTGGGAGGGGCTGCTAAGAGTGAAAGGTTCTTTGTCCCCAGCTCCTGAGCCTGAGCCGGGAGGAACCTTCGAACCTGGAGCTGCATCCTGAAGAGAAAACCCCAGACCTGTATCCAGGACTGGGACCCCAACACCTGCTGGTAGCCAGCCTCACTGCTCTCCTCCTGGGAGGATGGATTCTCTTCCTGATGAGGCAGGTAAGCCCATCATCCCTGGCCTCAGGTCCATCTTACGGTCTTCCTAGGGGGAACTCTGCTCCTCCTCTCCAAGACCACTTGGCAACTTTCTCCCTCACCCAGATCCAATTCTGCCCCCTGCCGTCCTCTTAGCAGCTCCCAGAGCCCTTGATACTGTGCTCTTTATGCCAATGCTCCAGGGACAGGCCATCTCAGGCACAGCTTCTGGGCCCATCATGGGTCAGGGGCTGGCCAAGGCTGGGCCCTCTTAGGCCCCCATGTTTCAGCAGCAGCAACAGCAGCTGGCAGAGAAGCAGTGGCAGCAGGCTCCCCTGGCACCTGCAGGCCCTTCTCACATCTCACAGGATGCTCAGTCCCAGCCCTCCGGGGACACCCCATGGAGCCGGAAGAGGTTTCAAAACCCCCCAGAGCAAGACCAGCCACTCGAAGACCCTGAAGGTGAGCTTACATGAACAGGAAAGGACAAAGTCAGGGACAGAAAAGACAGGGGCAGGTTTAGCTTCAAAGTCGGTATATTAGAAGCCACTATAGTGGGTTAGCCAAGCCTAAATGAGTTAGAGAAGAGATAGAAGAGAACTTCAAATAGTGCCTGCTATGTAGTTGAGCCCTCTAAAAATGTTTGCCATCATTTTTACTGTTGTCGTTATGTTCAAGGACCCTGGATGCAGATAGAACTGGGTATAGATCTAACTCTACTAACTGTTAACTTTGATGAATTGCTTAACTCCTCCTAGCTTCAGTTCTGTCATCTATCAAATGGGAATAATAACACCCCCCCCATGACATCACTTCATTATGAGAGGTTACATCACCATTACTATTAAACCAGACTATGTGATGTTATTAATATTTGTGTTAAAATAACATCATATTTGGTAACAATAATAGTAAATCACCTAGGTACCATTTGGTTCCTTTTCTCTTTAGGGCTTTTTTATTTTTTAAACATTTCTCTTCTCTTTTCTCAATTTCATCCTATAAACAAGCCCTTTCAAGCTTCCTCTGGAATCTGTGGGATGCCCCAGGGGAACTTCCACGTGCTTTTAGTGGTCAGTCCAGGCTACTTCTCTCCTGTTCTTTTGGCTCCGGGCTGGGCTGGCCTCGGTCCTTTGTGTGAACTGCCGCTGGACCCTCCTGTCACTGCTCAAACCACTGCCTCATGCCTTGGAGCCGCTCTGCTGTGCCCTTAACTCAGCGTGAAGTCCGCCCCATGCTTGGCGTGATGCTCCCATGCTGCTCCCAAAGTTCCCCCTTGCGTTCGCCTCCCTGTGCTGAGAGGGAAGCAGCTCTCTTCCTCGGGGCTCAGCTCTTGTAGAAAGCCCCCCACTGCCGAGTTGCCTGAGCCCTGAGGGTTGCAGTTCCAGTCACTTTACTGGCTCTGGGGGGGGGGTCCAAGTAATACTCACCCCACTGCACCCCGAAACACTCATCTCCTTGGACCTTCTGACTCGAGCCAAGTCTTTCCCCAGATGACCCAGACTCCACTTTGTCCCAGGTGGTTCTCGTCAAATGACCTTGCTGTTCCTCCTGCCATTACCCTTCAGGTGTCCCTCACGACCCCGGTCCACGGTCCCAGTCATTGACAGGATGGAATTCCTTCCCCAGACGTCTCAGTCCCCTTGTGAGTCCATAGATACCAATAATCCTCAGAGGAGGAGAAAAAAGGATGTTGAATCCCAGCCCTGGCTCATCCTTGATATATAAAACACTTAAACTTCTTTACTCACTATAAGAAAATAATCAAAGTGATATCAGTGCTTCAGGACAAGAATCCCAGCTAGAGCTTGGTACCTTTGTTACAAAACTCAGTGGTAACAATCTCTATATAATACTGGATTCCCTCTGGAATTGAAAAGAAACCTTTCTATTTCTTTCACTTTCTTCATTTAAAGTTTTCATAAACTTTACTTTGGTGTTTTCATGACCTCTAGGCAAAGCCAGGAAAGGACAGGCTGTTATTAGGCTCTGTGATAAATGCCGTGATGGGGGTGGGGAGGATACAGGGAGCTATAGGAACACAAAGGAGGGGCATGTAGCTCAGACATGGGGACATGGGAATTGTCCTGAAAGGGAAGTCTAAGCTGTGATCCCAAGGATAAGAAGGAATTACCCAGGTGAACAGGGAGGAGGGGGGCAGGAGCAGTCCAGGTGGCACCAGTAGCACAGGCGAAGGTTCAGAGATGAGAGGAAGCAGGGTACACATTCTGGAAGCTGAAAGGAAGGTTGCAATCTCATGCTCATGGGTAGGTCAGGTGGATAAAGTAAACAAGTGAAGCAGCCACATAGGAGAGAGAATAGGGCGTGGTGGGACTGTGGCAAGCTGGAGAACGGGTGCTTGGGCTCAGCCTGCCTTGCTCACTGCTGCAGTCTCGACCCAGGGCATGGCTCAGGGAATATCTGTTGAGGCAGTGACTGACAGTGGCCACTGCAGGTTCTTAAACAGCCCTTCTCAACTCAATAAGTATATACGGAGTGAATATGTGCTGCGCAGGTGTGAGGAACAGGCAGAGTTAATAGGCTGGGACTTGCCCATCCAATATGCAACAATATGGAGTCCAGTGTATCAAAAATCTTTAGTGCAGGGAGAGTCAAATAAACGAATGTGGCAGATGGCAGAAAAGCTTCGAGAACCACTCTCCAAAAAAGCCCCCGCCACACTGGCACCGTGTGGCAGCCTATTCTTAGGACACCTATGTCAGGAACTCTGACCTTGGAAATCTTGCTTCTCCTCTTGGTGCGGGGAGAGGAACGTTCTTCGGGACCTTTTTATGGTTCACAAGATCAACAGTGGAGTCCTGTCCCACTCTCATTTAACCTCCACAAATCCATCTACACGTGCTTGGTTGGGTGTCCTCCAGGACCACCGGCTACATGGTACATTCAGCGGCAAGTGGGCGCAATCAAGCCTGAACCAGAGTTAACACTGAGAGCTAACATTTATATAGTGCTTACTGTGTACCGGGCACTTTTCTAAATGCTGTGCATGCATGAACTCGTATGATATTCACAACATTTTTGTGAGGTGGATACTATCATAACGCAGATTTTATGGAAGAGAAAATGAAAGGTTCATGGCACCCCACCCCAGACTCACAAAGCCAGTTAAGTAACAGCTCAGGAACTCAAAAGCAGTTCAACTTTGGGATGTTACCTCTGTTTGCATTTTGGCAATACCCATGAAAGTAGGTGACCACCTTAATGGTTTCCCAACCCGTGTAAAAGAAGCAACACAATACATCACATGTTCTTGAAGTTTTCAGAGGGAATTCTGACTGTACACTGCTTCCCCACCATGTGACAACTTTTGATTACTTTAGAACTTCTCTCCTGCATTTGCTGCTTCTCCATTATCATGATATAGAAGGCTGAGCAAATGGTGAATATGTTTGTGCAGACTGAGCCTCCCAGCTCATTATTTTTTTTTTTTAATTAATTTATTTTTGGCTGCATTGGGTCTTCGTTGCTGCGCCCGTACTTTCTCTAGTTGCGGCGAGTGGGGGCTACTCTTCGCTGCGGTGTGCGGGCTTCGCGGGCTTCTCATTGTGGTGGCCTCTCTTGTTGTGGAGCACAGGCTCTAGGTGCACGGGCTTCAGTAGCTGTGGCGCACGGGCTTAGTTGCTCTGCGGCATGTGGGATCTTCTCGGACCAGGGCTCGAACCTGTGTCTCCTGCATTGGCAGGCGGATTCTTAACCACTGCACCACCAGGGAAGCCCCCCGGCTCATTATTTCTGCATTCAAGGCCAGAAGTCTGGCCTCCATCCCAGCATTGAGGGTGCTCCTGAATCTAGAGTTAGTTCTGAATCTAACCCAGAAAGCACGTAGCAAGTCTTCACCTCATGCCAAGGGCATCCAGAGCAGGGAAGGCAGACACGTAAGAGACAGGAAACGCAGCAGAACGAAGCAAGTGGTACAGAAGAGGGGTCGGAAGCGCTCAGGGACCCTCACCTGGAGCCAGCTGAACATGGCTTGTTCAAACAGGCTTTCCCACAGCTCTGTCCCTGCTTTCCGAGCTGCCGGAGAGACAGGCCCATCTTACTTGTGGGCGACGTGCTTCCAGCAAGGCCCTGGGCCCACGCTCCTGAGTGTCCAGGGTATACACATTTCGGTTACTGCTTGCATCTCGTCAGGAGATGAGAGTGACTGTTTAAGCCAATAATCCAGAGCAGTGCTGAGGGACAGCTTAATACTTTTCTCACTGATCCCTGATGCTGATTTTCATTTGCTTTTCCTAGAGCTGATTAGAGAGACTGAAGCTGGCAGCTCTTCCTAAGGAGAGTGTTCTCAGGGCCACGGAGGGGCACGCAACTCTAGGGGCGTCAGATACACTTAGCTGCGAGTATGGGGCCCCTTGGATCTGAGCAAGGTGCAGCCTGGTGCATTGTGAGGGGTCTCTTGCAAGCAACCCAAAAGGAAGAGCAGTAACAGTCCAAGTCCTCTCCTCGCCTGAGCCAACCCCACCCTTCTTAACAGGAAACCGAGGCCTTCTGGGGAATCCCTGCTGCCCTAGAACTAACTCTGGGGCAGCTCAGCATCCAAGTGCCCACTGACCCCGCCCCGCCCTCTTCCAGGACAGTCTTTTCTGCAACAGCATTCACCCTCCTCATGCTTACGGCTGCCAAAACTCACCTTCCCGTTTGAAGCAAATTCCTCAGTTAAAAGGGTTTATTATAACTGGTGGAGGTGGGTAAAGGAAAGAAACCTGGGCAGAAGATGCCAAAACTGGGAGAAGGATAAAAGAGGACAGTAGAGTGAACCTCTCCCCCACCCTTTCTTCCATTAATCCTCATAATAATAATAAGCAGGATCCTTGACATAGGTCCCACTTTACAGATGAGAGGACAAGGGCACAGCAGTTAAGTCACTCGCCCAAGTTCACACGGACTGAGTGGCAGCACGAGACACTGGACCCAAGCAGTCTGGCACCAGGCGGGGCATGGAAGGGGGAGGCCGGAGAAGGGCCGAGGCGGGGGAGCCGGGACTGGGCAGGGCGGCGGCGGTGGGCAGAGGGTCCCTGAGACCCCCCCTCTCCCCTCCCCCCAGCCGAGCAGCTCACCGTGGTGGGGAAGATTTCCTTCAATCCCAAGGACGTGCTGGGCCGCGGGGCAGGCGGGACTTTCGTTTTCCGGTGAGCCGCAGCCAGGAGCCAGGCTGGGGATGGCCACTGTCCCTTGGAGAGCCATTCTTTCCGAGAACCCCCGAGGTGGGCACAGTTCCTAACCTTTGCCTTCGTCTGCCCTCTGGACCTCCGCTCGCCACCTCCCAGGGGGCAGTTCGAGGGGCGGGCGGTGGCCGTCAAGCGGCTCCTCCGTGAGTGCTTCGGCCTGGTCCGGCGAGAGGTGCAGCTGCTGCAGGAGTCGGACAGGCACCCCAACGTGCTCCGCTACTTCTGCACCGAGCGGGGACCGCAGTTCCACTACATCGCCCTGGAGCTCTGCCGGGCCTCGCTGCGGGAGGTGAGGCCTGTGCTCAGGGATGGGCGGGGGGCGGGGGGCGGGGTCCTGGGCCTCGGGGTGACGCTCTGCCCCTCGCTGCTCCCAGTACGTGGAACACCTGGAGCCGGACGGCTGGGGCCTGGAGCCCGGGATGGCGCTGCAGCAGCTGATGGCGGGCCTGGCCCACCTGCATTCCTTACACATAGGTACCGGCCCCTCCCACCCTCCATCCAAGCTCCTGACTCCCCCCTCAGCTCTCAGCTCTGCTCTGCTCTGCTCTCACAGTGCACCGGGACCTGAAGCCCGGCAACATCCTCATTGCGGGGCCCGACAGCCAGGGCCGAGGCAGAGTGGTCCTCTCAGACTTTGGCCTCTGCAAGAAGCTGCCCGCTGGCCGCTGCAGCTTCAGCCTCCGTTCGGGCGTCCCCGGTACAGAAGGCTGGATGGCGCCCGAGCTCCTGCAGCTCCTGCCCCCAGACAGCCCCGTGAGTCCTCCCGCCGCCCCAGGCCGCAGGAGTCCCTCCCTGCCCAGTGCCTCTCCTGCCCGGGCTCCAGACCACCCGCTGTGTGACCTTCAGTCACTCCTCCAAGCCTGTTTCTTCATCTGTAAAGTGGGGATAATTCCTCCCTTCTTACCTAGGACAGTGGTTCTCAACCAGGGATGATTTTTGCCACCTTTGGGCAATGTCTGGAGACATTTTTGGATGTCACACTTGGCAGGGGAAGGGAGGCTTGTTACTGCCGTCTAATGGGCAGAGGCCAGGGATGCTTGCGAAACATCCTACAACGCACAAGACAGTCCCCCAGGTCGAAGAGTTATCTAGTCCAAAATGTCAGTAGTACTGAGGTTGAGAAACTCTGAACTAGAGAATAGTTTTCATCTCTACTGTGCTGCAGAATCACTGGGGAACTTGAATAAAATTCAGGTGCCCGGGCCCCACAGCCAGTAACTGACCCCCAGTGACTGTAACGTGTAGCCAGCGTGGAGAGCCACCCAGATGTGGAGGGTTTGGGGGAGCATCACATGAGCTGATATAACTGGAGCACAGTGCAGTATCTGAGCCCTGGAGACACTTGAGGTGGAGACCCCAGGATTATAGATTTTTGAGTCGGTGTGTAGGGGAAAGTCACAGGCGTGGATGAGAGTAACACGCAAGGACAGTCACCAGGAAAGCCACCCCACCCCTGAAGTTTAGAGAAAGCTAGAATTGGTCAGCCTGGAGGCCCAAGGACCAAAGCACTGATGTTAGGAGCCTGTGCAGGTTTTGATTTTCTAAATTAGCAGCCAATATTTTAACTTCTGGGAATTTCCACATAAAAGTCTAGATTTCTGGATTCTCTTGGAAAATCAAAGCTCTGCCACCCGAGAAAGTCCCCTGCAGGCAACCAGCTGGAGCTAAGTGCCAGTGGCCATGTGTGCACAGGGCCAGAACCAGATCATACAGTCCTCACCGCTGCCTTACTGCCTCATGCGTGCCCAGCTTCACTTGGTTGTGTTGCCCACCAGACCTGGAGGAGTGACACTTGGAAACCTAAACTAGAGGCTCAGTAGGGGCAAAGATTTTGGATGAAAACCGTGGGTCCCTTTCAACAGTGCAGAGGGGAGGGGATCTAGGGCCAAGAGGATGCCTCTTGGGACGCATCCTTGTCCCCTAGTCTGAGCCAGACCCCCCAGCTGCCGTGTCAGCCCAGCGGAGAATGTAGCCCGGCAGACTTCCTGGGGCAGAGACTTCCTCCTTATGCTGCTCCCTCTGGCCCCCAGACCAGCGCAGTGGACATCTTCTCTGCGGGCTGCGTGTTCTACTACGTGCTTTCCAGTGGCAGCCACCCCTTCGGAGAGAGTCTTTATCGCCAGGCAAACATCCTTGCAGGCTCTCCCTGCCTGGCTCACCTGGAGGAAGAGGCCCACGGTGAGGGGGACGTGGGCTGGCAGAGGAGCGAGGAAGCAGGGCAGAGCCTGCGTGGGCCTGAAGCCGTCCCTCCCTCTTGCCCCTACAGACAAGGTCGTTGCCTGGGACCTGGTGGAGGCCATGCTGAGCCCCCTGCCACAGGCTCGTCCCTCCGCTCACCAGGTGCTGGCCCACCCCTTCTTTTGGAGCAGAGCCAAGCAGCTCCAGTTCTTCCAGGTCAGGAGGAAATCTGGGGAGTGGCCCCAGAAGGTCCCACGTTTGGGTCCTGAGCAACAAGAAAGGGGAAGCCAGATTGGCTGGGGGAAAAGAGACTCTCGTCTACCTGTTCTAGGCCGCCCAGCTCCTTATCTCAATCAAGGCAGAGCCCACACTCCCGAACGCTGCCATCTTGGCACTGCACGGTCTCCTCAGCACCGCTTCCCCAGCCCAGCTGCCCCTTGTGTGAGGCTAGACCCGGTTCCTTTCAGCCCTAGTCGTCTCTCCTGCTATACTCGTGCCCAGACAGCCCATTCCACTTGTGTGACCTTGAGCCTCTTAAGCCTGTTTGCTCATCTGTAAAACGGGGACGACAGCACCTCTGTCACTGGTTGGATTAGACCCCGCACAGCACGGAGAAGCCACACTCCATAGAAGGCAATAATACTTACCCTAAACCGAGCAGCTTTGGCTGCTGCACTGCCCCAGCCATGGGACACTCCTGGCCTGTGGCCTCCGAGCGCGGTCAGGAGGCTCAGGAGCTCTGTGGGTCCTAGGACGTCAGCGACTGGCTGGAGAAGGAGCCTGAGCAGGGGCCCCTGGTGACGGCGCT
Organism: Eschrichtius robustus; assembly: GCF_028021215.1. Taxonomy (NCBI): domain Eukaryota; kingdom Metazoa; phylum Chordata; class Mammalia; order Artiodactyla; family Eschrichtiidae; genus Eschrichtius; species Eschrichtius robustus. The sequence goes on along the minus strand of NC_090839.1, from coordinate 72,579,758 downwards.
GGAGGCGGGTGGCTCCGAGGTGGTCCGGGGCGACTGGCACAAGCACATCTCAGTGCCGCTGCAGACAGGTAGAGGCCAGGCTCGGGTGGCCCGGGAGGCCGAGGGGAGCCCAGCGGGGACGGCTGTGCCAACGACCTCCCTGTGCACAGATCTGAAGAAGTTCCGGTCGTATAAGGGGACGTCGGTGCGAGACCTGCTCCGTGCTGTGAGAAACAAGGTGTGTTCCAGGGCTGGGAGGGGCCTGGATGGGGGGAGGCGTGGTCCAGCTAAGGCCGGGCTCCCTGCTCCGACCCCTGCAGAAGCATCACTACAGGGAGCTCCCGGACGAGGTGCGGCGGGCGCTGGGCCCCGTCCCCGACAGCTTCGTCCAGTACTTCACAAACCGCTTCCCACGGCTGCTCCTCCACACGCACCGCGCCATGAGGAGCTGCGCCTCCGAGGGCCTCTTCCTGCCCTACTACCCGCCAGCCTCAGGGGCCCAGGGGCTGAGCCCGGGGGCCACTGGGAGCTGAGCCGGCCTGGCGTCGAAGAGATCGGCAGCGGCTGGGCCGCTAGGGACACCAGAGCAACAGTGTGGCCGGAGCCCGGGTGCCAGGCACCCCTCGGGGAACACAAGAAAAAGGAAGATTCATATATGTTTAATGTAATATAAAGGCAAGGAAAAGACAGTCCCGAATTCAATAGCAATATTCTGTACAATTCATATGGTGGGGTTGAGAGGGAAGGGGAAGAGGCCTCAGAACCCACACCGGGACATGTACAAAAATAACTTACACAGCAGCCCCACCTGCAGGGATGATGGAGCTTCCGCCCCAGCCCCCAGGGCTGGGGGACACCCCATAAAATAGCACCACGGGATCTAACCAGCGCGGGCCGAGGTGCTGGTGGGGGGAGGAGGGTGCCAGTCCAGGGGGGTGGGGGGGGCGCTACGAGGAGGCCTTGAGGCGATTGGTGGCCGAGCGTGAACTCAGCAGCTTGTCCACCATGGTGCGGGCGTAGCGCAGCCGGCTGGCCAGCTCCTTAGAGCAGCCGTACTCCTCCAGGAGGCTCAGGCGGTACGTGCGGAAGTCCCGCTTCTCGTCGATGTAGGTCACGGCAGCCATCAGCGGGCACAGGATGAGTTTGGTGTGGTCCTGTGAGGGCAGGAGGGGAGTGGGTGGACGGACCGGGGGTTACTGGCGATTGAAGCTCCCAGCTGCCTGTGTGTCTCGGCGGGAGTAGAGGGAAGACATCCCAGCTAATGGGGGTGGTGGGGGGCATTTCACTCCCTTCTGCTGACACTGCCAAGGACAGGTCCCGTGCCTCCCACTCCCCACCCAATGCCGTGGGCCGCTGAGAGGCACAGATACCCGGCCCCAACCCTCCACAGCCGCAGCTCACCTGGAAGAAGTTGATCTGCACGCAGCCATTACTGAGGTGCAGAATGATGGCGCTGCGGGTGCGAAACCAGGTACGCAGGTAGGGTAGCCGGGCTAGCTCGTCGCCTTCCCGGGGCGTGATGTTGGCACCCGCCTTCAGCAAGTGTTCGCTCATGTAGTTTCGGAAATACTTGAGGAGGGTGATCTGGTTGGAAAGTGAGGGAGGGCGTCCGGAGCTAGAGCCTGTCCCCTGGCAAAGCCCTCACTCCCAGCAACAGCGGCCCACGCGGGCCAGCCAGCACTCACCTTCTTTATCAGGGAGTTGGGATGGGAACTCACGGTGAGGTAGGACTCCGTGCCATCACGCTCGATGTACTGCAGGCTGTCGCCGTCGTTGTAGAGGATGAGGCGTGTTGAGTCGTTGAAGAGCACTCCCACGCTGTTGTCACACAGCTGGTACCCTAGCGGTAGGTGGAGGGAGGCCTCAGAAAGGGGCGGTGGGGAGCAGGGGGCCGTTAGGGGCTGGGACTAGGAAGCCTGGGAAGGAGACAGTAGAGTGTCGAGAGAAGAGGACGTGGGAGCCAAGAAAGGCAAGAGCCTGTAACAACTCGAAGGGTTGCTAGGCGGCACGTGAGCCACTGCCACAGCTGGGAGAAACCTACCGAGGCCGTACTTGTCCGAATAGTCCACCCACTTGCTGACCCAGAAGATGGGGATGCAGGCGGGATCCTCAGCCTCCTCTGGGACAGAAACAGACAAGATGATCGATCAGCACCAGCCTCTTCCCCTCTGGTCCACTCAGGCGGCCCACACTAGGGAGCTTGGTCAAGAGGCCTGGAGCCTTCTGCCAGCAACAAGCTTAGACAGGCAGCACTGAAGCAGAAAGGTACAGTGCAGAGCGCCGAGTCCACTCATGCATTCGGCTGACCCATTTATCAAAGGCCCGCTGTGCACCAGACACTGTTACAGGCAGCGAGCAATGACAAAACCCAGCCCTCCCTGAGCTTGCATTCTGGCTCTAGGGATAGAGACCAATCAAAATAAATGTGCACAGAATACATAAGTTACTTCTATCATGGTGCAAATCAGTGAGTTTTAAATGATTAAAAAATTGTGAGAAGACAGACGATCCCAGATACGTGAAAATGTTATGTTCTGTGCATGTGACGATCCCTTCTTTTAAATACAATAAACAAATACGGAAACTTTAGAATATGTTAGATGAGAAGTGTTGTGGAGAAACAAAGCAAGTAAGAGGAGTGGGGGCAGGGAGATGATCATGGAGGTGACTCTGGCGCAGACACATGAAGGCAGCGAGTGTGAGCCTTGCAGGGATCTGGAGGAAGTGCGTGCCGGGAGAGCAAAGGCCCTGAGGCTGGAGCACATCTGGGTCTGTTATTTCCACTGTCTTGAAGGCTACAGAGGGATTCCCTGAGCAGAGGAGACAGTGTGTGCCAATGTATACAGGCGGCACATGGAGGTGCTGGAAGGTGGGGCGCTTGTGGAGACAGATGAGTCAGAAAAAGAAGGAAGGGGCCTGACCATGGAGGGCCTGGGCCAGTAGGCTAACTTGTTTGCACTGTAATGTACAGGAAATGGGGGAAGTAAAGGTATTACGGAGCCGGGGGCCTGGACAAGCCACTGGCACTCCGGGGCTGACTTCCCTGCCCTCCCCAGACGCCCGGGCCCGCAGTGCCCACCTTGCCTCACCAGCCCCCTCTCTGAGGGCTTGGAGGCGTTGACGCTGTGCAGCTGCTGCAGCATGTCGCCGAGGTGGCAGTCGACCGCCTCGCTGGCCTCCCGCACCACTGGCTCCTCTTTTTCCCGGGGACGCTCGGGCATGGGGTTCTCCATGCCTGGAAGGAGATGAGACATAGTCATTAGCTGGGCACAAAAGCTGCAGGTTGGGAGGGCCCGGGATCCCCGGCCACAGCTGGTACTGCCCCCAGAGAAAAGCTCTTTGCGCTGCCACTGCTTTAGGTAAGTGCCAGGTTATTAGAGCAGCAGCTGCCCTGCTCATGTGACAGCACCTGGTACTCACTCACTGGTACCTCCAGGGCCAGGCCAAGCCCTGTAGGAAGGCTCACGGCCACACACAGCCATAGAGCTCCGGACGCTCAGACCTCTAACCCAATGCTGGGCCCTGCAGGGCACCTCTGGTCACTCAGGGAGACAGCTAGAAGGCACGAGCAGCTTGGAGCTGCCTGGCTTCAATCCAAGAATTAAAAGCATCTTTTGCATCCAGCAAAATGGAAGGGCTCAGTAAATCGCAACCCATCAGCAAGATGGATTAAGCAGGCATTTAATGAAAACGTAAGAGATTTTTTCCACCCTAAAATTTGCTTTATGTACTTATATGTGACTGAAATCTGAAAAGATACACACTGAAATTTTAACATCAGTTATATTTGGGTGGTAGAAGCATGGATGATTTTTATTGTCTTTAGGCTTAAATGTTTCTTTCCCCACCAACATGTGCTAGTTCTCCTTGTGTAATATGAAATTCTTAAGATATTTAAAGATATGAATTTTCAATTAAAAATATCTATGCTGTGATAAGGACTTAAGTCTTAAGTGTGGAATAATAACATATTTGGGACTTGCTTTAAAAACTCTAGCAAGGGAGTTCCCTGGAGGTCCGGTGGTTAAGACTTGGTGCTTTCACTGCCGGGGCCCGGGTTCAATCCCTGGTAGGGGAAGTAAGATCCTGCAAGCCACACAGCGCGGCCAAAAAAAAAAAAAAAAAAACACGAAAAACAAACAAACAAAGAAACCTCTAGCCAAAAAAAGGGGAAGAAGGTGGAAAAGATAAAAACAAGTATGGGCAAATGTTGGTATTATTGAAAACAGATGATGAATAAATGGGGATTTAAATATTCCAAAAAAATTTCACCCTACTTTTGGCTAAGTTTTGAAGAATGCTTTATGTTCAAAAATTAAAACCGAAAGAAAAGAAAAGCAATCCTTAAAATAACAATATTACATTATAGCTCCAAGATTAAATATCCATGAGTCCATACCGACACAAATAACCAAATAAATAAATGGGAGAGAAGTGACAGCTCTTCCTCACAGGAGAACTCCAATTAATGGATGTAGAAGGAACAAGAAAAGGAGAAAAGTCACCATTAGAATACCACAGTAATAATTGCTGCAGGCAAGATCCACCATGGATGCTGAAATCAGTAGGCTAAAGTTTGAGAAGAAATAGAATCCTCTCAGAGTAACTCCTCACGAGGTATTAATTAATCACAAAAGGAAAAACAGTAACTCTGCACTGGAGGTACCACCTTAACCAAGTGATCACCAATCAAAGGAAACAGTAATATAACCAGTGAAAATATCAAAAATTAAAGCCAAAAGAAAAAAGTAATCCTTAAAATAGCAGTATTATAACTGAAACAAATGAACTCATATATTAAATTGGTGCTATATCCACACAGAGAAATAACGTATTTCAAGTGGCACTTTTTTTCTTAAGTGAAATATATTCCAAAGACAAATAGAACTGCAAGAAAATGAACATCATTTCATAACATACTTTATAGATGTTGAAAATTCATGTATATAATGTAAGGAAAAAGGGTTTTCGGTGTAAGGAAAAAAAATACAAGTATAAAATTAAAAAAGTAAAAATCCTATAATATTATATTTAAATCAGAGACTTATAAATTACCAAAAGAAAATTAAAGTAGTAACTTCACAGTGGAGAAAAAGATTGCTGTAAGAGAAGTTTCATCAATGTTAAATTTCCTGAACTTGATAACTTGATAACTGTGTCCTGTGCTGTGGTTATGTAAAAGAATTGTTTTTAGAAAATATACACTGAAGTATTAAGTAGTAAAGGCCAGAATGTGTACAGCTTACTATCAGATGGTTTGGGGAAAGAAATTTAGAGAAAGTAAATGTAGAAAAATGTTAATTGGTGGAGAAAAGGGGGAACAAGATACAGGAAGTTCTTGTCTATTCTCACTTTTCATAATTTGAAACAATATCAAAATAAAATGTTCAAAAAGTGTGAATCAGAAATAGCAGCATAAATTCAAGGTCCCCGCCCCCTTCCCAATCATGTATTTCCTAATTCTGTTCTCTGAAGAGATCTAGAAACAATGACAACCCAAGCAATGGGATGTGGTTTTGTAAGAAAATGTCCATCCTTTTAAAGAAATGCATACTGAAGTTTATGGGGTAAAATGACAAGATGTCTGGGATTAACTTCAAAAATACTTCAGAGGAACGAAAAAGGAGTGATGGAGGAAACATGACAAATCTTGATAAGTGTTGAGTCTGGTGGGGATGCGGGGTCTACTGCATTGTGCTCTATGTGTATACCTGAAAAATTTCAACATTTTTTTCCCAAAGACCATGCAAGGTGATATTAGCAATTTTTTTTTAAATACAAATTTTTCAGGCATGGCGTTCAGCCACTCTCTTCTTTTGGGGCATGATGGGTCTGATTCCGCCATGGTAAGGTCTGTCTTTCCTGACAGGGCTGTGGGGAAGGGCATTTTGCCACATGAGGATGGGGACTATGTATTCAAGGACTGGGGCCTGTTCTACCACACACCTGAGCTATGGGGGCCATCCATTCACACACCTGAGGCCTAGGCTCTCTTGGGGTCTGCTGTCTACCCAGACCCCGGTTTACCTTTATTGAGGATGGTGAGAGGCTTCCGGCTGCTGGGGTCCAGGCTACTGGGAGCAATTGAAAACCTGGGTGGAATGGTGAGGCAGGTGATGGGGAGGCGGGCAGGGATATAGCCAGAAGTGAAAAACTCGTCATTGAGCAGCTCCTGAATGGTTGGACGGGCAGTGGGATCTGTCTGAAGCATCTTCTGGATGAGGGAGGCGGCCACGGGGTTGATGTGCTGGAGCAGAGAGGGAAAGATGTAAGTAGGATGTGATGGGGGACCCGAGTGCAGAACTGCTGCCAAGAAGCTGCAGCCCTGGCCCCGGCCCCGGCCTCAAATATGCCATGTTCAGCAGCTATAAACAGGTCAAGTTTCCACTAGCAGCTTTACTGAGTTGACAAGTGTCAAGCTAAGTTGTGAGAATGACAATTTCTCCTTCCTCTTGAGGTCACTTTTTCCCAAAATTTGCTCTTGCATAATTCAAGTTGCTCACCACTAGAGCAGCACTTGAGAACACAGGCTTCAAAGTCATAATGACCTGGTTTAAGTCCCAGTTCTGTCCCTTAATACTGGCTGTGACAACTAACCCAACTTTCTGGGCCTTTGTAAATTCATCTATAAAATGGGGACACAGCACCAAGCTTGGTGCCCTGGTGAGGAGATCCAAACCCAGTGCAGGTCAAATGCACACTAATATTCTAGCATCAACTATGCACTTACTATGCGCCAGCAAAATATTCTAAGCTCTTCATATATATTAACTCATTTAACCCTCACAGAAACACCCAGGGGGTGAAGATCTCTATCACCATCTCTCTTTTGCAGATGGGGAAACTGAGGCACAGAGAGGTTAAGTGCCTAAGAACACACCCCCAGTGAATGGTAGAGCCAGCACCCACACGGGGGCATAGTCAGCTGCAACACCCACACTCGGAACCACTCTGCTCTGTCCAATAGTGACCCTTTATGACAGATTCAGTCCACCTGTCCTTATGGGCTCCTGGCTTCACACAAGGCAAAGACACCAAACTGGAAAGCAGTCGTATGCCAGGCTGCTGCAGGCTATCCCTCTCAATGCACTCATGCTGGTGGTTGCGAAGCACAGCGGTTCGCAATTCTGTGAGCGCTCATTGTATGCAAGGTGCTCTGGGGTAGGGACTCCATTTTATAGATGGGAAACTGCAGCTCAGAAGATTCAGGCCATTTGTCTATTGTGATCTGGCTGCTAAGTGGCAGAGCCCCTCTGAATCAAGACAGTCCACTTCCAAGGCTTAAGCAGCACGTCTCTGTCTGCCTTCTACTTCCTTTCTGTTCTCCGTTTTACGCACCTTTTGGGTTTATCTGCCCAACCTTTCAGAACCTACAAACTCTCTTCCCCAAGAAAAATTCTTTTGTGCACATACGTCAGGTTTTGTATGCAATTTCAGACAAGGACCCTCTAAAGCTCTTATGGCTACCCTAGGGGTAGGACTGACCCACCTCTGTCCCCAGGATATGGCTGGGCTCAGTAAATAGCTTTGGGGGGAAAAATTAAATAAAATAAATGTAAACTTAAAGTGTTTTTAGTCACCTTGGGAATACTGTACTCATTCTTCTTGATCCGGAGGTAGGTCTCTTTTAGGCAAGAGGTCTCAAAAGGTGGTTTGCCCACTAACAAGGTATACCTGTAAGCACAAGGAGGGATTTGGCTCAAGGCTCCTAACCAAAACCCAGATGCCGGAGGAATCATCTCAGGGCCAGAAAGGAAGTCAGACACCTTCTGGACATTCACTATGACTCTGGGGTCCTGGAGGACAGCCCGCAAGTCCACTGAACAGCCCCAGGAGCCAGGACACTGGCAGGGAGGAGTCCTCAGTAGAATACAGGTGATGAGACTCGGTTCTCATGGGCCAGTGATTTTTCTGCTATAGCCTGCACTATAGCAGGGCTCCAGAGGCTGCCAGCCAACACAAAACAGGTCAAAGCAAGTGGGCTACCTGCTCCTACAGAGGCAGCTCTTAAGTACAGAGCTAAGTAATAGCTCTGTACTTAAGGCTGCAAGTTTTCATTTGAAAAAGTTCCACTGCAAAGAAGTAGGAAAGCCATTGCAACAACTCATTTCTAACTCTCCAGTACCAGGGCGACCATGAAAGGGGTGACACCTGAACAGGCCCAACTCTCTGCCTACCACCCACCCACCTCTGATGGCCTTGATCCAGACAGACCACAGGACCTCCTCCTGCCAGCTATAACTACTGGCCTAACTCCTCCCACCCATTGCTGCTTTCTAGATCAGTGGTGCTAATACTTTATTGTGCACGGAAAAGCTCAAGGGTCTTAAAATCCAGATTCTGATCCAGTCAGCCTGGGTCCTGAGATTCTGTGTTTCTAACAAGTTCCTAGGTGATGATGATGCTGGTCTGCCATACTTTGAATAGCAAGGTACTAGAGCAAGTTTGTGGAGACCTTCCCTCCCCCATTCCCCAGACCCATGGCCCAGGCTGCAGGAATCCTACAGGATACACCTGTGAGAAGAAAAGATATGGAAATGAGGCTTCCTTTTGGATCAGTCTGTCCTCTGGAGCAGCCTTTCCAAAGGCAGAAAGGTCTACAGGATAAGGTCTGCCAGGTGAGATATCCAAAAAGGCCTCTGCTGAGGCTGGGTGGGTCCTGAGACAACTCCCAACTTACATGATGCACCCAATGGACCACACGTCCACCTCGAAACTGTGCCCTTTCTTGCTCAGCACCTCAGGAGCTATGTAATTAGGAGTCCCGCACAGGGTCTTCTTCCGTTCCCCGTCATACTCGACTTTGGTTGCCAGTCCAAAATCCCCTGGGACAGAGGGAGGAAGAGGGGGGACTCAGATGCTAGCCTCTGCCATCCGTCAATGCGGACAGCTGGTTCAGGTGTAACCATCAAGAACCAGGGTCGTTTGATCCCTCAAGCCTCTAGTTCTTGTGTGCAGCAAGGCTTGCCCAGGAATCCTCCCACCATGCTGGCCCCAGGGAGGGGCCTCCCAGAGACCCTCCTCACCCCCTCCCTTAGAAAGGAGGGCTTTGCTTCTAAAAGGGAACTGGTAGGGATAGCAAAAGTCACATGCCTTCAGGGATTAAGCAGGTAAATGTCAAGATGGCTACTTGGCAAGTTTGTGAGGAAGTGATAGGGAGGGGTGGGGACTGTGGCAAAGCAGAGAGCACCTAAAGGGAACAGCTGCTTTTCAGTCCAGCAAAGAGCTGCCCCTGTACTGCTGGAGCAGCCAACTGTTTAAAAGAAGCCCCGAATTCAAAATCAAGCCTCCCGATTTAAAAAAGTGAAAACAAATTCAAATCCTTTTTTTTAAAAAAAAAAATAATACTGTATAGGAGAGCACACACATCCAAAAATGCATCTGCAGGCAAGACACTGGCTTTTGGCTCTTTGTTCTAAATTTCTGTACTAAAGAGAGGCTTCTAGAGGCAATCAACAGCCCAGACTTCCTACCATCCTCTTCCTCCCTCCCTTGTCTCCTTCCGACTTCCTCTCTCCCTCCCTCTCTCCCAGCTCCTCCTCATTCCTATTTAGCGTAGTGTCAAGTGCCCCTGCAGGCCCAGCTCCTCACCTATTTTCACCTCCAGATCCTCGTTCAGGAAGAGGTTGCCCAGCTTGAGATCTCTGTGAATAACGCGGTTTCGATGCAGGTACTGGCAGCCGAGGACGATCTGCCGCAGATAGTAGCGGGCCTCGGGCTCCGTGAGTGCTTTTCTCCGCTTGTGCAGCTCCAGGAGAGACTGGGCGGGGGAGGGAAGGAGGAGTGGGGAGTGGGTACTCAGGCCCAAGGCAGGGCGGGTGTGTCATTAGGTGAAGGCAGCCCAGGACCCTACCGCCCATTCCTTCTCCAGGACAACTACGATGTAGACTCTCCCCTAAGCCAGGCCACAACCGTTCATAGCACCCCCTCTCCCACCAGCTCCCTCCCAAGTCCCTTACCTGGGACCCCTGTCTCAGCCCACTCCGGAAGCTCAGAGTCCCCAGTATCCCTGCCCCGGGCCTCTTCGCAGCAGCAGATCCCTCTCCTGACCCCTCTCCTCCCCGAAGCTAAGTCTGGCTCCAACTACCTTCTGCCTGACCCAACCCACTCCGGAAGGTCCGGGTCCACAGCACCCCCTACCTAGCAACTCCGGAAGCCCTGGCGTCCATTAGCAGGGTTCTCCCGCGACCCGCACCTCCCCCACTCGGCCCAACTCCTAGCGTCCGGGAGCCGCCTTCCCTGGAGGCAACCTGACCCGGGCTCCACTTAACCGGCACCCCCTCTCCTAGAAGCCCCAAGTGCCAAGCACCTCTTTCCCCGAGACCTTCTCCATCCCCAGCTCGAGGTTCCCAGCACCTCCTCCCCAGCAGCTCCGAGCCCCAGGGCGCTCCTTCCCCAGCAGCTCCGGGTGCGGGCGCCCCAACCCCGGTCCCCAGGGCAGCTCCAGTCCCCCAGCAGCGACACTCACCCTCCGGCGGCAGAGCTCCAACACCACGAACACAAAGTCGTTGTCCTCGAAAAAGCCGTGGAAGCCGACGACGTGCTGGTGAGCGAGGCTGCGGTGAATGGATATCTCCATGGACATCTTCTCCTTCTGGTGCGGTTTGAGCAACAGCGACTTAGGCACGATCTTGCCCGCAAACACCTCCTTAGTGTCCGCGTCCGAGATCTCGAAGCACTTGGCAAAGCCGCCCTTTCCCAGAAAGCGGCCCCGCAGATAGCGCCGCCGGCTGCGCGGGTCCACTAGGACCTCCGGGATCTCTTTCGCCGGCGGGGCAGCCGCCGGGGCCCCGGGAGCTGCAACTCCAGGGACCCCGACTTTCCCTGGATCCGCTGGTGCCCGCGCCAGCTTCCCTGCAGTTGCCGCCGCACTCATGTTCCCGGAGTTGTTCAGCGGACCTAGCAAGGTCTGGGCAGAGGCTTGGCACGGCTCTGCTCCTCCTCGAATTCAAACGCGGCGCCGGGAACGTTACAAAAGCCTACGCGCTACTGATTGGCCGCGGGGATTTAAAATCCAAACCCGCCCGCCGCGCGGCACTCTGGGAGCGCTCTGCACTGCAGCCGCCTTTAAACCCGTACCCAGCCCCTGGGCGAGAAGCTTGATTGACAGGGACTCGCGGACCGAAGACACGTGGGATGCCTGGGAAACCAGACCCGGTGCGGGGACGCCGAGACCCAGCCCCAGGAGAGGGGGAGTTCAAGGTTTCTCCCTTTCTTGGCGGCCGGGGGAGCTCCTGCAGTCCACAAGCACCTCCTCCAGGAAGCTTTTCCTAGCACCTTCCTCCACCCCTCACCCCACCTTCTAGATTGTAAACTCTGAGAACAGAGACCTGGCAGCGCCAAGAGATAGCTTGGCAGAGCCCGAGTACCCACCTCAGAGGTCATCAACTCCCTTCCAAGTCACCCCAATAAACTAAAATCTAAGTAAAAAGAGGATGCTTGCCAGGCAAATGCACCTTCAAGACAAATTCCCTACTCCCCTCCTTCAAATAACAGCAGGGACCACTAGCATCACCATCACCTGGGAGCTTGTTAGAAAGGCCAAGATGCAGGCCTCAACGCAGACCTCCCAATTCAGAATCTACCCAGTGATTTGCACACATACTGAAGTTTGAAGAGCACAGTACCAGACACCACCCTCCCCCACCCCTGCCCCCAGGCCATTCTGCAAGAAAGTTGTCTGGCTGGCTCACTGCTCTATTTCCCAGTGCCTAAAACAGTGGACCGTCAATTGTTTGGTAAGAGGGAAGGATGGCTGGTAGGCAGAATCCCTGGCAAACTGGTAGGCCGAGGCCAAATTTGGCCTGCAGAGGTGTTTTGTTTGGCCTCCCACTTTTTAAAATTTGGATTCATTTACAGGACTTAAAAATCAAGAGACGAAAAAAAAAAAAAAATCAAGAGAGCTCACATAAAAATTCAGATTTGTGGCTTTTCCTTAAGAAAAATCATTAGCTGTGGCAACTCTATGCCTACTTACCTTGCCAGTTTGTCACAGTTCCCTGCTACCCCCCTTTGCCCATTTGGCTGTCTGGCTTCCGTAGATACTGGAATGGTAACCCTGAGAATTACCCAGGTAAGAAGCCCTGTAGCGTCCAATGATGTCTTTGCTAGGACTCAGCAAAAGTCAACCATATTACAACTATCTCTTTATCTGACTCCCAATAAACTGAGAGGCAATGAAGACCTCTTTCCTACCCCATGTCCTAAGCTCTCAGCACAATGCCTGGTAAAAAGGAGTGATTAAAATATTTTCTAAATAAAAGCAAGTTGTTTTTTAAAACTAAGTTATTGGACTTCCCCTGTGGTCCAGTGGTTAAAACTCTGCGCTTCCACTACAGGGGGCATATGGGTTTGATCCCTGGTTGGGGAAGTTCCGCATGCTCTGCAGTGCAGCCAAAAAAATAAATAAATAAAATTATTATTTTTTTATCCCTGTGGTGTGTAATATTCTATCTTTTTATAAAGTTGAATCTATGTACCAAAAAAGCATACTATCTTTTTTAAAATTTTTTTTAAAAATATTTATTTATTTATTTATTTGGCTGCACCAGGTCTTAGTTGCAGCACGAGGGATCTTTGTTGCGGCATGCAGGATCTCTTTAGTTGTGGCAAGAGGGATCTTTAGCCACGGCATGTGGGGCCTTCAGTTGCGGCATGTCGGCTCTCAGTTGTGGCATGCGGGATCTAGTTCCCTGGTCAGGGATCGAACCCGGGGCCCCTGCATTGGAAGCGTGAAGTCTTAACCACTGGACCACGAGGAAAGTCCCTATACATATCTTAATGGGACAGCTCAGTGAATTTTCACAAACTGAACACACCCCATGTAAACAGCACCCAGATTGAGAAAGAGAACACGACCAACACCCCAGAAGTCCCCCTTGTGCCCTGTGTTGGGGTACCCCAAGACTACCCACCCCCAGTTCGATGATTCACTAGAAGACCCACAGGACTCAGCATATAGTCCTACTCACAGATGGCTATGATTTATTACAGTGAAAGGCTATGAAGCAAAATCAGCAAAGGGAAAATGTGTATAGGGCAAGATCCAGGGGAAACCAGGCACAAGCTTCCCAAAGTCTTTTCCCAGTGGAGTCACACAGGACACACTTAATTCCTCCAGCAATGACTGTGACAACATGTGTGAAACGTTATCTACCAGGGAAGCTCATTAGAGACTCAATGCCCAGGGCTTTTCTAGGGGCTGGTCACATAGGCACCCTCTGCCTAGCACACACCAAAATTCCACATTCCTGGAAGGAAAGCAGGTATGCAGCATCAACCACATTGTTTGCACAGTTTAGGCCCTGTGAGCAACTCTTATCATTTAGGGAATGGTGAGAACCCTCCTGAAATCCAAGAACCCAGATGCCAGCCAGGGCCGACCTTGCGAGCAGGCCTTTCTAAGGAGGGCAGTCTCAGGCCTGCTGGATTAGCTCTCTTCTGCACAGTCCACCTCCTTGGCCCTTAAGGGCCAAGTCCACTTTAGAGCAAAATTATTATCAGCAGGACCGCATACAAAAGGGTGAGACCAAGCTGCAGTATGGAACTCAGTTATGCCTTTCGTTCATGGAAAGGCAGCACTGGGAGCTTTCCTTTTCCTTTGTTTCTGAGAAACAAAGATCATAAATGCCCCCCCCCGCCCCGCCCACACCTTCCCCAAAGCTCCCTAGCTGCCAGGTTTCTGTTTCTTCTCATTGTTACAAAATCAGCATGCCCCACAGATCAGCAATCCTAACTTTACATTTTTTCAATCATCTCTTATTCTCATCCAGGCCTTTCATCCAGAGGGCTGTAGGCAAGAGGTACAGAATATTTTTGCAGATAAATATTTTAATACAATTTAACCAGAAAGATATTCAGGAATTGATCAGGATACGTTATGGGCTGAATTGTGTTTTCCCCAAATTTATATATTGAAACCCTAACGTCCAGTATAGAATGTGACTGTATTTGGAGATACGGCCTTTAAAGAGGTGATTAAAGTAAAATGAGGTCATCTGGGTGGGCCCTAATCCAATATGACTGGTGTTCTTATAAAAGATTAAGACACAGACACTCACAGAGGGGCAGCCGTGTGAAGACACAGTGAAAAGGCTGCCAGCTGCAAGCCAAGGAGAGAGGCCTCAGGAGAAACGTGCCAACTCCTGCTCTTGGACATCTAGCCTCTAGAACTCGGAGAAAATACATTTCTATTGTTTAAGCCAACCAGTCTGTGCTACTTTGTTATGGCAGCCCTAGCAAACTAATAGAGGATGAAATCCTGAAGTTAAAAAATTTCAAAGTGGGTTTATGTAACCTCCCACCCCTTTTATCCAGAGACAGCCTAGAAAAGATCAATCTCTTTCTAGAGACAGCTACATCTGAATAATCAATCTACCTTACTAAGGTGTGTGTACAGAGGGAAACGTGAGGAGGTAAAGCTATCAGCCCATTGTAGTAAGTTGCAGCTAATCCAGAACGCCGAACACACAAATCAACAGCAGTGAGCAGCCCCCCAGAGAAGGCCCAGAGTCTGATCTGTCAAAAGCAGGCAGAGGGGTCGAAGTCCCTGTGACGTGCCCTCCTCCAACTTGCAGGTTTTGGTAGGGATCACAAGTTAGGATGCAATTAGCCTCTGCATTAGACGTAAAGAGCTGATCAGCAGCTTGATTTTAGATGGTCCCATCAGAGAACAGGCCCTTTCCTATGGGCATTTGTATGTGACCCAGTTGGTGCAGCCAGCATCCACGATGTATATTTTCACCGTTTAGAGCTCCACAGAAGGGGTCCTAAATCTCCAGTGGTCCCAGGGTCTGAGTCCTGTTCACGGAGCCTGGGTCTGCTTTCAGTCCAGCACACCTCCTGCTGCGGCTGAAACAGTGCATGACAGCCAGGGTGAGGTTTCAGCTTAGACTCAGGTCCAAGCAATTAGGATCAGTGAATTTGGGATTCCAATCAAGCCAGGTGCTTTTCTTCAGGAGCAGCAAAGGCATGCTGCAGTGCCGAACAGCCACGGTCCAAGTCCAAGTGACAAGCAAGGCTTCCTTTTTATCTTGTCAGTCTCAGAGTCCAAACTGACCCACTCAAAAACATGCACATCAAACTGGACAGCCATCAGGCTCTAAGGGTCAGATATTTGATTTCAACAGGGCTTATTAGCAATTTAACTGCTTTTTCAAAATCCAAATGTGTATTTCCATCCAGAGACTGCCTCTCTTTTCATGTTGTCACCCTCTTTCCAGAGGCTCCAACAGACACAAATCATAGCAAAAATCATCAGTTACAGAGACTTGTTCTAGTTCTAATACCCAAAGAATTTAAATTCCAACCCACCCCTTGATGGTAAAAGCAAGGAAGCTGTACCCCACCAATACCTTCTTCATTTTTGCATGTTTGAGATGGTTCCTCTAGCATTTATGAAATTACAAGCATGTAACATTTTAAATCAATTTTATCATATATCCAGATACAAGAACCACAAAATACAAAGCCATTTTAAAAAAACTTCCCTTTTTCTCTCATTGCAAATTTACACAAACCCCTAGTAGGAAATTCAGCATTTATAGGGTTATCATTACAGGCCTGCAGTGTTAACTCTTTTCTGCACAGGCCCCCTTTCAATTACAACCCCTCAAGGGTATCCACTATCATAAGGTATGATTTTTAAGGAATGGATTCAACCAATTAAAAAAGTTAGGGAATTCCCTGGTGGTTCAGTGGTTGGGACTGCACTTTCACTGCTGAGGATGCGGGTTCGCTCCCTGGTCGGGGAACTAGGGTCCCGCAAGCCGTGCAGCGCAGCCGAACAAAATTTAAAAAAATTTTTAAAGTTAGAGTGTTTTTCATTCATACATTCAAAGGCCTGTTGAGTACCCACTGCATGCATGTTTTATTTATTCCATTTAGGAACATTTACTAAAAAAATGATGAAGCATTGAAGAAACTTTAATTCCCTTTCATCCTTTAACAGCTGTTTTCATATTCCCTTCTAGTCCTTGTCAACATGGACTTTCAATTTTATATAGCTGCAAGTGTGCCATGTTAATACAATCTATTTGCATGGTACCAGTAATAATAATACTAACAGTGAGCCCTATGGACTTACTATACGCCAGGCACGGAGCTAAGAGCTTTACAGAGATGATCTCATTTAAGCCATACAAAGACCCTAGAAGAAAAGGATTACTACTCCCATTTGAAGATGAGGAAATGACCACTTCTACATTAGGATACTTGCCCAAGGTCATGTAGCCAGGAGATAGCAGAGCTTGAATTACAACCCAACTCTGCTGACTCCAAAGCACACCTGTCTGCACACTGCCTCTCAGGGCCTTGTTGTTCTGGCAAGAACCAAATCCCAGACTCATTTGGTTCACTTGCTCACTTGCTCACTCACTCCTACCAAAAAGCAAATACGATGTGTTGGTTAAACTCATGAACTAAAGAAACCCTGGGTTCAAACGCTGTGTGACTTCAGGCAAGTGACTTAACCTCTCTGTGCCTCAATTTCCAGGTCTATAAAATGGGGATAATTACTGTGCCCATCTCCTAGGATTCCAACTAGGAGATGACATGCCTATCTCCTAGGGTTTTTGTGAAGAGATTCTATGAGGACAGTACTTCAAACAGTACCAAGCACATGGCTGCTGTTGTTGTTGTTGTTATTATTACTACTACTGAAATAAAAAGAACCTGTACCTATTCCCAGGGAGCTCAAGAGTCTTCAACAGGACTTTTCAGTTCCTAGGTCTCTCATATTTCCTTGTTCTCCCCTCTCCTCTGGCCATACTGCTACCTCAGGCTTTTGCTACTTCCATCAAAAATCAGAAAGTGCACCCAGCAGACACCAAAGGCTGAGATGAATGCAGCTGAAGAGACAAGTTGGCAGCGCCAAGAAAACCCACGGGCTTCGACCTAAGGTTTGAAACCCAGAGGTGTGGACTCCATTCCTGTGTCTCTTTCTTGAATGATTTTCATATGCACGAACCATGTGCCTGATGCCCAATGGCCTTGGAGATACAGAACAAGCTATTTAGTCTCCTCGGGGAAGCAGGATGTCCTGTGCTACCTCTTCTCACTTCAGGGTCCAAGTCAGAATGCATAATGAAAGCAGGTGTGGCCAACCCGCCAGCAAAAACTTCATGAAAGCAAAGGACTAACACCGGCAGAGCAGGAAGTGCAGTCCTCAGGGCCAAGTGCTTTGCTGCATAATACATGGACTTTGCAGTCAGATAAGACTTGGCCTTGATTCCAGCTCAGCCATTTATTAGCTGTGTGACATTGGGCAAATTTACTTAACCTCTCTGAAGATCGGCTCCCTCGTCTGTATAATGGGTTGTAAAAGTCCCTACTTTTTTGAAAGTTGGGAGGAGTAAATGTTTTCTAATAAGTGCCTGGCACCCCATAGATGTAAAGCAAGGAAGGGTCAATTCTTTTCCCCAACTCCTCTTTGTGGTGAACTGATTATAAAGGGAAAGATGGTCTTAATTTCATGTTTAATTAAAAAAAAATATATATATATAGGAATGCTGTACCTTATACAATAGTTTCACTTTCTAATAATATCAATAGTATAAGGTATACCTAATAGTATAGTACACCCAGTATACTATAAGGGGTATCATTCCTAATAATAGTAGTTGTAACTACCATTTACTGAGTGCTTACCCTGAGCCCGTACTCATGCGTCACATGTACGAATGCATTTAAGCATCATAATGACCCCTACACATCTTCCCCATTTTAAGGATGAGAAATCTGAGGTTCCACAAGGTGAGATAACTTGCCCAAAGTCACAAGGCTAGAAAACAGCAGGGTGGGATTTGATCTGCTGCCCCCAGCACCCACACTCTTCACCACTTTGGTGACCCTCAAGAAGGGCCCCTCAGGCCTCCATCGGAGAACTGTTTCGTTTCCTGGGCTAAGCTGTAAGATCCCCACGGGCAGGGACTGGCTCCGTCTTATTCTCCACTAGGGCAGTGCCTGGCACTCAGTAGTGACTCAGTAAGTATTTGTTAAATGAATAAATGAGTGATGTAGCCTGTGGCGCTACATGACTACAGGGCACCCCCCTCCTAGCCCCAAAGGGCAGCAAGTACACATTCTACAAAAACACAGCCCCATCACTGGGGCTCTAGAAGTGTTTCAGTGATCATGGACTTATGGGAACTGGTCCAAGCTGGCAGGACATTTTGCTGACACCTGTTATGAAATAACCAGGCCTCTGAACACATTGTTCCAACATTGCCAATGCCATTTCAGGGGTCTTGCAGCTCCACAGCAGCTACCTCTAGGATATCAGCCAGCTAGATGTGACCACCCAGTTTTGTTAGATGCAATCTATCCCGGCAAATGGCTGAGGGTGAGTCAGAACGTGGCTGGAGCTCCATGTTCTGGACACACTGTGGGCTCGCACCAGCCAGACCAAGACACCAAGGGAGGCTTCCCTAGCCACCAAGATCGCTGCTTTATAGCTGAGAAACTTCCAAGGATGTGTTAATAGGAGCAATGTTTGTCTGATTCATTTCAAGTCTGTCATCACCCAGATGGGCCAGAGTGACTAAGAAAGGCACTGTGGCCTTGGCTCTAAGTGAACTGGCTCATGCAGAAGTGACTAATTCAGAAGCCACCACAGATCCCAACCAACCACAAGGGCCCTGTGCAGCCACGTGAAATAGAATCGGTCAACAGGAGGCTCACAAGTCAATTGTTCAACCTGTTCCCTGCACCCAGGATCTTGCAATGTGAGACTTATCTGGGGTAGGGTGGGGACCAGGGGTAGGGGGACTCACATCCAGGTAATCAGCCCATGAAGTATGTGCCGGATATACACAGGCTCACGCCTGCCTCCTCAGGAGCTCACAGATAGCATGGGCTCAGACAAGAGCACAGGCACGTAACTAGAATTCTACCGAGACGTTGACAAGGGCCCTTCCATAGGTGCTGTGGGGCCCACGAGGAAGCAGTTCCAGGCAGAGGAGCATCCTCCAAATGGCTCTTGATTGAACACTCCACTTCGGCTAAGTAACATCCTCTCTGTGCCCCCAATCCAGGCCCAGGTACCCCTCAGGAGGTACTCCCCAAGACCAAGAGTAGTGACAGATTGGGCAGAGGATAAGGCTGGGCAAAGAAGACATCTGGAGAAGGGGAAAAGGTCTGAACTAGACACCTGCTGATTCTTCCTGCCTGGCACCCATGCATTTCCTCTTCTGGTAGAATCACCCCCACCACAGCCACCAGGCACCAACTCTCAGTCCATGTGGGTATGTGCCCCAGGCCCAGTCAATCAGTGTATTCCATCTTCCTGGCCACAGTGGTTACTTGAGGCTGGATACCTCCAATCTGGACCAGTGAGAGCCAGGTCCAGGGGTTCTGTCAGAGAAGAGGAGCTCTTTCTACCGATAACTGGAGCTGCAGCGTCACATTGTGAAGGCTTGAGAATGAAGCCAACTCAGAGGAAAGCAGAGTCAAGAGCTGAAGAGAGACAGGTCCCTGATGACGCCATTGTGAGTGCTGGGATCCAGCGCAAAGGCAGCTCTAGACTTGGCCTTATCAGCTACATGAGCCAATAATCCCCTCTCTGCCCTAAGCCAACTGGAAAGAGTCCCAACCAAGGTCTCTTCCATCCCCACTCTTCTGGGAGTATTCTGAGGACAAAGCGACTCTCTTCTCTGGGGTTATAATTGTCTGGTGACAGATTGTCCCTGGGGTGAGAGCCACCATGGAGACAGAGTCCAGCTGGCTTTTCCTAGGATACACACGACTGTCAACACACTTTCAAACAGTATCAGTCCATAATTATAGACTCCTTGGCTATTCGTAGTAGCCATTGTTTTTGTCTTCCCAGCACCTTGTTTTGGAAATGGGCTCTGCTGTTTCTCTACAATGCAGGGATGGAGGAAAGGTCATGACCCAGATCAGGTTAATCATAGGGCCACACACTCTTGGCCACAGTGGGCTCACAACAAACCAGTAAGAACCTTTCTCTGGAATTTTCCAAATTAGAACTGGAGGGAAGAAACCTTTCTTTCAGGGTCACCAAGCTGGGAGGATGCAAACCTGGAGCTGTCAGCTGCCATGTGCCCCGATGCATGGAGAAAGCCCACTTGCAGCAGCAGAAAAGGAAGCCAACACACAGGCAACACACATGTCCACTCTCTCCCTCTCCTTCTACTACCAGAACCTCCTTCCGCAGAGTTATGGCTGCTCAGCTAGACACTAAATTTACAGCCTCTCTTGCAGCTAAATGTGGCCACATGACAAGACAGTAGAAACTTGGGTGCCTAAGGACACTGCGGAGCCCAGCCTCCTACCTTCCCTGGACCACCTGCCTATTGCTGCACTGTTAGGTGAGTGACAAATAACCTTCTCTTTCGTATTCAAATAATCTTCTGTATTTTGATGGTTCGCAGCCCAATCTATACCTCTACTAATGTGAAGGTGAAAAAGATATAAAAGCAAAGAGCCCTGATGGGGTTTAAATCTCTGGATATAGTTGTCCCTGCAATGATAAGTTATCACTTATGGGGTGCTTCTAAGTGCCAGGAACTGCCCACAATGTTTACATGTAGTACCTCATTTAATCCATTCCAACTCTATGGGGTGCTACTGTCATTCCTACTGTACAGCTTACAATGGGAGGGCACAGACAGATTAAGTAACTTGCCCAGGGTTCACATTACATTGCTTCTCAAGCTAGTCTTTTCCGTGACTTGTTGTGTAAGCCAATAAAGCCCCTTTTTTTGCTTAAATTGGTTCAAGCTGGATTTCTGCCACTTGCAAGAAGCATTCCAATTGGATTTTTGTCTAATCTAGTTTCTGTGTTCCCTTATAGAGTGCCAACTATGTGGTACAGAACTGTACGACGCAATTTGATGGCTGCAAGCAGGATAATTCTCCCAAGAAACTGGCTCCCATTTAACTAGTCAGATCACAATTGTAGCTGCAAGACAACAGGGCCCGTAGCAAGGAGACAGTCTTCTCAGAGGAAGCACTAGGTTTCCTGCCTGTGGCAGACATTGCCGGCTGGGTCGGCAATACCCATTCCCAACCCCCTTTTCCTTGCCTGCCTGAAAATGCTTTCTGTACAGCAAGGGCTGGCCAAATGATCCAATTTGGGCAATGAAAGGTATCAGAACACGGAGGGATTCCTGCATAATGATTAAAAGTATGGGCTCTAGGGCCAGAATGCCTGGATTCACCATCACCTTAGCTATAGAAGTGTGGGCAATTTACTTTACCTCTGTTCCTTGGGGAGGAAAACTGGACCTACCTCACGGTTATTGTGAGGATTAAAGGAACTAACAAAGGTAAAGAACTCAGAAGAGTACCTGGTACATGGTAAACACCATAAATGTTAACAATTGTTATTTTTATCACCTGTCTGTGTCAAAATGGAACACTCTCTAAGGTACTGTTAAGTAAAAGCAGCAAGGTGCAGGACAGCACATCTAGCATGTGCTCGCATCTGTATGAATACAGAGGTTGGTGTGTATGTGTGTATCTGCTCGTGCCAAGCGCAGACTAACCACTGGTAGGACAGATCGAAAACTGTTCTGAATAGTTGCCCCTGGGAAGTAGAACATGGGACTGGATTCTGGGTTGGGAAAATCTACTTCATTGTAGCTCCCTTCTTTACTAACTGGATTGGATTTTTGGAATCATGTACTCAAATTACTTAAAGATTTTCAAAAGACTCAGAAAAAAAACACTCCACTTTCTCTTAATTTTGGTTGTTCACCAACAAAATGGACAGTCAAAAGCTTATATGTCAGTTATATCTCAATAAATAAATAAATTTAAAAAGAAAACGAACAGTTAGTCGTATAAAGTGGCAAGCTTCCTTTTGCAGGTATTCAAACACAGGCTGGAAGGGAATCTGTCAGACACGCCCTGGAAGATTTCTCTAGGAAGCAAAAGGTTAGCCTAGGGCACATCTAAGCTCTGCCAACTGCAAGATCCACCTTTTTGGTGGCACAAAATGGGAAGGGAGCTGGGGGATATGGCTCCCCAAAAAGCTGCAACCACCACAGACTGCTGGTATCAGACAGGACACAGCAGACTGTCCCCTCGTACCAGGGCAGACCTGAAGAGCGTGGGCTGCAGAGCCAGGCAGACATGCACACGTGCATGTGACTGCTGGGTCAGCCACTTCTTCACCACGAAGACTGGAACAAGTTATCTCATATCTTTGAATTTTTTCCTCATCAGTAAAGTGGGGATAACGTCTAGCTTACAGGGTTGGTGTGAGCCCTAGGTAGGCAGGTGAACATAAAGCCCGCAGAAGGGCACCAGGCACACAGTGAAGTGCCCAAGAGAGGCTGCCATCGCTGGAGGTGGACAGGGATCACCTTCAAATGACTTGCTTCACGTGTCAATCTTTTAAGGTACAAACATAAAAAATGACAAACCAGAAAGCAGTTTTACATTGAACTAGCAGAGATGACTACATACAGCTCCTTTTGCAAACCCCATAACCAGATATTAAGTCAAGACAGCTGCTGCTAGATCCTAACCTTCAAGGCTAAACTGTCCTACCCCATTCACAGCAGCATCAGAGCTTCAAGCAAGGCCCGCCTTCTCAGACCTTCACTCCTGTATCTTCCTACTAAACCAAGAGGCCAGAGCAGAACAGGAAGGGTTGTGCTATTACCCAGAAGATAAGAACGGCCATGGCAACTTCGTTTACTCCTTGGGGCTCTGTGCCTCCAGAATGATTTTAAGAGGCCCCCATGTACATATGAGATTGGGCCCAAGTACAGATATTTTGGTCTGAACTGTGAGGTTTATGGCGAAGAAAGGGTGGGTTGAATGGTTTTAGGTCAGGGAGCAAGTGTCACAAATGCTACATCTCCAGTGAAATGAGGCATATACTGCTGTCCCCAAACACCATGAAGCAAGGAGTGGCTGCCAGACTAGTCCACCCACGTGGGAGACTCAAACCTGGGACCTTGCAAGAATAAAATCTGGATGCTAAGGGCCTCCCTTTTAGTGAAAGCCAAGGCCCTAGAATAGATGCTAGAAAGTCTTTTATTAGTCACCCTGAATTAAAATGACAGTTCAGGTCACTCTGGAAAGAAGAGACATACTAACCACCCTCCCTTCAAGTTTTAGTAGCCAACAGGAATCTGGGCTCTGAAAAGTCGCACAACACTTTGTTTTCCAGATTATGAGCAGCTGTGGCAACTGGTCAAATGTGTGAGCAGCAGGGAAGCTGAGAGTGATCCCTGTGAGCAGAGCTCACTGTGGTAGCTCATGGCCATGGGCAGCACAAGAGCGTCACAACCTCCCCACTACGACAGAATGCCCTGCTCCATCCAGCCACCCACAGGACCAAGGGGTGGGAGTGCTGGAAACAGATGAGTCCATGTTCCACACATAATGGTATGGAGTGACTGTTAGTAGATACGGTTTAAGCACAGCATTTGGAGACAACTCCTCCAGATGTTCTGTTATTAAAGTCTTAAGAGCTTAGAGCCTGGGAGGATTGAGAAACTCTAAAGAATTAAACCAAAAAAAAAAAAAAGAAAGAAAGAAAGAGGGTGGGAGGTGTTAAAGACACAAGAGCTCTTTGTAGATGCTGACTGGCTCACTTTGTCCCCAAGTTCATCTTAGAGCTCAAGCGAATTCGGGACACAAGGCAGAGACATTAGACCTGTGTCAAGGGCAAAAACTTCTGGTAGTAGCTCTTGGTGACGTCAATCATCAGCTCCTGGGTACATTCTGGGAGCTCCCCTGAGAAGAGTCCTGAGGAAAGAAAGACCTGGTCAACCATGAGGAGCCAGAGGAGGCCCACATGCAGCTCTGACTTGTGTTGAAACCTCTAGAAGTCTCCTTTCTTTAGTCATGAATGTCTAAATACTAGGTTTTCCATCTTTGGTGCTAACAGAATATTTCCACTGACCATATCTCCAAGATGATGTGAATTTGTGTGTGTGAGAGAAACAAATAATACTTTCCCAAAATGCAGAAATATATCCCAGGGACTTCCCTGGTGGCACAGTGGTTAAGAATCCGCCTGCCAATGCAGGGACACGGGTTCAAGCCCTGGTCTGGGAAGATCCCACATGCCATGGAGCAACTAAGCCCGTGCGCCACAACTGCTGAGCCTGTGCTCTAGAGCCCGCGAGCCACAACTACTGAACCCACGAGCCACAACTGCTGAAACCCACATGCCTAGAGCCTGTGCTCCACAAGAGAAGCCACCGCAATGAGAAGCCTGTGCACCGCGACAACGAGTGGCCACCACTCGCCGCAGCTACAGAAAGCCCGCACACAGCCATGAAGACCCAATGCAGCCAAAAATAAAAGAGTAAAAAAAATAAATAAATTTTTAAAAAAAGAGAAATATATTCCAGGTAAAAGAGGTTAGTACATCATGGCATAACCTGAAGAGTTAAGGCAAATCTGACTACATCAGACGTTGTTCCAGGCAAGGATTCGTCCATCCCCTGGATTCTGGGGTGACGCCTGCTGGGCAAGCCAAGGTGAGAGCTCTTGAGGGAAGAAACTGCTCTGCTATTCATACAATGAAACTGAATCCAAGGCCCGAACATGCTAGATATATTCAAATCACAGATGGAAGCAGAACAGAAACACCCTATAGAAAGACAAAAGATGGGGGAATCCTATTTAAGAATTTCTAGGAAAGAGGCATTCTCACACACTCTGGGTGGACGTGTAAACTCATACAACCATTTGAAGAGCAATTTAGGAATATCTAGCAAAACTTTTAAAAGTTCATACCCTGTGACCTGATAATCCAACTTTTAAGAATTTATTCCACAGATAATCTTGCCCAATTGAACAATATATATACAAAAGCATCAATGCAGCAAAGTTTCTAATCATGAAAAACCAGGTGCAACTTCTTTTGATCCATTATGCCAGAGGATGATTAGTTATACTGTGGGACATTTATGCAATGAAAACCATGAAACCACTAAAAGGCATGAGGTGAATCTCACCATACTGACAAGAAAAGATGCCCAAGATATACTGCTAAGGAAGCAAGTTTCCTAACAGAACAGAGTATGATTCTGTTTATAAATATAAAAACAGTTTCATATTATATACACAAATATATGTATAAACACACATACCTATACACTCATACGCATATAAACACACACACATATGCTCTTGTATATATACAAAGAGAAACTAGGATAGAAAAAATGGTCTTAAAAGATACACAATTCTCACAGGCACCTTTTACAAACTAGCAGCCCATGTTAGATTTCCAAATATATGTTTAGTCTGTACAGTATTTAATCTCCTAAAAAAAAATTAGTACTCAACAATTAAAAATTCAGAAATACCATACAAAAATTCAGATTTTGAGCTCCTCATGAAACACCAGAAGTTCTCATGATATCATGCCTGTATTCTTAAACAGCTATGATAGGCTATTGCTTCAATCATTTACATGATCTGCCGGGCTCCTGTGGACATCTGAGTTTTTGGTCCCTAACCCAGATCCTTTCTGTACGGTTTGCCTTTCATTTTGACTCAGTTTCATGCTGTGGAGCCTTCCAAAAATATGCTAGTTTTCCTGCAACCCTATGCCTCTTCATTAAAGGGGGAGATTGCCAACAGCAGTATCTAGATGGTTAGCATTTGTTTGTGAAATCACATAAAATAAACATGGGAAGTACCCTATCAGTGCAAAAAGTACTGGACTCTAAATAAGGAGTTCTGGGAGTTCCCTGGTGGTCTAGTGGTTAGGATTCAGTGCTTTCACTGCCATGGCCCGGGTTCAATCCCTGGCTGGGGAACTGAGATCCCAAAAGCCGAGGGGCCAAAAAAAAAATTTTTTTTAAATAAATAAATAAATAAAGAGTCTTTAGTGCTTGTCAAAGCTTTCCCTCCAACTAGCTCCGATACGTCATACAACTCAACCTCTTTAGGCCTCAGTTTCCTCACCTATACAATGATCTCTAAGGTCCCAGGCAGAACCTCCACACACAGTGTTTATCTGGATTTCAAATACCTAGCAGTGCTTCCCTGCCATCCGCCATCAGTGCTCAAAGACCATAAATTGGTTCGAAGGGCCTTGAATAAGTTAAAAGAGATTAAGATATTTCGTCAGCAATACACTTCTCATCTCAGCTCAGATGCCTGTCTCACAACTCCTAAAACAATCGCCAAGACCGTGTTGATCTAGCACTTGCTAAGAACTATTAAACTTTCTCACAGTGGGAACTCATTATGGGGAGAATTACCAAATAAAAGTCTCTTCCTCCTCTGCAAACAGAGGTGCATGAAAGGGCAGAATGGCCCATTTCCTCCCCAAAGAATCCTAGTGGATGATTTTGTACATCTTTGAAATTTGTATTCAGTGATCTGAGTAATGAGATTTTTAAAAATTGGAATAACAAATAAACCACCCAGTGGTTAGATGTCATATATTGTCAAATCTCTCTCTTCATATCATCTTCCATCTGTGAATCTATGATGTGTCTTTGCACGCGCTATGTGATTTCCACTGCGTAAAACAATACGTAGAAGAAAAGAGACTGTCTTGAGGTGGGGGTTGGGGAATGTGAGGTTTTCTTCTTGCTTTTCGGTGTTTTCCAAACTCTCTAGGATGAGCATGGATTGCTTTTGTCTCCTCACATGCTTGTAATTTGGAACTCTGAGCTCATGAGGGCTTTGCCTATGGGCAAAGGTCAAGAGATAATGTATTTGCTTCCCTCAGGTGTCCTAGAGCTCTCACTGGTCTTAGAGCATGTTTTATGGTAACTTTTCAGTTAGGGCATTCCTGGGCAGGGCGGGAAGTACAAGTTCAAACCCCAACCAATGTGAAGGTAAGGCCACAGAATTCTTTGGACACACTTTTTCTTTTTCCACCCAGAGCCCAGGCCAAGAGAGACATGCTTCCTCATACTTTTCCTGTGCTGGTGACAGATTTGTCCTACATCAATTTTTTACTGAGGGATAACCCTTCGAGAGGATCTCTCTGCCATGTGTGGATCCGAGGCTTTATCTCTCATCCCCACATGAGCATCAAATCCTAAACCACACTACTATGAAGACGGCATCAACTGAAGCAGGCTTAAAAGTGTGGATTTAGTTTCCTCTTTGCTTCTGATCCTTAATAATTTCCTTGTGAATCCAATTATGCATGTAAAAGGACACTAGTTATATTTTAGATAGTATTTCTGAGTACTCTGTACCAGGAGAATGTTTAAGTTAGCTAGATCAACATACTGTTAGAGATAGAAATCGCATGCATTACTTTTGTGAAAGAAAATAAACTTGAGTTTTAATAATCAACACCCAAGGTTACCTGGGCAGCCTGAGAAGACGGTGAATGGTGGGACCACAGTTTCTGGGGGTAATACTGTGTTGTCGAGAATTTTGCAACAGTCTTTCAACACACACCGGCGCCCCTGAAATTAAAATCTTGTTAATAGGAAATAGACCAGGAAATGGGAGTAAAAGTTGTCTTGTCTGCTGTGTGGAATATATTGATATTTTCTCCATTCATGATATCATACAATAGTCATGGACAGTGACGAGAGGCTTGGCTACGATTCCCTCCTGCAGGTGGTACATGACAAGCAGGAGGTAAAAATGTGAGTGTGTATGTGTGTAAATTTGAGGTGGGGGTCATACACTAGGGACAGTTCAAGTTATCTTAGGCATTTCATACTACATGAAATTCAATCAAGAATTCAAGAATTCTGTTTACTTTTCTTTCTTCCTTTTTTTTATAATTTAGTGGATATCTGTTGTTTTGCTTGTCCAGCATCCGTTTCCCTTTCTTCTGGTAACAGAACATATTTTTTCCTTGGATACCGCCCCATCCCCATCTCAGTCCATGTGCTTCACCTCCCATCCCAAACTATGAACCCCAAGCCTGGCCACAGCCACTGGTTTAGGGAATCGGCGTACGAGCCGACGATGAATCTCAACGTCAGGGCTTCTGCTGGGACTACTGGGAAAAGAAGCTCTTTCCAATGGGGATTCTAGAGGACAGGACAGAATCCTGGACCAGCCACTGGCTTCCATGAGGAAAGGACCTGCCTGAGAGCCTCCCAGAGGAAAACAAAAAAGGAAAGGGGATTAATTCTCATGACATCAACTGAACCCCTGGAGCCACTTATGTATGAAATTAGGATCTACTTCTGTACCCTTGGTTCATATTAGCCAGTACATTCGTTTTGCACCTACCAATTTAAGGTCTGTTTGTTCTTTTGCCAATTCCAACTGGACAAGTCTGGGCAAATTCTTCTGGATATGAAGTTATTAGTTCATTTGTTCTCCCATGGGTAAGTGGTAGTTATTAGAAGGTTTAGGCTGGACATTATGCTTGACTTTATCCACTGTCATCGCTTTTCAATTCTGCCATCACCCACGGCATTTTGGGGGCAAGAAATAAGGTCTGGGAGCTTCATCTCTTTCATGGCTTAAGGGAAAGGAGAGGCTTCTGTATACGGTTAAAGTTATGTCTCAGACAACTTGCTGAGTAAATGAAAGATTGCATTTACATCATCTGGGTCTGTAAGTTTACTTGTGTTCTGGTCAGATGAGCTGATAAAACATCCCCAGGTGGCTGAGGATGCGGAACACCTAACAAATACCAGGATAATGCTAACCCATCTAGATCTTAGATTTTACCAAAGAATATAAAAGATACTTTGATTTGGTTGTGTTCAAATTTTCCCCCAGTATTAAATACCTAACTCTTATGTATGTCCAGGAACTCCTGGGTAGATTGCCAAATGAATTTTTTAAAAAGCTTATACCTCTAAGGTCTGAATTTCTTCAGTGGCTAACTAAGTTGTCTCCAGTTGGGTGGATAACAGCCAAGTTGGGCAACATCTTTAGGTCAGAAGCAAGTTATGACTGCAGCTCTTCATTTCTCCTTGGAAAGTTTTCTTCCATGAATTACCTATTATTGGCAACATCAAAAATCGGGCAGATGGCCAGCTCCCCTGGTGACTCCCAAATTAACTCAAAGATGTCCTATGACGCCTAAGCTCCTAATAACTCAGACTAAGCACATGGGGCACTGAGTAAAAGGAGACAATGTGCTGCATATGGCAGGACACATTCACAGATAGGGACCTGCAGACACAGGGCCCTGGAAGAGAGGGACAGTGGAAATGAACCTTCTCACCGTATACTACCAGCCACCACACAGCCTGAGGGCACCTGCTTTCTAGAGTTGGCCATTCTGCCCACTCAGAGAAATGTGCTCAATTGGGTTTCAGAGAATTCTGGGTAAACTGATCAATTACGTGGCAGCAGAATAAAAAATGCAGGTACTTCTTAGGCATCAATGGCTTGGCAATAGCTGAGGAGATAAAAAGCTGAAACTACTTCTTTATTCTTTCCTGGAGAACTTTCCAAGAAGGAGTTAAGAACTACATGTTGCTAGTAATACAGCTACCCATATCTCCTTATGTAAGTTATTTAGCAAGTTACTTAAATCCTGTGAAACAGGATATAAAACCAAGCCCGTAGGGATGCTGTCAAAACTAGAGACAAAAGTAAAATTCATGGCATGGTAACAGTGCCTATTAATATTGCCTGTTGGCTTTTCCTGCAGACATTTGGGCAATTCTGATTAACACCCACACCTTCATATATCCAAGCATAAGTTAGACTACCACATGGGATGCTACAGGAAGGATCCGTGTGTCATGAGGACAGTTGGACTCTAAATGAGTTCCTGCTAGCTCTGAGATTCTCAAAGGATCTTTCTCCTGAGATTACTTGGGAATTTTTAAAGGCTCAGCAAATAAGTACTGTCAATACTGAACAATGACAATACCATGAATTGATGTATTGAAAAGTGATACAAAAAGCAGAGCACCTAACAATAGGACTAGAATTCCCTAAGCTGTGGGAATAGCATTTGGATTTTAACCGTTCAGACATTTGGCTCTGGGGCTAAAGGACTAGGCTACTATGGTGATGTCTTCCCATCACCAAGGAAAATATCAGAAAAACCCAGCTGTGGCTTGGAAAGCCAGCTTTGGTCAAACAGTCAGAGTGAGGGGAGAGGATGGATTTCTTCTCCCTTTTCTCAACGTCAGCCCGAACCACAGACGTTCTGTCTCTAATACATACTAAGGAACTCCCCTGGAGAAGAGTATTTGGCAAAACAACTACTCCCCTTAATTCTGAGTAACAAGTCAGACTGGAAGGTTTTTCTCAGCAGCGGGGCTCTCCATTGCACTGTCCACCTTTGCTGTGCCCTCATGGCTCCTGGAATGTGATGGCATGGCTTCTGCAGGTTTTCTGATACTCTAGGGTCCTAGTCTTACCCAGAGCAGGGAACTGACTCTAAATTAAGGGGAGTGGCCATTTAAATGCATGAAAGGGGTCTTGGCTTTTCCCAGAATCTGAGGGACAAACATAAAATGTAGGAAACATTTTCCCTGAAAATTTAGGCAGTTTGGCTCTGATCATTAACATTACTCAGGATGGTCTCAGAAATCCTAACTGAAATCAACCTCTTCATCTATAAAATACCAAGAAATTCAGCCTTGGAAAGCCTTGGTTGGGTTAAACAAACCGATATCGAGGCACCTGTGGACCAGGGTCCTACAGATTCTGCTGAGGGAGGGGTCGCCTCGCACCTGGCACACCCAGCACCCTGAACTTCGTGCAGCTCCCTAAACGTCATGCCCGTTGGTGACTCTGACCCTTACACATGCCAATCTCTTCCCTGAAACACTCATTCTCCTCTTGTCTAGGAGCCAATTTTGATGCACCCTTCAAGATCCCCTCACCCCCACCAGACTGTAAGATTCTTGAGGTGAAGCAACAGGTAGGCCACATAGCAACATGGCTATTCATACCACTAGGGTTCAAATCCCAGCACCACCATTTACTAGCCTTGTCAAATCCCCTAATATCGAAGGTCTTCAGTCTCCTCACCTGAAAACAGGGATAACAGTACCTAGTACCCTTGGATGGTTGTGAGGATTAAATGAAATAATCAAAGGTAAGAGTTTAACGTCATATGGAAGAGGTTCCATAAAGGTTAGCCATGATTATCAATGCCTAGGAAAAACTCCAAATTCAGTAATAATTCTGATAGACCAGTAGACCAGAAAGGACTTCTACCCTGCTTGATGACAGAAGCAGAAGCCCACTGATGTGGGGGACGCGAGCTAGAGAGGGAGTGAGGCTGCTCAGCCAGCCAAGTCACCATACTCACAATCACACAGTTCTTGCCAACGTGAACATAAGAGCCAATCTGAGCTGCGTTGACCACACAATCTTCCTCAATAAAGACATGGTCCCCAATATGTAAAGGAAAAAATGCAACGCTATAGAAGAAAAAGAAGATGAACAAAGAAAGGTCAAGGTGATGTACTTTTGGTCAAGGTTTATAGAACTAACGATCGTAATCTCAACTCCATCGTCTTGTCTTAATAAGACTGTTCTTAGCAAGGAAAGAATCCTCAGGCTTAAGGAATTCTATGTTGAAGAAGATGCATGTGACTACTAAATCGAAATCAGAAATATTAGACCAAGGAAATGTGAAAGGAAATAGCAAAACAGTAAGAGCAAAACCTTCAAAGCTAAAAAATCTGGCACCAAATAAAAACGAATGAATGTTTTGCTCATTACTGCCTCCTTTGAAAATGCCCACAGATCACATTTTCATTAATCTGCTCTATAATCCTTCAGGGGACTGATGTGAGGTTCATGGGATATAATTCCCAACATGCTAAAAATTTATATATTGACTGGCTTTATTGAGAGTCTACTATATGCCAGACTCTATGCTAGGAACTGGGGAATACAATGGTGAGCAAAAGGGATGCAATCATGCCCATGGAGCTTACAAACAAGAGAAGAAAAGAGAGATTAAATAAATGATTAAATAAGTAATTAGTTACAACTGTGATAAGTGCTACAGAGGAAAAATAACACATTATGAGAGCAGATAACAAAGAGAATTTACTCAGACTGGAGGTTAAGTAAAAGCTTAACTGAAAGTGACGTTTAAGCCAAGACTTAAGGAGTCAGTCGGCTTTCTCCAGACTTGTGACATCATTCCCATTCTCCAGGACTCCTCAAATGTCATTGACAGTGGTCTGTGATCATATTTACAAGAAATTTCGGTGCCTTGGGATGTAAAATATTTGGACTAGAACTAATATAAAGCAGCTGGATGCTCACTGGCTCTTTCCAGTCCTGTGTTCTATTTTGTCAGGAATATTTTGTCAGAGATGATACCTGTCCTCCACAGACCTATACTTTATTTAAATCTTCCTTAATTCATTTGCATTTTTGGTCTGGACCCCTTGTGTGGCAATGGATTCCTTGATCTTATCATAGTCTACAACAGTAGTGTCAACTCCTTAATTTTAAATTAAAAACTCCAAACTTTATACTATTATCTGGTCCTGGTATTGAGATATACAGGGGAGGAAATCGACATTCACCTTCTATTCATGTGTTGCTATTTACACTTTCATATTTCTATATTTCTCATGTGGACTATTCTAATTTACACGTCCCTCCATTCACCAATAAGCTTCTTATTCATTCTCAGTCCTCTTCCTGGACCGTACCCAGCCCAATAATGCTTTTATCAGGAGGTGGAGTCAACAACTCTAGCAGAGCATCAGTCACTGTATGAAACCATGAAAGGGCGTCACAGGGTTTTCTGATTTCCACTCAATAGTCCTTTTTTTTCTAAATTTTAAAAAATATTTATTAATTTTTTGGCTGCGCCGGGTCTTAGTTGCGGCACATGGGATCTTTAGTTGTGGCATGTGGACTTCTTAGTTGCAGCATGCATGCAGGATCTAGTTCCCTGACCAGGGATCGAACCCGGGCCCCCTTCATTGGGAGCACAGAATCTTAACCCACTGGACCACCAGGGAAGTCCCCTCCCCTCAACAGTCTTCTGAGGGACTTCCCTGGTGGTCCAGTGGTTAAGACTCTGCACTTCCACTGAAGGGGGCCCGGGTTCGATCCCTGGTCGGGGAATTAAGATCCCACATGCCACGCAGCATGGCCAAAAAAAAAAAAATAGCCTTCTGAGCTAATGAGCAAATGCCTTCATTTAAATTTCATATGATTTACAATGACTCCCTGCTCCAATTCCTGAACGTAATGAAAGCCTGGAGCACAACATCACGATGGGAAATGCAGGACGATTCCTGCATGATATACACCCAGGTATGACAGTCTGAGTTAGCTGCCCTCTTCTCTGTTCCTTCCTAACCATGTTCATGCCCCAGTGACAGGAGTATTCCATTCTATAGTGGCTATCATGTTATAGCATCACATTCTACAGTAGCTATCTGTTTATGTAATTATTTCTATCACTAGGTTGTTGTTGTTTTTTTAATTGAGGTATAGTTGATTTTCAATATATAAGTTTCAGGTGTACAACACAGTGATTCACAATTTTTAAAGGTTATACTCCACTTATAGTTATTATAAAATATTAGCTACTATTCCCTGTGCTGTAAAACATATCCTTGTAGTTTATTTATTTTATATGTAGTAGTTTGTACACCTCTTAATCCCCTATCCCTGTCTTGCCCCTCCTCCTTCCCACTGGTAACCACTAGTTCAGTATATCTGTGAGTCTCTTTCTTTTTTGTTACATTCACTAGTTTGTTTTACTTCTAACACTAGGTTTTGAGACCCTATTTGATCCATCTTTATATGCCCAGCTTATAACCTAGTGACTGGCATAAGGAAAGCACTCAATCAATGCTTGTTGAATTCTTGGATGAAAAGCAGATGGTGCCATAGGTAGGAACCAAGAGGGCAAAGGGAGAGAGAGGCAAAGAGAATACCATCATATCAAGCATAGAGGTCGGTTTTCCTGCCCTGTCCATGCCCTTTCTTAGACAATCCTTATTCCCACTGAGAGATCAGTGGGCCTGACTTGACCCTGCTCTCTGGGTCAAAGCTGTTTAGACTAGGGGTGGCACTTAACTCATACTGAGCTAATTAGATTCCCTCTCCCAACATTTTGTTAATAGGACCTAAAATCTCTGGTTGGTATCCACTGGAAGCCTAAATGGAGAAGTGATGTAAAAAAAGGGCTGAGGCAGCAAGGTTGGCTCCATGAGAAAAGCTGGAAGATATAGCTGAAAGAAAAAAGAGGGAAGCAGAAGTGCAGAGAGGAGGACAGTTAAGAAACAGTATAACCTTGGTAACAGAGCGGTAGCCAGACAGAATAGTGGTCTTGATTCTGGCTAGCTGTCCAGTTCCAGGTTCTAGTCCCTTGTGAAGCCTGACCCCTTTTTCTACCCTTAAATTCCATCAAATATGCCTGTGGCTGTTTAATCAGAACCCTCTTTGCTTTTGCCAGCTTAAGTGGATTGTTTCTGGCAACTAACCACCAACTAGACTAAGACAACCAACACCAGAGTTGTGTTCATTATGGTGAATTCTTACTTAGCGTCCCAAACAATAGCATAGACCTGCTCCTTCCCCCACAACTCAACACATGGATAGTACCACCAGTAGCAGCATCTTGCCCAAGACTGAAACACGTCATTAAATTACATACCCTTTGCTGAATTTCTTGAATGGTGGCCTTATGACACTCCGACTTTTCACGACACAATGACGTCCAACTCTTACATTTGCCAGATCCCCTCGAATAATACAGTCATTCATCACAATGGTCTATAAAACAAAGCATATTTTAAAAAGCTACCAACATAGCCTAAAACATAATGAAAAAGAGTAGAAAACAAGACAGTTTGAGAGTTATGCTATACTCTACTAAATCACCTGTTCTGTCAAAAGGGATAACTTTTAAGGTAAAGAGAATTGCCCTCATAATACTGATTGCAGTTCAAGATGTTCCCAGTACATCACAAGCTTTGCCCTTATTATCCCATGAATAGGACTCAATGGATGGACAAACATTTATTGAGAATACCTGTGGCAGACCTGGTCTGTGCATCTCCTCAGATGCACTCGGTTCCACCTGACCCCGAGCCTTGGCTGCTTGCTCAGTGAGAGTCCTGGCTGTTCCCACCTTTGTCTAATCTCCTAACGCTACTATCTCCAACTTCATGCTCCAGAGGTGGATCCACTGAGGTTCTGCTTCCTCTCCCAATTTCTGGACCCAGATTATGTGCTACACTGCAAGGTGTGATATCTGGCTTCCCCAGAGGTTGCCAGGAGGGGCTGAATAACACAACCCAGAAACTGGGCGGAACTAATGCCCCATACTTGGTAAAGAGTAGGCATTCTTGAAATGTCTGCTGAATAAATGAGGTTTAAAAAAAAAAAAAGTGCACGTGGCTGGGGTTGCGGCTGGGAAAGTAAGCAAGGGACCAGATCATGAGGAATTACCTGTGCTGAGTACAGAAGTTCAGATGTTTTTCCCTAGCGGGTATAAGGAATCAATGAAAGATTCTAAGCAGAGGATTAACACAAGCGAAGCTTCATTTTAGAAATATTACTCTGGAAGCAGTCTGGAGCCTGAATGGAGGCAGGCAAGACTGGAGGGGAAGTGACCCTTCAGATGGATCAAGGTGAAACGAGATGGTGGGCCTTACCTAAGGCAAAAGCTGTGCATCAGGAAAAGAGAAATAAAT
Source organism: Eschrichtius robustus (assembly GCF_028021215.1). Lineage (NCBI taxonomy): Eukaryota > Metazoa > Chordata > Mammalia > Artiodactyla > Eschrichtiidae > Eschrichtius > Eschrichtius robustus. The sequence continues at coordinate 72,544,251 of NC_090839.1, read as the reverse complement.
CAGAGGCAGAGAAATCTGAGCAAGCCTTTAGATCCAGCTACCAGCTCAGAGGAAGGAGAGGGGAACAGAGATCACATTAAGCAACACTGTGTAAACAGAATCAGTCAAATGCAGAAATTTGAAAATACTGCAGGACAGTGAGCCAGTTTCCTCAACATATAAATGGCATGCGGAGAAAAACGAGGCAGGGAAAGAAAACTGTTACAGATTCAAAGAGACTTAAGAGACACATCAACCAAACAGTAATGTGTATCTGACCTTGTTTGGATCCTGATTTGAACAAGCCAACTGTAAAAAGACATCTTAAGATAATGGAGGGACTTCCCTTGTGACGCAGTGGTTAAGAATCCGGCTGCCGATGCAGAGGACATGGTTCAATCCCTGGTCCGGGAACATTCCACACGCCGCGGAGCAACTAAGCCCGGCCGTCACAACTACTGAGCCTGCGCTCTAGAGCCTGCGTGCCACAACTACTGAGCCCACGCACCGCAACTACTTAAGCCCGCGTGCCCTAGAGCCTGCGCGCCGCAACTACTGAAGCCCGCGCGCTCTACGGCTCGTGTGCTGCGACTACTGAGCCTGCATGCTGCAACCACTGAAGCCCACACGCCTAGAGACTGTGCTCCACAACAAGAGAAGCCACCGCAATGAGAAGCCCATGCAGCGCAATGAAGAGTGGCCCCCACTCGCTGCAACTTGAGAAAGCCCGCGCACAGCAACGAAGACCCAACGCAGCCAAAAAAAAAAAAGATAATGGAAAGACTGAACACGGAATGAGGATTAGATTAGATGATATTAGGGAATGACTGGTTTTTTAAAAAATATATTATAATAACGGTCCTCTATACATTTTTTAAAGCCTTTAAATATTAGTGATATACATTGAAATATTTATGGGTGAAATAATATTATGCTTGCAATTTGCTTTAAAATATTCTACTCCAAAATTGATTTGAACTTGGCAGGTGAGTATAGAGATGAAGCAAGAATGCCAGAATATTGCTAATTGTAGAAGCTGGTGAATGAGTATATAGGGACTCATTATATGTTCTCTCTACTCTTATACGTGTCCTAAAAGTTCCATAATAATACTGCTCATCTATAAAAAGTAATGAACTACTAATCCATGAATATATCCAACAACATGGATAAATCTCAAAAACATTATGCTGAGGGAAAGAAGCTGACCCAAAAAAAAAAAAAAAAAAAGTACATGATTCCTATTACAGGAAACTTGAGAAAATGCAAAACTAACCTCTATTAGTTTTACACAGGTTACCTGGGCAAAGCTAGAAGAAGGCTTGACTGCAGAGGGACACAAGGAAACTAAGGTGATGGAAATATTTTATATCTTGACTGTGGTACTAGTTGCATAGATGTCCACATCAGCCAAAACTATTCAAACTGCATATTTAAAATGGGTACACTTTATTGTATGTAATATACCTAAATAAAAATGATTTTTTTAATGTTCCATTATAAAATATTTAAAAAGAAAAAAAAAGAAGAGACTTTATACGACTCGGTCATTGTTTAGATGTTGGGTAAGAGAAAAAGAACCTAGGACAGTGTGAGCAATTCTGGGGATTAGATGATAAATTCAATTTTGAAATGCTGAGTTTGTGGAATCTGTGGGATGACCAACAGGCAGTTGTAAATAAAGGTCTGGGACCCAAGACAGAAGGTCAAGCTAGAGAAGTAGATGGGAATACCTCAAATATAGGTGAATTTAGATAAATCACTAGCCAGAACATGAGGCTCTGAGAAGATACTAAAAAAGAAATGGGCTCACACCTGGAAGAGTTTACCAATCTGACCCACATGTGTTCAGTCTATAAAACCTCTATCGGTAAAAAGAAATGTTCACATCTGCTACTGATTGTAAAGTATTACAGGTCCTCTTGGTTTTTTTGTTTTGTTTTGTTTTGTTTTTGGCTGTGCCATGCAGCTTGCGGGATCTTAGCTCCCTGACCAGGGATCGAACCCAGGCCCCGGCAGTGAAAGTGCCGAGTCCTAACTACTGGACTGCCAGGGAATTCCTCTCTTGGTTTTTAAAAGCTATCTTCTTCAAGCTTAGAGAGATGCCTACTTCTAGTACATAATTCTTTCATCTGAGATCCTTAATTTACTTCAATCATTGTTTTTCAGCTTGTGTTTCCATCTACAATCAGAGAAAATGACTTGTTTTTCTTTTGGAAGAAAACAGAATACCAAGAGTTCTGAGTATTTGGTAATGGCTGTGATTGTTTTATTGTGTTTTAAGTAAAGATAACAATCTTAATCTAGAAATAAAGAAAATCCATATAAGTCCCTCAGTCAGCCTAAATTACATTCCCACGGAGGAAGCAAACACACAAAAAACATAAGAAGGAAACGATATCACAGATGGTCAAAGAAATTTAGCAAGCGGTATTCAAACCCTGGTTTCCTATCTCATAAAGAATGGAGCTAAAGAAGAGAAGTCAGATTAAAAATAGAGGCAACAGGGTGTTAAAATGAAAGGAGGTGCCTAAAAAGATGTTTCAGAGAGAAAAACAGTATTAAAGCAGACTTCACTGAACTCAACAAGGACAAGGCAGAGGTGGCAAGTTGGGGGTCTGAGGGCTGCACCTAGAAATGGTTTTCTCTGGCCTCTGCAGCCATTTTTATCATTTAAATTAGATGCTATTATGTGAATAGTAGCACATTTTACATTTTTAAAAATCCAGATTTCCAGTTTCTTTTGAGAAAATCAGAAGCTCTGGAAGTATAGGTCTGCATTCCCATATGGCAACAATCATCTCGAGCTTAGCTAGGTCCTGTATTCTCCAATTCACCAGGCTCCACCATTCCGGTTTACACCCAGTCCTCTTTGCTCATCTGATCCCTATCTCTTCCTGCAGGCACTGTGACACCCGATAGAAGGGCTCAGGAAAACAGAAATGTCAAAGTCTGAAAGGGACAGGGGCTGGAAACAAAAATGGATTGCTCATAGTAACAAAAAGCTGGAAACAAAATAACTATCCACCCATAAGAGAGGGGATAAACCGAATTGTACACAGCAGTGAAAATGCGTAAACCACAATGAATCTTAGAAACTAAGCTGAGAACGATGTTACTTACTAAATGTAATATATGTTTTCTACTGTTATTATTACAATAACTGAGGGTAAAAATAGTCACAGAAAACCAAGTAAAGCTAAACAATATATATTATTTAGAAATACACACGTATGTGGTAAAAAATTTTTTTTGAAAAATACAGAATTTATAAGACAAAAAGTTCAGAATAGTGGTATCCTCTTGGAAGGAGGTAGAAGAAAGAAATGGGAGAAGAACTTCAGGCTGTACTGTATTATTATGCACTGATTATGTTCCAGTTCTTCAGCTGGGTGGTGGGTTCATGGTGTTGATTTAATTTTTATGCTTCAAAACATATATATCGCGTATCAGTCTTCTGTGTGCACCAAATATTGCCAAATAAAACACCTTTCAAAAAAGAAACAGAGGGCCCCGAATAACCAAAACAATCTTGAAAAAGAACAATTTGGAAGACTCATATTTCCTGATTATAAAATTTACTACAAGTCTACAGTAACCAAAATAGTGTAGAACTAGCATAAGGACAGATATATCAACTATGGAATAGAATTGAGAGTCCAGAAAGTAACCCATACATCTGTGACCAGATGATTTTCTATAAGGATGACAAGACCATTCAACGGGGAAAGAACAATCTCTTCAACAAATGGTGCTGGGACAAGTAGATTTCCACACCCCCAAAAATTAATTAATTAGGACCCCAACCTCACATCATATGCAAAAATTAACTCAAAATGGATCAACGACCATTTAATAAATACAAGTGCTAAAACCATAAAACTCTTAGAAGAAAACATAGGAGTACATCTTCATGATCTTGGGTTTGGCAAGGATTCTTAGATATACGGCACCAAAAACTTAAGCAACAAAAGAAAAAATAGATAAACTGGACTTCATCAAAATTAAAAACTCTTGTGCATCAAAGAACATTATCAAGAAAGTAAAAAGACAATCTACAGAATGGTAGAAAATATTTGCAATCATAAATCTGATAAGGATTTAATACCCAGAATATAAAGAACTCCTACAATTCAACAACAAAGAGACAACAAGATTTTAAAATGGTCAAAGGACTGAATAGATATTTCTCCAAAGATATGCAAATGGCCAATAAGATAAAAGATGTTCATCGTAATTAGACATTAGGGAAATGCAAATCACACTATCATATATAAAAGATAACTAATAAGAACCTACTGTATAGCACAGGGAACTCTATTCAGTGCTCTGTAATGACCTGTATAGGAATGGAGTCTAGCAGAGAGTGGATATATGTATATGGATGGCTGATTCACTTTGCTGTACAGCAGAAACTAACACAACATTGTAAATCAACGATACTCCAATAAAACATTAATTAAAAAAAAAAAACACAATGAGGGGCTTTCCTGGTGGCGCAGTGGTTAAGAATCCACCTGCCAATGCAGGGGACACAGGTTTGAGCCCTGGTCCAGGAAGATCCCACATACCGCGGAGCAACTAAGCCAGTGCGCCACAACTACTGAACCTGTGCTCTAGAGCCCATGAGCCACAACTACTGAGCCCACGTGCCACAACTGCTGAAGTCCACGCACCTACAGCCCATGCTCCACAACGAGAGGCCACCACAATGAGAAGCCCGCGCACCGCAACGAAGAGTAGCCCCCGCTCGCCGCAACCAGAGAAAGCCCGCGTGCAGCAACAAAGACCCAATGCAGCCAAAAATAAAATAAATAAAGTAACTAATTAAGAAAAAAACACACAGTGAAATATTGAATACCTTTCATATACACATCCAAAAAAAAAAAAAACCCAGAAAATGACAAGCGTTCATGAGGATATGGAGAAATTGGTACTCTCTTGCATTGCGGTGGGAACATAAAATGGTGCAATTTGGCAGTTCTTCGCAAAGCTAAAAAATAGAACTGCCATATGACCCAGACACCCCACCCCTAGGTATGTAATAAATAACTGAAAACAGGGCTCAAATATATCCTTGTATACCAATGTTCATTGCAGCATTACTCACAATAGTGGAAAGGTAGAAACAATCCAAACGTCCATCAACAGATGAATAGATAAACATGTACGTATATACAATGGAATATTATTCAGTCATGAAAATGAATAAAATTCTGATACGTGCTACAACATGGATGAGCCTTGAAAACATTATGCTAAGTGCAATAAGCCAGCCCAAAGGACAAATCTTGCATGATTCCGCTTAAATGACATATCTAGGATAGGCACATTCATAGAGACAGAAAGTAGATTGAGGTTACCAGGGTCTGGGAGGAAAAGGGGATGAGAGTTATTCCTTAGTGGGTTCAGAGTTTCCGTATGAGTGATGAAAATGTTTTAGAAATAGATATAGTGGTGATGATTGCACGACACTGTGAATATAATTAATGTCAATGAACTGTATACTTAAACATGCTTAAAATGGCGAATTTTGTCATAAATACACACACACACACACACACACACAAATCTTCCCTACAAAATCACAGAAAATGTTTTGGAATTAGCTGAAGGATTTCAAAAAAAACTCCACATATTTGCTAACGAGTCAGATGGAGTTAACTGAATTTTCTAATTTTGTACTGAAACAGTGTATCTATAATTACTAATTACATCTAACTACCAAACTATGTTTCTCTTCCATTAAACCTCATGGTATGATGGGGTAACAGACACAGTAATTGTGTCTCTACTGAAAATATCTGTGATCTTTTGATTACGGTGAGACTATTTTACCTCTAGAAGTTAGAGATTTAATATTTCAAGGAAAATTGAGTGTTCCTAATGGCAGGAAGAAACCAGGGACTTCAGTGTTTGTCAAGCTCAAATATATCTTGATATTTTCTCTGGTTCTGAAGTGTTCTAACATTATCCCAGGTTTATGCTCATCTCTGTGCTATTTCAGTTTATCCAGACGACAAGGTTCTGAGCCTTTCACACTCCATTTTTCAAATGCATTTCAGATTTTAGTTATCTTTCCCAATTCTCAAATTAAGTTTCAGTTAATAATGGATCATTCATTAGTAAACAGATAATTATATCAGTATCCCTTTAGTTTCTACACTAAAATACTGTGTTGTCTATTTATGTTTTGTGTCCAGTAATACAGGACACACTACAATACTGTCTAATAATTTCAGTGCTGGGTGCCATTGTATTTTGTGCCTGGAATAACAGGGAAAAGGCTTTCTGTTGCCTCTTTTTACTGCATCTTTTTTGTATTCAATAAACCCAATTTGGAGAATTAAAAAAGAGAGAGAGAATTTTAGCATATATAGCAATAAATGGGAGACAACATTTCATCTGCCCTGCTGATGTGATAATCAGTGGAAAGAAAGCAGAAATATGCATCCCGGAGCTGGCTCCGTCCCTTACCTTGCCGTTGAGAACGATGTTCTGACTTCCACACAGTACCGACTGGCGACTAACTTTGTTCCCAGATGCCTGCAAGGAAATAGCAGAAAACCGAGGTGAGCAGACTGAGTGGGTTCTGGGCTACAGGTTTCCACCAAAAAACCTCATACTGGAGGGAAAAGGACTTGCAATGGGGTGTCGTCTGCAAAGGAACGAGTCAGGATATCAAAAAAGCAAGGATGAATTAGGCACTTAGGGATTCAAGGAACAGACCCAGAAATTGGATGTGGTACGTCTATAGCCTAGCGGCAGCAGGAACACAAATTCTCATTTCTATACTTCGGTTTTACAGCCCTAAAACCAGGATAATGGCTTTACCAATATCATAGAGTTGTGAGAATTTAATGAAAAAATAAAGAGTAATGCTGACTGAGCACTAACCCGGTTTCGAGCAATTTACACACATCTACATAGTTTGTATTGACTATAAAGAACCTAACAACAACAACAAAAAAGAACCTAACAGTCTTTAGCACGTAGTAATAAATTATGACACGTTAGTTTTTAAAAACAATTTTTTTTAAAAGGCCTGAAGCCCAGAGCTGTAATTATCAGGATGGATGAGGCTTGTCCTGCTTTCTGGAAGGGGGTTTATCTCTACGAGGAAATCAGGAATACATTTTTAAAAGCCTAAACTGGCCATGCAAGGAATACATAACAAAGCCAGACCATACATGAACTCTCACTGTGTAATCTCGGACTAAACGGCAAAGGGACCTGGGGTGGGGCAGGGACAGGATGGAGACGGCGGCCTCAGGGAACGTTGGGTTGGAGAGGGGAGGGCAGATGTCTGGTACGCGCACCGTCTCGATGTACTCGGACTTGTTGTAGAGAAGCTCGCCCAACTCCATGGCCACCAACTCCTCTGCGCAGCTCCGGCTCCTGTCAAAGCCCGTCAGCCTGTCTCTCCGCCTGAGACTCTGGCTACTTCCGGCTGCTCCTCCACTTCCGCTCTGGGAGGTCTGCAGTCTCATCCATAGCTCGGCTCTCCGCTAGGTGGCCTCGCTCCATTGCTCTGCGGTCTCTGGCTGCGCGTGCGCAGGCCGAGTGGCGGATGTAATTGATAGGGGTGATTGGCGCGCCCAGCCCGCGTGGGCCGGCTGACCGTGGGCAGACTGGATCCCGGGCACCCCGTACCTTCCCCAGGAGCCTCGGGGCCTAGGGCCAGGCGGGCTCCTCGTATCCGCAGGCCCGGGGCCAGCGACGGATGCTCTTTTTGTTGGCCGCCGGCCAGATGGAAGAGCCTCCTGGGAAGCCCCTCAGCTGTGAGGAGAAGGAAAAGGTGCCGGGGATGCGGGAAGGGTTGACTCAGAACTTTGAACCCCTTTCCCAGGATTTGAGGCATGTGTTTGTTTCCTCCACCGTCCGAGGGCGGCAGTGACCTCTCACCATCTTCTCTGGACTGAGGGGGCACAGGAAGTGAAAGTGTGGGAGATGGCGTTTGAAGAACAAAGTTTCTTTACAGCAGAAATGCAAAAGTACAAAATGTAAAACTGTAGATAAAGCTAAAGTCCGCTTTGACACCCTCCCCAGCCCACCTTGCACACTCTCAATCTTGGCTTCTCCCACCCCACCCCCTTAAGTAAATCTCTTAACAATCTGGACTTCAGACCTTTTTGTGCACCTGTGTGTGTGTGCGCGCGCGTGCGTGTGTTGAACGGGCGGTGGGGGTGTGGAGGGGTGCGGTTGTGTCCTTTAACCACCAAAAACTAATACATTTTTTTGGAAAGGTGAATGTTCGTAAAAGGTATGATCCGGATGGTTCTGCAACTTCCGTTTTCCTTCTCTGTGTTTAACATCCACATTAGTCCATGTTTACCTACTTTATTTTTAAAAGTTCTTTATAGTATCCTGCAGCGTGGAAGTGCCGCCTTTTCTTTACATATTACTCTGTCGAGAGCCTTTTAGGTTGTTTGCAGCTTTTCTTTCTACAACAGTGCTGCCCTGAATATCCTTACACATGCCACCTTGTACGTGGGCCGGCGAATGTTGTTAACTTGAATGCATCTTGTGCTGGCTCTTCCAAGCATCGTGCTGAAACTCTTCATTCACAATAACTCATCAGTCCTCTTATCCCATCCTGCCTTGCAGTGGGGGTGACAGAGGTCATTTACAAGTCAACAAGCTAATTCCCAGACGTTGATAAGAATGGTGATAAGTAGGAAGCTGTGAGAAGCAGTCTAGCATAGAGGTTAAGAGCACAGACTGCATAGGTGTGAATCATGCCGTTTATGAATTGTGTGATCTTGGACAAATTGCTTTCCCTGTGATCTTCCCAAAGCTAGCTCTTTCCTCCTTCCGGTCTGGGCTCAAATGGTAGTCCTCAGAAATGCCTTCCTCACCACTGTCTCTAAAGTAGTCCATTCTCCTGTAGCCCAGACACTCTCACATCACCCTGTTTGTCTGGGTATTGATTACCATGTGAAATCATCTTACCTGTTTATTTGTTTCCTTGTTTATTATCTGTACCCCTCACTATGTGTAAGCTGCCTAGGAGCAGGGGTCTTGACCACTGTGTATACCTAGCAGCTGGAACTATAACTGACACACGGTGGGTATCAGTTATTGTTCTAGGTGCTGGAGATACCTGGACCAATGACTGATTCATTAGTTGAATGACTGTCTGAGAATGACAGCCCCTGCTACCTTCAAGGATCTCACAGTGAGATGGGAGGAAACAGCGAAGTAAACAGACAATATGTGTAATAAGTACTGTGATAAAGCAAGCACAGAGGAGAGGTGGAATGCCTAACTTGGATTTGGAGAAGGACCTAGAAGTTTACCCCAGGGAAATAAAAATCTAAGCTGAGGCTTGAGGAATCAGTAGGAATTAGCAAAGTGAGTTGGGGAGGAAATGCTCCAGGTGATAGGAACAACTTATGCAGAGATGCTGAGATATTAGAGAGCTTGATGTTCTGTGAGAACTGAAAGTAGAATGAGTCAGGGCCGCTTCCTCCACTGCCTCTAGCTGAGAGACCTGCTGGGCGCTGCACGCTTGTGTCTGATAGGCACTGCATCCCTTCTCTCTGATGCCTCCTTTCCACCTGCTCAGTTTTGTTTGGTGTTTTTCTTCTTCCAGTTGAAGGAAAAATTAGCATTCTTGAAAAGGGAATACAGCAAGACACTGGCCCGCCTTCAGGTAAGTGAATCTTATCCTCTCAAATTGGTGTTGTGGTGCAAAGAATATAAAAACAGCTCTTTGTTTAATAAAGCTTTTAACCAAAATTTATTTCTTTTTTGTAAAATTGCTTCGTGAGCTGCTTTTGTTTTCTCTAGCGTGCCCAGAGAGCTGAGAAGTTTAAGAATTCCATTAAGAGAACAGTAGAAGGACAAGATTCCTCGCTCCAGCAGGAAGTTTCAACACAGCTAACCGACACAGGTAAAGCTAGCCCATTCACTTATACTTGCTTTATTATTCATTTCCCAGGTAAATTTGGCTGTGGTTCTTTCTCTCACAGTCAGAAGATAAGGAGTAGCAGTAGACTCTTTTTTTTTTTTTTTTTAATTTATTTATTTTTGGCTGTGTTGGGTCTTCGTTTCTGTGCGAGGGCTTTCTCTAGTTGCGGCAAGCGGGGGCCACTCTTCATCGCAGTGCGCGGGCCTCTCACTATTGCAGCTTCTCTTGTTGCGGAGCACAGGCTCCAGACGCGCAGGCTCAGTAATAGTGGCTCACGGGCCTAGTTGCTCCGTGGCATGTGGGATCTTCCCAGACCAGGGCTCGAACCCGTGTCCCCTGCATTGGCAGGCAGATTCTCAACCACTGCGCCACCAGGGAAGCCCCTAGACTCTTTAAAGTGTACAATTCAGTGGTTCTTTGTATATTCAAAAAGTTGTATAACCTAGTCACTATCTAATTACAGAACATTTTCACCACCCCTAAAAGAAACCCTGTGCCCATCCTACCCTTAACCCCTGGGCAACTATTAACCTACTTTTTGTCCCTGTGGATTTTCCTATTCTGGACATTGCATATAAATGGAACCATACAGTATGTGGCCTTTTGTGACTATCTTCTTTCACTTAGCATAAAGTTTTCAACTGTCATCCATCCATCTGTACATTCATCTAAGCATGCATCAGTACTTCATTCCTTTTTGCAGCTGAATAATATTCCGTTGTATAGATGTACCATAATTTGTATATCCATTTGTCAGTTAATGGACATTTGGGTTGTTGCTACTTTTTGGTTATTATGAATTTTGGCCATTATGCTGCTATGAACATTCATGTACAAGTGTTTATGTGGACATATATTTTCAGTTCTTTCAGGTATGTACCTAGGCGTGGAATTTCTAGGTCATACGATAATTCTATGTTTAACTTTTTTGAGGAACTGCCAAACTGTTTTCTACGGTGGCTGTACTGTTTTACATTCCCACCGCAATGCACAAGGGTTCCCGTCTCTCCACATCCTTGCTAATACTTGTAATTTTCTATTTTTAAAATTATAACCATTCTGGTAGATATGAAGTGGTATCTAATTGTGGTTTTGATTTGCATTTCCTAGTGACTAATGATGTTGAACATCTTTTTGTGTGCTTGTTGACCATTTGTATATCTTCTTCAGAGAAATATCTATTCAAGTCCTTGCCGATATTTTAATTAGGTATTTGTCTTTTTATTGGTGAGTTGTAAGGGTTCTTCATATATTCTAGCTATTAGACCCTTATCAGATAACATGATGTGTAAATATTTTCTCCCATTCTGTGAGCAATAAATTGTATTTCAGTTGGATTGCATATTTAGTTGCTCTTTTCCTCTCTTAACTTTTAGCAATTATATTTATTGCTTAAATATTGGAAAGATGATCTTTTAAAATTATTTATGTATGCACAAAGAAAAAAGTCTGGCTGGGAATATTTTAATAAAAAACAATAATCATTTCTTATGTTAGAAGTCAGGTAATTTATAATCATAAAATTGGAGGCTAATGAAGTAGAAAAGTGGTATGAGGGACTTCTCTGGTGGTCCAGTGGTTAAGACTCCACGCTTCCAATGCAAGGGGCACGGGTTCAATCCCCGGTCAGCAAACTGAGATACCAGATGCCGCGCAGTGCGGCAAAAAAAAAAGAAAAGAAAAGTGATATGAAAATTACTTGAGCCAAAAAAGATACACAAAGTAAAAAATTAGGTGAGATACGGGGGAAATGGGGAGATGTAGGTCAAAGGGTACAGAGTTGCAGTTATGCATAATAAATAAGTTCTGGAGATCTAACATACAGCATGGTGACAATAGTTAATAATACTGTATTGTAGGGACTCCCCTGGCGGTCCAATGGTTAAGACACCATGCTTCCACTGCAGCGGGTACAGGTTCGATCACTGGTCGGGGAACTAGGATCCTGCGTGCTGTGCGGCCCCCAAAAAAAAAAAAAAGGAATAATACTGTATTGTATACTTGAAATTTGCTAAGAGAGCTGACCTTAAGTGTTCTCATGACACGCAAAAAATTGTAACTATGGGAAATGATGGATATGTTAGCTTGATTGTAGCAACATTTCACAATATATACATATACCAAAACATCACATTAAATATGTACAATTTTTATTTGTCGGTTGTACTTCAGTGAAGCTGGAAGACAAAACTAAGAGAAAAGATGATTGCAATAAAGAATAGATAATCTTTCAGTTTAAAAATCATTCTTCCAGCACAATTCCGTTTTTGTTACATTTACTTAGTATTATTATAGTTCATCAGATCATTAAAAACTTGAGCTTTGATCTGTCTGAACGAAATACCATTGACTCTCTTTTAAATAAATGTTTTGTAGTATTTATATGTAATATTTAAAAATAAATATGGGGTAGTTTTTATGTCATTTTAAAAGGAAAATATTAACTATATAATTTTTTTCTCCTCAGAACCTAAAAATAAAGTATCTCCTTGTGACACGTTACAAATCAACACCCACGTCGATAAAGAAACTGGAGAAAAGACACCTATCACACTTGACCTTGAGCCTGAGTCCTTTAGCCCTGGACGAGTCCCAGCAGAAGGATCATGCACACAAAGATCAGATGATATCCAAGAACATTCTCCCTGCAGGGTCAGTGGCCCTGATGGTAAGAAACGGGAGAGTAAGCTGCTAGGGAGAAGAAGGAAACAGGAGAGAACATTTATTTCACAGGAGAGAGAGTCTTTCTTTGACGTTGATTCGCTCATACTCTCTGGAAAAAGACTAAAGGAACAGGAAAAAATCAATAGAGAAAATCCTAAGACACCTGTAACTGAGATAAGAACTTACCTGTCAAGTCCTAAGTTTGACATTCCGGATTCTCCAACTCCAGTTACAGGAAATAATGTAGGGAGTGTATTAATTCTACCAAACGCCAAACCACAGAGAGATGTTGATGCACTCTTAAGAGGAAATAATTTCCCCAGGGTGACTACTCTTCCTTTGCATGCTCCGTCAGTCAGCAGTAGTGGTCAGCACCTTGAGCATAAGCCTCCTAAAAGTAACTGTGAACTTACTACTCACAGTTTAAAAAACATTAGCCCTGCTTCGCCTGTAAACTTAGAGACACAAAAAGAAAAAATGACTGTCTTTACAGATAACCCAGAGGTAAACAGAAGTATAACTGCAAGTGGCCAGCCGCTTAGAAGTCCTAACTTGGAGGCAGATAATTCATGTTCTGTAAATGAACTCACCTACGATAACTTAGTGGCAAATGAAAACCAAAACTTAAAAGAACAAAATCACACAGAGATGTCTTTTAAATCTCCCAATAATGCTCTTGGTGGTAGAAATGAAAGTCCTCTGGAAAAAGAAGTTCTAAGTCAATCTAAGAGTCTTAGCCTAGAAGTACTTTCTCCTGCTTCTACAGAAAATCAAACACATTCTTGCACAGTGCTTGAAGGCCTTCTATTTCCTGCAGAATATTATGTTAGAACAACACGACGCATGTCAAATTGCCAGAGGAAAGTAGCACTGGAGGCTGTAATACAAAGTCATTTGGGTGTCAGAAAAAATGGGTTTAAAAATAAAAATAAGGAATCTGCTAAAAAGTTAAACGTTTCCAATGAAGAAACTAACCAAAGTGAAATTAAGATGTCAGACACATATGCAGAACAACCAAGTTCAAAAAGTCCTCAGAAACTTCTCTTGTTAACTGAAGTCAACTCTCCCGCTGGCCCCACTAAAGATGACTTTTCTAGGAAGGCGGTTACCCAGCCATCTGGTAGAAAACGCAAAGGAAGAAGAAAGTCAGCCTGCACCCCTCTGTTAGATCACCATGAACTACTTTTGCCAACTTCTGGCACATCAGGTGTTAATAGGTCCAAGGAAGAAGTTACCTTGCACAAAGATCGGAATGAAAAAGCAATTATTCATGGTAAGAAGAGAGAGAAAGGTAAATTGAGTTGTGGTTGATGGTGGTGGTAGCTAACACTATGTGCCTGGCACTTTCTAAATGTTGTACAGATACTAACTCACTGAATCATGACACCAACTGTACGTGAGGTAGAATCTGTTTTTATCCTCACTTTACAGATGAGGAAACTAAGGCAAGGAGATCAAAGTATCTTTAAAATGACAGAGTCAGAATTCACCCCTAGCTGGATGGTGCCAGAGTTCACAAATATGGTTGAAAAAGTTGACACTTAGAAGGAAACTATATTGGATATTTACCTAAAATTAGTGTTTATTCAGGTACCATACAATCTTTTATCCATGGGGAGAAGTAACTAATATAGGGAATGTTTTTGAAATCACATTAAATCTGTGTCAGAGTAAGAGTCCACTGACAAACTCTTAGGGATGATCGTCTAGCAAAATGCAATTGTTCTGAGCCACTTTTGGGGGTAAAATATCTAATACCTCAGTCTCTCTGAGGTCTGTAGGACACAGATTTTGAAGGATATCAAGTGACATGTTATAATTTAAACTTCTTTATTCATTTACTCAGGAGTTATATCTGATAAGCTGAGCACAAAATCTAGATCATTCACTCCAGTTCTGTGTGAGAGCTCAGCAACTTTCTGTAAAGGGCCAGATATGAAGTATGGTCTTTGTGCTGCATCACAGCTACATGAGTATAGTGTGAAAGTCACCATAGACAATATGTAAATGTGATCGTCTCAATAAAATTTTATTTACACAGCAGGCAGCCAGCTGCTCTATACCACTGGACGCAGGCTTTGGTCTGTGAGCTACAATTCATTAATTAATTTAAAAATAATCATGACTTTTGTATCATCATTTTTTAGGCCAACAAGAAAACAAAGGAATGGGAATATACTGCAATCTAATAATAAACTTGAAATGTTCTTTTGTATACTTTGAAATAATCTGTGATTTCAGTAACCTGCAGGTACATTAAAAATTTTTTTTTCTTGCGGTGACCTTCACATAACATAAAGTTAACCTTTTTAAGTGAACAATTCAGTGACATTTAGTACATTCGCAATGTTGTGTCACCATGACCCCTGTCTAGTTCCAAAACACTTTCATCACCCCAAAGGGAAACCCCATACCCATTAAGCAGTGTCTTCCCATTTCCTCTCGTCAGTCCCCGGCAACCACCAATCTGTATGCTATCTCTGTGGACTTACTTATTTGGGGTATCTCATATTAATGAAATTATACAATATGTGACGTTTTGTGTCTGGCTGCTTTTACTTAGCTAGTTTTTGAGATATACCCACATTGTAGCTTGTATCAGTTTATGGCTGAATAATATTCAATTGTATACATGAACCACAGCTTTCTTATCTGTTTATTAGGTGTTGGATGCAGCTACACTTTGAGTGATACAGAATTCCTGTCGCTTTAAGTCTAGTAAATTACTCTTTGCTTGAAAAGGGGACTAAGTTTTCTTCAGTGAGAAGGGCCAGCATTTTGTAGACTGTACTCTGGTAGCCTGTTGGAATCATAGTTCTGGATCAGAAGGGACTTTAGAGATTCTTAGTCCAGTTCCCGTAGGAGGGACAAAGGAAAATGATGTGAATTGACTTGCCCAAGGTAACACAGCGAATCAGTGGCAGAGCTGGGACTCGACCCCCGTCTCCCTTCTAGCTAGTGCTGTCAGCACCACATTGATTTTGCTCCTGCAGGAGGAGCTGCTAGTTAACCACTAACCTATGGCTGATTTTTGAACTGTTCACTGAGATTTCAGAGTCATGGGTGGGAAAAGTAATGAACTCTGCACTATATTGGAGTTTAGAATCTCACTCTTCGTTGGGAATTAATGTCTCTTGTTGGGTATTTGTTCTGTTGCTTTCTGTTTTAGAGAAGGAAGGTCATTGTCAAAAAGAGGACTCCCTTTCTTACAGTAATTACGTGTACTTATCTTTGGATGATGATGCTTTCAGTTCTTCATTTCATAAGAATGAAATGCTAAATTTAAAGCACCTGTCGCCTTTTCTCAAAATCACAGACTTTCAGTTACCTGATGAAGACTTTGGGCCTCTTAAGCTTGAAAAACTGAAGTCTTGCTCAGAAAAGCTGATGGAGCCTTTTGGATCAAAAACGTATGGAGAGGGACATCTTAAAGGGGGAAATTGTGTTGCTGTGGAGGAACTGAACCCTAAACAAATCACTATAGAAAAGGAGGATGGGAAAGAGGAACTGATCATCCTGCCAGGAAAGGCACACTCTAAAATGCCAAGCAAAAAAAGCCAGCCTCAGGAGAAGGGCCTTTCTTCATCCATTTTACTTTTCACTCCTGTAAATACTGTTGCATCTGATGATAATGACAGACCGACAGCAGACCTGTGCTCACCCGCTTTCCCCGTCTTAGGCTCTACTCCAGCTTTTGGCTCCCAAGCCCATGGAGAAAAGATGTCTGCAGAGGTTGTTGGACAAGCTTGCTCTACACCCCAGCTTTCTCACTTAAAAGCCACAGTCAGCCTTGCTAGTGATCATAAACAATTTTGGAGCAGCCCACCAAAATTAGATAGCAGCCTGCATGTGGCAGGAAGGGAAGGACAGCCTTCCTGTGACTGTGACTCTGGTCCCCAAGCAACACCTCTACCCGTCGAGTCATCAACCTACAAAGAAAATCAGCTCCGTGGAAACACGTGCCAGGAATCACGGAAACATTCCACTGAACAGGTACAGACTGCTTCCTTTGTGAAATTTTCTCTGAAGAAATGAAGTATCTTAGTGAATATGGACAGCGTGACCACCTTACACATCAGTTCCTCAGTGTTTAAAAATGTTTAAACATGTTTCTGTGATATGGCTTCACTATAAACATTAAGTTCATTCTGGGGAAATTAGGATTAATTAAAGAATATATATTTTTAAATATAAGGGATCCTATTCTCTTTGTTATCAATGAAGTTGTTGCATTTGGAACTTTGCCGCTGTTACCATAGAAAATAAAACATAGGAAATAGTTTGATGAGTGAGTGATGCAGGCAGATATCATACATAAAGTATAAATTAATTATGTGACTTTTGTTTCCACAGACTGAAATAGCAGACGTTCCTGCTTGTGATAGCTTAAACCCAGGCACTCTACAATTGGTTTCAAAGTTAAAGGTCAGAAGGCTGTTAACTTATGTCTTGTGACTTACATGTGAAAAATGTGATGAATTGATAGGAAAATGCAGAAGAATTTGATCATTAGAAAAACTTGATAGAATAGATTCAGAAAAACAGATTTAAATTCTTTGTTTTCCGCAATATTTACCTGTGAATATATTTTGAGATCTTCTGAAGAAGTTTATATGTCAAGCTATTGCCAAGAACAACTTAACTCTCCATATCTAAATTTTAAATCAGGTATTTTGACAGAGAGAGGGGGGGTCATTCATGACTCTCCTACCCAAATGATGTAGTATTTCTAGAAGAATCACTTATGGTGATTTGTAAGAAAATGGGTAGCAGTTCTAGGTTATGACATAGTGAATGGTTAATTTTCATATGCTATGTGTTATATATGGTTCTGAGAAATATAAATTATAATATTCTGTTAATGATATTTTGGTAAATCCTGAGAAGTGGATTAGACCCCTGTCCTGCTTAACTTTTTATACTTGAAGTAGGATGGTGTAGAGCAGGGTTTTTCAATCTCAGTACTGTTGACATTTGGGGCTGGATAATTCTTTCTTGTAGGGGACTGGCCTGTGTATTGTATGGTATTTAGCAACAGCCCTGGTCTCTACCAGTAACACCCCCTTCCCAGTACTGATGACCAACAGTGTCTCCAGATATTGCTAACTGTCCCCCAGGGGAGGGTTGCAAAATTGCCTCTAGTTGAGAACAACTGGTGTAGAAGAAAGAGCTTTAAATCCACATAAACTATTTCTGCAGATCACTGGCTGTGTGACGTGGGACAAATCATTTAGCCTCTGATCCCCAGATTCCTTTTCTATAAAAGACACATAATAATACCTATGTTGTTTCAAAGCTATTCATAAATCAATTTTAATAACTTAGTTTCTTAAAGGAATCAACCATTTCATTCATATTTTCAAATTTGTAGGTAAAAAGTTATTTATTATTCTTATAGCTTTTTGGTCTGTGTATATGCAGTTAAGCCTCTCTCTTCTCACTCCCCATTTCTATATAAAAGTATTTTTTTCCTATATCAGACTTAAGAGGTTTGTCCATCCTATAGGTCTTCCAAAAAAACTGGTTTTTGGTTGTGTTGATTGTTAAATGAGTTCTTTGATTTCCTATTTCATTTTTTTTTTCTATTTTTATCCTTAGTAATTCCTTCCTTCTGTTTATCATTGTGCTTATTTCATTGTTCTTTTACTAACTTCTTGAGCTGCTTGCTTACTTTATAAATACCTTTATAATTATAGGTTTTTGGGTTTTTTTTGTTTCGGGGGGTTGGGATATACTGCTTTGGCCACCACATTCTGCATGTTCGTTTAGAAATAATATGTTGTTTCAGTTTTATTCCCTCTTCAACCCATGGGTGCTTCATCAGAATGTTTCATTTCCAAAGGTTCTTATGGGACTAACGTTCCAGTTAGTTCTTATGGTCTATTTTTTTGTGGTTAAATCTGAATCTTTTCCAGTCTGGAGCTACATGTTTTTAAATCTATCATTGTAAGTGTGTATGGACAATTATTGTAGTTACCTAAGACCCACAAAGCTCTTTCTTTTGACCTGCATAAAATTTTAATTACATTTAGTTGGTATTTCATCTAATCCTTGTAATCCATTACTTTTCATATTTATTCTTTTTATTAAACAGCCCCCAAGGATCCCTTTAACGTAACTGTTGTTGCCATTCTGTGTCAGAATCCTTCAGGTTCCTGTTCTGTGGATGTGAGTGCCATGTGGTGGGAAATAGCTGGTTTCAAAGAGCGGTGTATCATAACTGCTTGTGAATACGTAGTTTCTCTTTGGAAACCTCTGGATACTTGGCAGTGGGAAAAAATTTATTCCTGGCACTTCGCAGAGGTAAGTCAGAATATTATAACTGAAAGAGATCTTTCCAATCATTTGCATGGTAATATAGATGTGCAGCTTACCAAAAATATGGGATCTATGACTATGCAAGACAGAGCAGAGAGATGCGGTTTATCCCCAACATTTTATTATGAAAATATTCGAGCATACAGAAAAGTGGTGCAGGGGGCACCCATATACCCAGCATCTAGTCTCTACAATTAACATTGTGCTTTATTTGCTTTATCATGTTTATCCAGAGATGGATTTTTACCTTAGACCTGCTGGAGGAGCTTGGAATTTCATATCTATTCTGACTTCTAAACTTGCTGATACCCCTGTTCCTTACCTCTCACCAAAATGTTATTTCTGCTTTTTTTCTGTATATACTTTCTTCTGTCCTTGTCTACCTTCGTACATATCTTACATGGTTGCAATCTTGGTGTGCCTAAAATTTTTAAGCCTGCCTTTTCTTACCGTATAAACATGTTTCCTGGTTGCTACATATTCTTCATACTTACTTATTTGTTTATTTTGAATTTTATTTTTCCAGCTTTATTGAGGTATAGTTGACAAATAAAATTGTAATATATTTAAAGCGTACATTTGTGATGTACACATGTGATGATTTGATATACGTACACACTGTGAAACGTTTCCCATAATCAAGTTAATCGACTCATTCATCACCTCACAGTTTCCTTTTTTTCTTCTTGGTGAGAATGCTTAAGATCTACTACTGTCTTGGCAAATTTCATTCTTGTTCTCCAGTATACCCCCAGCTTCTAGCACTGTGCTTTGCAGAGTGTTGCTCAATAAATATTTGTTCAGTGAATAAACTTACTTTAAATGGCTACATATTGTTCCATTCATCCACATGCCAGAATTTATTTAATTATTCTCCCATTGCTAGAGCATAGATTGTGTTAAATAAATGCCACAATAAACACTATTATGCACATAGCTTATTTGGATTTAAGCTTATAAAAATAGGGTGTTTGCTGAACATTTTCACATTTGTTCAAATATTGGAAACTATCCTGGTATAATGACACTAGAAAGGAATGTGACAAATTTTGGAAAATTTAGATTAATTAAAGATGAAACAACCAAATATAATTTTGGCTGCTTTGTTTTATTTAGGTCCCAGTATTACAGATAGTTCTAGTGCCTGATGTTTGTAATCTTGTGTGTGTGGCTTTGGGAAATTTGGAAATCAGAGAAATCAGGTATGTAATTCTCAAGGAGTATTTTTTTCTTTCCCTTGATTTTTCTCAGCTTGTTTTGAGCACAAGTTATAACCTAGTCTTGAGTCTTGAAAGAATCTAAATTAAGTCTAAAGAGAGATTTGTTAAAAGACAAACAAACAAACAAAACTATCAATGACATCCCTGACTAAAGTTTCCTTATAAAGTTTGAACCTAGTTCTTTAATATTAAAGACTTATTCCTGACTTCTCCGCATTTTTCCTTATATTTGGTTTAGGGCACTACTTTGTTCTCCTGATGGCAAAAGTGAAAAGCAAGTGCTCCTGAGTTCTGGAAATATAAAAGCTGTGCTTGGCCTGACAAAGAGGAGGCTAGTCAGTAGCAGTGGGACCCTTTGTGATCAACAAGTAGAAATCATGACGTTTGCAGAAGATGGAGGGTAAGAAAAGCATTGGTTGATTTTAACTATTAGATCAAGAATGATTTTATCACAGGGTTTCAGAGAAAGTTGAATCAGTAGCATCTTGTTTTCTCTGCTGTATGTGTAGTATAGCAGGTTCTGCCTCAATACTGGGCTATAACATAGAAGCAGTTTAGGGAGGTGGAGCCAGACATGGCAGGGAAGAAGGCAGTGGAGCAGAGAGGCTCAGCAAGTGTAGTTTGTTCTTCAGTCTCCCTTGACGTCTCTGTGTGTCCTTTAAGTATTACAGATACCTCAAGATCCTATACCCTTTTCTGGTTTCACAAACTCGGTTTCCATTGCTTCAGGTACCATCTGGATGCTGGCTACTTGCAAACATATATTTCTAACTCTGAGCTCTTTCTCAACCTCTAGACCTGCGTGCCTATTTATTAGACATCTCGTGGATACCTCAAATTCAACATGCTAAAAATGGAACTCATAGCATCCTCTATGTCTGTCATACACTCATTACACTTTATTGTGATTTTTTTAAAATTTATTTATTTTATTTATTTATTTTTGGCTGTGTTGGGTCTTCGTTGCTGTGCGTGGGCTTTCTCTAGTGGCGGCGAGCGGGGGCTACCCTTCGTTGCGGTGCGCGGGCTTCTCATTGCTGTGGCTTCTCTTGTTGCAGAGCACGGGCTCTAGGCGCGCGGGCTTCAGTAGTTGTGGCTCACAGGCTCAGTAGTTGTGGCTTGCAGGCTCTAGAGCGCAGGCTCAGTAGTTGTGGCACACGGGTTTAGTTGCTCCATGGCATGTGGGATCTTCCCGGACCAGGGCTCGAACCCGTGTCCCCTTCATTGGCAGGCGGATTCTTAACCACTGCGCCGCCAGGGAAGCCCTATTGTGATTATTTATCTGTCTTTCCTAATGACGGAGGGCATGGACCTTGTTTGTCTTATTTAATCCACGACCTGTTGCAGTAAAATAGGCAAGAGATAAATAATTGTTTGCTTAAATTAGGAAAGCATTAGTGGAAATGGGGAGAAACAGATGGATTTGAGAGAGATGAGATGATAAAGTCATTAGGACTTGGTGATTGAGTAAATAGAGAGGAAGGACACAAGGATAAAGTCCATGTTTCTGGGTTGCTCACCTGGGTGGGTGGTGGAACGGTTAGTTGAGATAGCAATGCAGAAAGAAACACAAGGTTTAAAGAGAGAGCTGGTGAGTTTAATTTTGGATATGATGAATTTGAGGTGCTTGCAATATATCCAAGTAGGTAATATGAAAGTAATAAATGTTCATTGTAGAAAGTTTAGAATACATGTGTTTTCTGTTTGAAATTTTTTTTCTGGCATTAGGTTAGTGTTTATTATGCATAGTTCAATAATATGTAGAAGAGCTGCTTAGAAACTGCTTTGGTGGAAAGTGCTGATTTTTAATACTGTTTTTAATGCAGAAGCAAAGAAAAACAGTTTTTGATGCACCCTGAAGAGACTATACTAACTTTTGCTGAGGTTCAAGGGATGCAGGAAGCTCTGCTTGGTACCACTGTAATGAACAACATTGTTATTTGGTAAGCTTTCCCTCGAGGGCCTCAGTTTCCTCATCTGTAATATAAGGATTTACCTCTAATTTCACAGGGTTATTAAGATTAAATAAGAGACTCTGTAAATATGATTGTGTTTTTGTTTGTTTACTATCAAATGCTATATACTTGTCTTAACAAGATTAATTCAGACAGTCCAAGCAGACAATTTTAAAATAAATGAAATTTTTTTTTTGTTGACAAAAATCTACTGCTGGGAGTTCACTGGTGGCTTAGTGATTAGGATTTGGCGCTTTCACTGCAGAGACCCGGGTTTGATCCCTGGTCGGGGAACCATCCCACATGCCTCACCGCACGGCCAAAATACAAAAAAAAAAAAAAAAAAAAAGTATTGCTTCCAGTTAATGGCTGAGTACCTTTCTCAGACTAATTCTCCTACTTAAAATACCTATGAACTCTGCACAAAATATAAAAATCAACTATCTGAAAGCACTAGAGAGCAAGAAAAAAAGAAATATGTTGGAGGAAGTTCAATACTTAGAAGAAGGAAATGTCACTGGGCGAGTTTCCTGTTCAGCGGGCAGGCCCCAGTCTGCACACTCAGTTATTAAAAGCCTGATAGAAAATGTTCTGTCCTGCTGGCTTAAAGGACCGAAGGATAGAAATCAAGGTAACTACAGCAGCTAGAAAACAAGGAAGAAAAATCCCAAAAAGTAGAGAGCCAGAGAAGGAGCCCTAAACTCTGGTTCTCTACCTAAATATCTGGCTGACCTTTAAACTGCATGTATGCAGGACAGACTTGAAGCAGCCCAGGTAAAGCAAAAAGAACTGAACTGGGTTTTCGGCATTTGGAATTTGAGTTTAGCCAATTTCACTGTTTACTAGGGGGAAAAAATCAATATTCTTCAGAGGAACCTAACAGAATGCAGAGTTTATGTAATGTGTCATTCATAATGTCTAGAATACTATCCAAAATTACTGGATGTATAAAACATGATTACAGGATTCAAATTAACACACTTGTGATAGGGAAACTGAAGTCGAAGAGTCCCCAGCCACCTCTCTTTCCTGACTATGGGAGAGAACCACACCCGGCCACAGACACTTGTAAGGTTAATTTGTAGTAGGAGAATAGGTTGATTTTTTTTTTTTTCTCAGAAGCCTTCTCCATTAACTATTCCCTTGGGGCCAGAATGGGTCTTGGTGAGAGAAAGTTAAGATGTTAGTGTCACTGCTACCTGCCTGTTTGGCATTTTCCAGTCCTAACCCTCTAGGAATAAACTAGAAAAGCATGACCCCTGAGAGAAACTTTGTCCCCTCCCCACCAGGGAGCCTCTGGAATTTGACCATGACCTAATCTGCCAGAAGACCTTGTTTTCAGATGTCCTGCCGTCTTCGAGGTGCAGGTTTCCACTTGAGGCACTTTCCTCAGGGTTTCCACACATACGTCTTGTTTGAGGACAGCGTTCTTAATAAAACTTGTCTTTTCTATTCTTTCTGCTATTTCTGTAACCTGGACTTTCATTGTTCGGCTCCTATACTATTCATATAATCTAGTAATTGGTCTCCGTGCCATCAATCAATACTCAACCTCCAGATCATCTTTTATACTATTGCTTTATAAACACCCATCCTCCCAGTCCTGCTACCTCCCGCCGCCAAAAACAAAACCTTCAGTGGGGGCCCATTTTGCTTTCTGCAGCTTTCATTTATGCTTATGAAATGCTTATGCTTCATTACAAAAATTCCTCGCCACCTGTTCCCTATTCCTTCACTCCCTTTTTTCATTCCATCCTTCAGTTCCCCCCTTCTAATAATAATAGCCTTTGGCATTTCATAGATAAGGGATCCCAATGGAATTTGAGGCTAGGAAGGGACCTCTATACTTAATGTCTAAGTATCAGTTTAAATTCTAAGTTTAAGGTTGCCTTAAGTTGCCTTAAGTTCTGTTGTAGCACCTCAACCCTCATTGATGTTTTCCTCTCTGAGTTCATATTGCCCTTATTTTTTTTTTTTTAATAAATTTATTTATTTATTTATTTATTTATTTTTGGCTGTGTTGGGTCTTCGTTTCTGTGCAAGGGCTTTCTCCAGTTGCGGTGAGCGGGGGCCACTCTTCATCGCGGTGCGCGGGCCTCTCACTGTCGCGGCCTCTCTTGTTGCAGAGCACAGGCTCCAGACGTGCAGGCTCAGTAGTTGTGGCTCACGGGCTTAGTTGCTCCGTGGCATGTGGGATCTTCCCAGACCAGGGCTCGAACCCGTGTCCTCTGCATTGGCAGGCAGATTCTCAACCACTGCGCCACCAGGGAAGCCCTATTGCCCTTATTTTTAACTTAGTATATACTACCTTGTATTATGAAAGTCCTTGAAGATAGGTACTGTATCTTATATCTATTCTCAGTGTCTGTCTTAGCTCCTTGCTTAGAGTAGTTACTCATAGATGTCTATCAAAAGCTATCATTTACCTTTTGGGCTCTGTATCACTTTACATTTACATATAGTAGTTGTTCACCTTCCCTGTTGACCTCCTGATTTGTTAGATGTCTAAAGTGATTCATATTATAATCAAGGTTCAGTGGTCCTTTTTGAAACTATTGCTGAAGGTCTAAATATTTAATCTTAATCGAACTATATTAACCGAGCACCCATCTTTCAATTATTTACTAGGTATTTGAGTCTCTACTTATGTACCATTCTCTGTGGGAGATGCAGATATGAATCAGATATGAATTCTGGTCCCAAGGCCCCTAAAATCTAGTAGGGAAATAAGATTGCTTTGCAATTCAAAGTATATAATTCCTTTACAATTTACATAAGGTCAGAGTGATACAGATTTAAACAAAGTGCTTTGGGATTTGGGGAAAGCGCAATTACTAAGTACAGAACTTGTACTAACCTCTGTAAGGGATAAACCATTCTGGTGTTCTCTATATGAGGAACACCTTGCATAAGTACATGAGAACTTAGTTTTCTTTCTTCAGTTTTTATACACAGTACCTGGTGCATAGAAACTTCAAAAGTATTTGTTGAATGAATATATTATACCCTATTACAGTATATATTAAATTAAAAATGAGGCCTATGGATAGTACTATAGGGAATTGGAGGAGAGGAGATTTCTGTGGACTGGTGCAGACTGGGAGAAGTGATGGAGTCTAAATGGAGCTCATACAGCTGGGAGGGGATGGGACATAATCTAGGCCTTAAGGAATAGATGGGCATTGTCAATACAGGGATGAGAATTAGTCAGTAATGGGGAGTGCGTTGGAAAGGATAGCTTGAACAAGGATATAGAGCCAGGAATATGCACAATATTTTGTCCAGACAATTAGAAGATTTCAAGTAAGGGAGCAGTGAGTAATATAGTGTTGCAGCACTGGATTCCTGAGGGTTATAAGTACCATGAAAAAGAATCCGGACTTTATCTTGTGGCTAATGGGGAGCCAATTGAAAGTTTCTCACCAGTAGAGTCACATGGTAGAACAGTTAATCAATGTCACAAATCCTCAATAAAGCTAAGGAGTGGTTCCAACAAACTTTATTTTTTTCTTCTTTGTATTCACCCTCTCCTGTCTTCCTTTTTCCATTTTTTATCCCATCTCAGTCCATTTTCTCTCCATTATCTTGGTCTAGCCACATTATCTTTTCTCTCCATTATCTTGGTCCAGCTCTAGTATAAACATATATTGTATAGTATAAACATATAAACATATAGACGTAATTATAAGTCTATTTTAGGTGTAGTCTCTCCCCTAACCAAATTTGGTTTCCTGACCATTGTCTTCCATGGAAAATATAGGCATAACAAGAAGAGTGATAAAATCACAATAATAGAGCTATGCCATGTGCCTAATTTCAATACAAGTAAAATGAGATAATGGAAAACTTTTCTCATGGAATGTGAAAAGATTTATCCCTCGTGGCATAGCAGATTCGATCTAAAGCTAAACTATTAAATTACACTGTTGGCCAAGTTAAACTATAGTTTTATTTTTAGCTAAATTGGTGGCTAAACAAAACAAAGGTGCTGTGTCCCTTAGTTTTTCCCTTGGTCACCTCCTAAAGGATTCTGTGATAAATAAGAGAACATTATGTGAAAACCAGTTTGCTGGAAGAATATTATGACTTATTTATTTTTGGTGTCCAAGGAATTTAAAAACTGGTCAACTCCTGAAAAAGATGCACATTGGTGATTCCTACCAAGCTTCAGTCTGTCACAAAGCTTATTCTGAAATGGTAAGTAATGATCTGCCGGGACCACTTTGTGTGTTACTATTGGCCTCTCTGAGTGAGAGCAATAACTTAGTAAGTAGTAATTACCTGACCCTTCCTGGTGCCTATTTTTTTTCAAAATTGGATAGCAGTGTTTGTTCTTTCTTAGAATTTATCAGTGAAAATAAGTGATGGCACAATATGACTGGGTAAAATTTCTGGCTGTATGACTTAAGGGCAAACCTTGATTTCCAGCTGTGAATTTGTACCTAGAAATAGTATGCCTATTATCAGACTTGGCTCCCAACCACATTGCCATAAATGATTTATGATGTGAATGAATGCCCTTAGGAAGGATGATTAAATGGTCCTAGACATGTTTTTCTCTGAGGCTTTAGGATTCTCATATAGAACCCAACACAGCTTCACACAGCTTCTTAGCCATTGCGTTAATAGACTTGGCTTACAGTCCAGTGTTAACATCTGAACAGGGTGAAGGTATTTGTCCAGGAGTCAGGGGTAACTGCCTGAGTATCCACTGTTGAGCCACAAGCAGAGGCAAAAGCAGCCAGCTCAGCGCTGTGTGCAGACTGACCGGCCCAGCCGCAGTGGCAGCTCTGTGAGCGTCAGCACCCAGAAGCTCTGAACACAAAGGATATTGTGTCTTTCCCTAGCCTAGCAGCATCTGTGGAAATGAACTCAAAAGTTGTGTGATCTTAGGGACTTCCCTAGAGGCCCATTGGTTAAAACTCCACGCTTCCACTGCAGTGGGTGTGAGTTCAATCCCTGGTCAGGGAACTAAGATCCCGTATGCCACCAAGAAAATGTTGTGTGATCTTAGATAATCTATCACATTATCTTGGGGCTAACTTTTTTCATCTTAAAATAATAGGGTTGAATTTATTTCTGGAATGATTAAATATACCTACTAGGCATTTAAATAATTTTACATTTTTGTTTTTACAACATTAATACCTATTTGATATTAAAACATGTAACACAGAAATGTATAAGATAGGAAGTAAAATTTCTCCATGAAGCCTACCTCCAGAAATAACAGTTAATAGTTCAGTACAGGAATCAGCAAACGTTTTCTGTAAAGTGCCCAGATGGTAAATATTTTCAGCTTTGCAGGCCACGTGGTCTCTGTTGCAGCTACTCTACTCTGCCACTACAGCCCCAAGTCAGCAGAGGTAATACGTAAACAAATCGTGTGGCTACGTTCCAATAAAACTTTTTGGACAATAAAACTTTCTGAGACTTGGATTTCATATAATTTTCATGTGGTACAAAATGTTCTTCCTTTTTTTTCCAGCCATTTCAAAATGCAGAAACCATTCTTAGCTCATGAGCCATGCAAAGATAGGCATTGAGCCAGATTTGACCTGTAGGCCACGGTTTGCCAACCCCTAGTTAAGTGTATAGCATGTAACATTTTTTGACTCTTGGTTGTTTTTTAATTATAAAGGTAATTCATTCTCATTATAAGAATTCAGTCATTCTATTGATAGAAATGGATGAATTAGAAATGAATGTTATTAATCCTAAGATGGCCCTATAATTAATTTTCCCTATTTTACCCCCCAAAATAACTACTTTCAACGTACAACGTACATATATATGTATATATACATGTATGTGTGACATTTTCACACACGATAATGTTATTATTAGAACATGTAATTTTAAAGCCAGGAGAGGTCTGTAACACATTTTCCCGCAGAAACAACTATAGGTGATGGTGTCTTTTTTTGGTCATTTTTACTCTATAAATAAATAGGCTACTGCAAACTGGCCTGAAAATGCAGTCACCACTTAAAAGATTGTTTTTATGAGAAAATGTGTTACGAATTTTCAAAAACCAACTTACAGATGAACATTTCTCGTCTGAGGACTCCCTCCATGTGTTTATATGCCCTTTTTTCTTATGCCAGCATTTTCCCAAAGAGATGGCATGAGATGTTAGCAGGCTGTAAAGTGGAGGAAGCTGATAAGTCAGCTAGTCATGCCTGCAAAGACTGGCTGTAAAGTCACAGGGAGCCCTCTGCTGGAGAAGCCAGAAGTCCAGCTCAGTGATACCCTCAACAGTTCTGCCTGGAAAAGAGTGAGCCAGGGATTAAATCCTGGAAATTTAAGAGCCTGTTGACCATTCCTGTAATTCTTTAGTTTTGTCTCTGCCAGTGCTTTCTTTTTCCCCACATACTCTGGATGATTTACTTGGTTATTCATTTTTCTCCTAAATCAGGGGCTCCTGTTTGTTGTTCTGAGTCACCCTTGTGCCAAAGAGAGCAAGTTGTTGGGAAGCCCTGTGTTTCAGCTGATTGTGATTAACCCAAAGACGACCCTGAGTGTGGGTGTGATGCTCTACTGCCTTCCTCAAGGGCAGGCTGGAAGGCAAGTGTGTTATTGCCATTTAATGAGTATGACATTTTAAGAAGCATTTGTGCAAATACAGAAACCAGATATTTTTTTGTCACTGACATGAATGGAAACATGAAATACTACAGATCATGGTAAAGAATGTTAAGAAGTGGGATGAAGTATGAAGTTTAGTAGATCTGAGTCAAACCTCAGATTCCCTACATCCTATGATCCCCACTAGTATGGCACTGGATAGGTATTTTATGTGTTTTCAAGCCCTGTTTTTTCCCATACCAAAAAACAGGGCTTCAAATACAAAGTAATTAATATTTTACAAATACAAAGTAATTAATATTCTCTATTTCAAATACAAAGTAATTAATATTCTCTATAAAAAACTTACTATAATTTATGTTCTTTTCATGAAACCTAAATTAAGGAAGTTTTAAATGTACAAAGATATCTTTACTTTGAAATCTTGACTGAACCTTCATCATGGAGGCAGTTGATATTTATCTTTTGATAAATATTTATCTGTTGACTGATGAGAAGATCTATTTACCAATGCCATAGTTATTGTCATCCCAACAGTTTTCTGAGCTATGTAAAGCTCTGAAGTAGTGCTGGTATTAGGCGAACCGAGCAACATCTGAAGGTATCATTTATAAAGACTGCCATTATTAATGTTTGAAAATAGACCTGGTAAATCAGGACCACAAAGGTTAGCTTTAGTAACTCACAAGGTTAAGGAACCTTGATAGTTACAATGTATATTTCTGTGTTTCTTTGGATCTTGTGCAAAGCTTGCAAGATGATGGCATGTTCTAAATGTCTCTCTCTCTATGTACTTAGCCAGCTGTGGCATTTCTGCAAATGCTCTTAGCTCAACAAGAACCTCAGAACTCTCATCTGCCATATATGCTTGCATAACACTTGTTTTCTTGGATATAAAGAGAGTACAATAGTCATTGGCCTAGAAATTGAGGATACAGATAACTACCTGGTCAAGCATTTCCTTTGTCACTTTTCAAACCCATTTGTTTAGTAAATCTTGAAAGCCTATTTGGTGCCAATCCTGTAGGAAGCACTACTATTTCCAATCTCATGGAAGTTAGAAGAGAAACCTAGTGAGTTCGAGTTTTTGAGCACAAGCCACCTGTTCTCCTTGCTTGGCCTTTGCAGTAAACCTTTCTCTGTTCAAAAAAGAAACAACTAGTGACTGCTCTTCAGTGCACACAATGGCATGAGGCTTGCACTTTTGGGGAGCACAAAGGATGGAAAGGCACCTTAATTGGCAGTGGAGGGTTGGGGAGAGACTGTCAAGGAAAACTTGATGGATTTTCAAAAGAAGAGCTAGGAATCAGCTATACAAAGGTGGGTGCGAGCCAGAGATAAAATATATCATTCAGTTCACTCACAGTATTCACTGAGGGCTGAGTGTACCAGGCTCTGTGCAAGGTGCTGGTGATATGGCAGTAAGGAATAACCATTAATTTTTATTAAGCACTTCCTGTGTGTTAGGTACTGTGCTAAGCTTTTTTTTTTTTTTTTATAAATTTATTTATTTATTTGTTTGTTTGTTTGTTTATGGCTGCGTTGGGTCTTCGTTGCTGTGCGCAGGCTTTCCCTAGTTGCGGCAAGCGGGGGCTACTCTTCTTTGTGGTGTGTGGGCTTCTCATTGCTGTGGCCTCTCTTGTTGTGGAGCACCAGCACTAGGCATGCGGGCTCTAGAGCGCAGGCTCAGTAGTTGTGGCACACGGGCTTAGTTGCTCCGTGGCATGTGGAATCTTCCCCGAGCAGGGCTCGAACCTGTGTCCCCTGTGTTGGCAGGCAGATTCTTAACCACTGTGCCACCAGGGAAGTCCATAAGCTTTTTATGTCAACTGTTTCATTAAACTTCACAACAATCCTATGAAGTAGGTACTCATATCATCATATCCCTGTTTTACTGATGAAGTTAAATGACTTGCCAGGGTTGCACATCTCTTACTTTGTTAGAATTCAAACCCCAGTAGCTGACTGCAGAGCCCTGTCTTAAAAAGACAACCAGATTTGTTTTACGATGTTTACATTTTTGTGGGACCAAACATGGAAATAGGAGAATCTCCCACAGTGAGGAGTGCTGTGAAGATAAACAGAGGTGCTGCGATAGAGAGGGAGCAGAGTGTACGTGTGTGTGCGCTCTCAGATCTCTGAGTAGGTATGACCTTTCTACGGAGGCGACAGGCCTGAATGATGACCAGAACCCAGCCAGGCTAAGCTCTGGGGTTAGAGCTGCCAAGGAGAGGGAAGAGCAAGAGCGAAGACAATAAGGTGAGACGGAGCTCAGCTGGTTTGAAGAGTGGGAGGCAGGCCCCTGTGAGCTGGTGTGCAGGGGATACAGAGGTGCATCAGAGAGACAGGCAGGGTCTCTAGTCATTATGGCCAGCAGTCCTGGATTGCAAACACAGGCATTCCTATTTCCAGGTAATTTGGTTCTTCCTGAGAGCATGGTTTGGGCCTATTTTTTTTCATGTTTTTTTTCTGTTTGTCTGTTTTTTGATATGTGATCTGAATTGTCTTTTCTCTGCTTACTGTTAGGTTCCTGGAAGGTGACGTGAAAGATCATTTTGCAGCAGCGGTATTAACTTCTGGAACCATTGCCATTTGGGACTTACTCCTAGGTCATTGCACTGCTCTCCTTCCACCTATCTCTGACCAGAACTGGTCTTTTGTTAAATGGTCAGGTGCAGATTCTCATTTGCTGGCTGGACAAAAAGATGGAAATATATTTGTATACCGCTACTACTAAGTTAGGGTAAGGTTGAAACACCGTGTTCTGGATATTTTTGGCCTCTTAGTACTTTTTGGAGTTGTTACTATAAAGGAGACTATTTGAAAGTCATTTAAAATAATTACCTGTATTCATTCAGGCAGACTTTTTACTCCGTTGGTAGGGGCCCTACTAATCTTGAATGTTCATTTATACTTACTTGGGAGAAACGGATTTTAGGTTGATTTTTGTAATTCCTCACATTTGCGCATTTGCTTTTAAAGGTGTATCTACATAAAGCTTCAAATGTTAATAAATATTTATTTTGATACATCCTGTTTGGCATATTTTTTCCTATCCTGTAAAGATCATTTTCAGAAACAAGAACTAATTATTTTACAACTAGAATATTTAGTCAATGATGCTTCCATAGTAAAAGTAAATTTCAGTTAACTCAGTATACTAATACGCAATTACTTTTTATGCTACTTACAATACTTTATTTTCACATATCTACCTATTTAAACGCTAATTTAGAAATGCTGTTGTGCTTTTTCATTCTCACGTGCACCCTTGATAGCAGTGCCTGCATTTTCACTAGAGTCACTTAGAGTCAACAACACAGCTGTACTGAGTACATCATCTTCACCTTTGCCTAAGTGGTTTGAGAGACGGCAATTTTTAAAGTCCTAATCTGGTGGTATCATTGGAAACTTCATCCCAATCTACAAGTATTTATTTGCCTAACTTTCTTGAGTATATTAAGAGTATGTATTCATGATCTATATAAGGTAACTATTTGCACCATTACTTCTCTTTTAAAGATACCTTTTTATGCTATTACTGTAGTGGGTTTCACTAACTTCATTACTACCCTTTAATACATTTGAATAAAAGATTTAATTTTCTCTCCTATACTAATTCTGTTCTCACTGTCTCTAACCTCAAATGAGTTAATACTTTGCAAGCACATCATAGATAATAGATGGATTTTCACAAAGATATAATTTACTCAGGAACCCTGGGAAACATGTTATCTTGATTTTAAGAGGTAAGAAAACTGAGTAGATCTAAGTAACAGTAGAACAAACACTGAGTACGTACTTGACATAGTAGGTGTGAAAATGATTGCCGTGAGGCCCCCACACCTCAGAAGTGCACAGGTTAGTGATTTAATTTAAATACTGTGTTTTAAATTGAAAGGGTGTGTTCAGAGTTCGGCTATGGAAGCTCAAATGGGCAAGCACAACACGGGGTTCAAGAAAAGCTTCATGAAGAATGACAACTTAGCTGAGTCTTGCAAGGTGAGTAGGTCAGAGCAGAAGCGAAGGATATTCCAGGCAGCAAGGACAGTATGGTGTGAACTACAAACAACTCAGTGTTACCAGATGATTATGCCATGGGGAATAGACTCAGGAAGCTAGAAAGGTAGCCAGGGAGCTTGTGAGGCATGTTAACAAACCTGGACTTTATGCTGCAGGTGAAGGGGCTGTTGAAGGGTTTGAGCAGTGAGGCAATAAGGTCCCACTGTAGCCACAGTGAATAATGGATTTATGGAGGCCAAGAGTAGAGGCAGGGAGACGCCCAGAAGGGCCTGACCTGTGGCAGGGGCAGTGGGGATGAAATAGCTGAATCAGAGAGAGATTTAGGGGGAAAAAGAAACAAGCAGGAGGACTAAGTGAATGCATGATTAGGCAGCAGGTGAAGGAGTCTTCAGTTTCTGTCTTACTGGGGTGATGGTGTCAGCAGTTGAAATAAGGAACACACAACGGGGAGAGAACTGATCTGAGTGCTTATAGATCATCTGGCAATAGGCAATTGGATCTAGGACTGTGAAGCTCGGAGAAGAGGCCAGGCTGGATGCAGGTGGCAATTAAAACCTCTGGAGTGAATCAATTCTGAAAACTTGTATGTTTAAAGTCAAGAATGGGTCAAGGAGAGACCCCCAGAATCAATGTTTAAATGATGAACGGAGGAAATAGAGCCATGAAGAAGGCAGGAAAGGAATGGCCAGAGAAGTTGTGTCTATTGGACTTAAATTAAGATGCAGTGGTGAGGGGCTTCCCTGGTGGCGCAGTGGTTGAGAATCTGCCTGCCAATGCAGGGGACAAGGGTTCGAGCCCTGGTCTGGGAAGATCCCACGTGCCGCGGAGCAACTGGGCCCGTGAGCCACAACTACTGAGCCTGTGCATCTGGAGCCTGTGCTCCGCAACAAGAGAGGCCGCAACAGTGAGAGGCCCACGCACCGCGATGAAGAGTGGCCCCTGCTCGCTGCAACTGGAGAAAGCCCTCACAAGAAACGAAGGCCCAACACAGCCAAAAATAAATAAATAAATTTATTAAAAAAAAAAAAGATGCAGTGGTGAGGTTTATGAAAAGTTTTAGTGCTGTGGGTGGGAGGTCAAGTAAATCTAGATTTCAGTGGATTAAAGGGTGAATAGGACAAATTTACTTACTTACAAAACAGAAATAGAGTCATAGATGTAGAAAACAAACTTATGGTTACCAAGGGGGAAAGGAGGCGGGGAGGGATAAATTGGGAGATTAGGATTGACCTATACACACTGCTATATACAAAATAGATAACTAATGGGGGCCTACTGTATAGCACAGGGAACTCTACTCAATACCTTGTAATGACCTATTTGGGAAAAGAATCTAAAAAAGAGTGGATATATGTATGTATATAACTGATTCACTGCTGTACAGCAGAAACTAATACAACGTTGTAAACCAACTGTACTCCAATAAAAATTAATTTTAAAAAAGTGAATAGGAAGTGAGGAATTAAAGACCAAAAGAGTAGATTATTCCTTCAAGAAGGTTGACTATGAAAGGAAGGAGGAATGGTGATATTAAAGATATATCAAAGGCTACTGGAGGAGGTCTCTGACCTTGTTTTTAGGCTAGGAGAAACTTTGGCATGTTTATGGGCTCAAGGGAAAGAGCCAGAAGCAAAGGAGAGGTTGAAGATGTAGGGGAGAAGAGAGAACTGGTGGTACAAGGTCCCAGGGGGAACAGGAAGGGATGTGACAGTAGTGCAAATGTGCTGGGAGGAGGGAGGGATGACTGGTGGGCTGGTGGGGTGATGTGTGCAAGAAGCTGACATAGTTTATGCTTACGCATCCTTTGATGGGGGTGCTACTGAAAAGCACCAGTGCTCTCTCTTAAATCTTCCCCAGCTGCTAAGGACTTGATCTCAATCTTAATAATGAACCTTTTCCTCTACAGACCATCTAGGCTGACATTTTCTCTTTATGTGTTTGCTGAAGGGAAAAGTAGCTCTCCCAAAATATGTCATTTTAAAAGAGGTGATTTATTTTGTTTGACCAAAAGAATTAAATGTTATCCAGAAATACAGAGAGGTTATGGGAAGAGAGGGTCCCAAACATGGACTTGGTAGGCTATCAAGCTCTTCCTGAGTGCTCCTTCTTCTGAGACCATCATAGATCTGGCCCATGGGTCTGCCACAGAGCATGGCCAGGAAGGTGTAATCAGAGGCTGTTGTGTCACTGGTGACTTAAGCAGATCTTATCGGCCCTAATCCTTGGACTCCAGTCAGATTTTTGGCACCAGTTTTCTGCAGAAATGGAAGGCTGCTACTCGAGGTGGAGCTTGGCCATTTATTCACTGACCATTCCAAAGAGGTGATACAATTGCTCTTCCAATTGCTTAATAAGCAGTGAAGTGGTGGTGATTAAATCAGGCTGCAGCAGAAGCCTGGGGTGGACTGCTAGCATGGCCATGGAGACTCTGGTTGGCATCACCAACAGCAGGGTGATTCCGGGGGGTTTCTTTCCATCCCCCTGATTGATGAAAGTCTTGGCTCAAGTATCACCTCCAAAGAGAGGCCTTCAGAGACCACCCTGTCTAAAATGATACGCCTCCCATAGCTCTCATTACCCCCTTCCCTGTTTTATTGTCCATCATTGTACTTATCACTCCTTCCTGGAGGGTTTTTTTTTTCGTGGGGGTGGTAGGGGGTTGTATTTTTTTTGTTTGTTTATTGTACATTTTCCCACTAGAATGTAAAATCTGAAAATAGACTGCCAGTCTGGCTTGCTCACTGCTGTAGCCTCAACAACCAGCACATAACAGATTCTGGATATTTTAATGAATACATAAATAGAAATTACAACAGTAGGATCATAGTATGCATTCTATTTTAAATTAAAGGCACTACCTTTTATTTTACTTGAATTTAACAAAAGTGAAAAGAAACTGAAGTAAAACTAAAGGCATTGTTGAATTGTTCATCCAGGCAGTATTCAGAGTTTGGAGCCATTGTTCTATATGTTTGGATTTCACTGCTGAGAAATATGAATGAATTAGCACGCTTAAACTTTCTCCCACTTACCCATTTTTGTGAGCTATATTATTTATACATTGTCAAGTTTTAAAATATGTATATTGCTTTTATTGTAATTCCCACATTTATTAGTCTTAGTTATATATTTACATCAACTCATATTTTCACATTCTTATTTTATACTGAGTTTTGACCTATTAAATAATTTTAAAAATAATTTTAGGGCTTCCCTGGTGGCGCAGTGGTTGAGAATCTGCCTGCCAATGCAGGGGACCCGGGTTCGAGCCCTGGTCTGGGAAGATCCCACATGCCGCGGAGCGACTGGGCCCGTGAGCCACAACTACTGAGCCTGTGCGTCTGGAGCCTGTGCTCCGCAACAAGAGAGGCCGCGACAGTGAGAGGCCCGCGCACCGCGATGAAGAGTGGCCCCCACTTGCCGCAACTAGAGAAAGCCCTCGCACAGAAACGAAGACCCAACACAGCCATAAATAAATAAATAAATAAATAAAATAAAAAAATATATATATGAAGTATTGTCATAAAATTAATTAAAAAATAATTTTAATTTTGTTTTGGCCTATTAAATAAATTTAATTATTTAATAATTTTAATTTAAATTCTTCTATGGAAGAATCGCGGCATCAAAACTTTTCTTTTTTTTGGCGGTGCCCCCCAGCTTATGGAATTTAATTTACCGACCAGGGATCGAACCCCGGCCCTCGGCAGTGAAAGCGCGGAGCCCTAACCACTGGACCGCTAGGGAATTCCCGGCATCAAACCTTTTAAATAAATGTATTTCGGAACTTTCAGAGAATAAACAAAAATAAGTTCTTTTCTTGCGTCAGTGATGAGTGTTTAGGGAAAGACAACATCCTCGCCCTTTCAGCTCTGGCTCTAGCAGCCATTCGCCTCCGGACCTGGAGGACAGGACCGCGCGCGCCCTGAGGGCGCAGTGCAGCCAGGAGCCGCCAGGGGCCGCCACCGCGGGCGGCTCGCGACAGCGCCGCTCTATGCGTCGCCTGTGCGGAGGTCAAGAGGATACTGGACCGGAGGGCGCGGCGCAGTGCCTCCTGGGTCGGTGTAGCCATGGCGGCTCGTGTCCTTTGCGC
Organism: Eschrichtius robustus; assembly: GCF_028021215.1. Taxonomy (NCBI): domain Eukaryota; kingdom Metazoa; phylum Chordata; class Mammalia; order Artiodactyla; family Eschrichtiidae; genus Eschrichtius; species Eschrichtius robustus. The sequence goes on along the minus strand of NC_090839.1, from coordinate 72,507,498 downwards.
CTGTGTCCGTCGACTGCCCGCCGCCTTCGCGCCGCTGCCCCGGCTTCCCACGCTGGCCGCGGCCCGGTCACTCTGCACTACCCTGTTCCCCGCGGGGGCCAGGGCGAGGCCTGGGGCTCCGCATCCGGCCTCGGTGCTCACGCAGGTGATTCGCGGTGACTTTGGGGGGACTTGCCTGGGGTCAGGCGTCGGGCCCGCTCGTGGTGGTGGGGACGGGCCAGGCACCGGGGCCGCAGCTACTGTGGCTGCTGTTGGCGGGGGTGACCCGGGGACGCCTGCTGGCTCTCCGTCCCACTGCCTAACGGTGCTTGGTTGATCCCTGCCGGGACCCGGGGGACCTAGTGATTACGGGCAACAGCACAGACCTTCCAGTCAAACACCCTTGGGTTCGAAAGCTGACACCGGAACTTTAGAAAAGCCTTGTAACCTCGCTGAGCCTCAATCTGAACCGTAAAAATGGGATACTAGTTTCTACCTTGTGGAGTTTCAGCGAGGTTTAGAGGAGATGATACAGGTAGAGTACCGAGGGCGGTGCTTGGTAAGCTCTCACAATACTGGTTGCCGTTAATCGTAGTGATAATGGTAAATACCGTGATAGCTTTCTAGGAAAAAAATAATGACAGGGTGCAGAGAGGAAGACACCCTGGCCTACAGCCTTCTTCACAGCAGTTCTCTCCTTGGATTTCTCCCTGTGGCACCTTTTGTCTGTTTCTCTTGGAAGGATAGGAAACAAGTAGTATCTAGTTTTTTTTTTATCTGATGAAACCTTTTTGAGACTGAAACTCTCCTTAGGTCAGTGATTCTCAACCGTGGCTGCACATTCAAGTCACCTGGGTAGCTTGAAAGAGAAAGAAAAATAAATCCCTCGTGGGCTGCACCCCTCCCCGTCTGATTTACTCCTCTGGGATGAGGCACTGACATGTGTTTAAGTTCCCCAGGTGATTCTGAAGCGCCCCAAGATTAAGAACTGTTGTCTTATAGTAGGATAGACTCCCAAGGTTAAGTTGAGAATTCCCTTTTCAAACTCCAGGACTTCATGTAATTGTGGTTTCAATCTTGACTAAGATATGAGAATAAAAACTAAGGATGCCCTGGCCAAATCAGTTAGAATCTCTAGAGGTGGGGCTTGGTCATCGGTTTTTAAAAGTTGCCAGTGATTCTTTTATGCAGCCAGTGTCAAGATTTACTGACAGTGTAGTGGATTCATTCAGGGGGCATTGTCTTATCGATGAATCAAAAGGTTAAAAGTGTCCCCTTGAAGTTGAGTTAAAAGAGCAGTGTGTATAGTTGCCGTTTTGTTCCTGAGACCGACTTCGGTGTTAGGCTAAGAGGCAAAGTGATATTCCTTATTCTTAGAGCACTGCCATTCAAACTTGATTGTGCATACTGATCACCTGTGTTAAAATACAGATTCTGGAAAGGGGCCTGAGAGTCTTCATTTCCACAGGGCTTCCAGAAGACCTTGCTGCTGCTGGTCCTTGGACCACGCCTTGAATAGCAGGGTGCTCGGAGATGTTCCACTGCCTCTGCTCGGTTTGCAGTTACAGCAGAGAAACCATTTTCTTTATATTTACAAAGTGGTTTTGACTGAGTGCTCCCGTTTAGCCACCTTATATCCTTTGCGGCTTGAAGTGGAGAGTAAATACTTGGTTCATTGTTGAGGGATACAGAGATGGATACAAAAGAAAGACATCAGTTCATGTCTTCATTGGACACGTGGCAGCTATATATGTTAACCTTGCCAGCTTATTCCCTGCTGTGCTTTCTTCCCTAGCTGTTCTGACACTACTTTCTCTTGGTTCATCTCTTTTTGTACCTAGTTGGGAACTTTCTACCAAATCCTTAAATGTTGGTGAGGTCCAGAGATCTCTTACCACACACTCTCCCTGGCCTGTCTCTTCACTTTCTGTTATTGCCTGTATGCCAGTCACCCCAAACCTCCCCCTCCAGCCCTTATTCATCTCGTCTGAACCTTCACTCGTCCTACCTATTCCGTTCTGTCACGTTTTCCCTCCTCAAATCCATCCATTATGCTCACCCCAGAGCAACTAGTTATTCATTTATATACTAACTGATTCCCCCAAAAAAGGAGCTAAGGCAGCTTTCCTGGGTCTAAAAATATAACAGTATAAAATAGAAGGTACGAAAAAAAGGATAGTGGCCTAAAATGGGGCCTTGAAGTCTTATACTTGACCCAGAACCCCAAATCTGAAGTGTCTGGCAGCCAGAGCACAGAGAATTTCCAGAGAGTTCTGTGGGGCCCAGCACCCAGATGAAGACAAAGCACCTGTGCAGGGAAAGCTCAGCTGTTGCTGGTACTGGAACCAGACTGACATGCATGATGGTGTTGGACTTGGGGCTGCGATCATGCATTCATTTTCCCCACATCATTCATTCCCCAGTAAGACAAACCTATTTTGTCTTACTCAAGGCTCTGCAGCCCCAGGCCCTGTCTCTTCAGCCTCAGGGCCCATATCGGTGTACCACCTTGCCCTTTAATCTCCAGCAACATGAACTGATTTCTTCCTACACATTACACTTTCATGCCTCGTTTCCTTTTCTTGGCCTGTCCTTCCCTCCTTGAAAAATCTGTCCCCATCCTTTTCCTGGCTAATTGCAAGTCTGGTGTCTCTACCTTCCTGGCCTCTCAAGGACTGATTGACAACTTTTGTTACTGAAGCAGCCTACAAATACCTTTGCCACATTTTTATTATAATTGATATGTTCTGTTTGTATTGGTCTTCTCCATTAGACCATAGGCTTCTCTGAGCATAGAGGTTATGTCTTATTTATCTTTGTGGATCCAGCCCACCACACAGTGCTTGGCACATAAGGTTAAGCTCAAAGGCTGCTGAGACAAGCAGGTAGTAGGTAAAGGCAAGACATTGCCACATGTGAGGACAGGTGTGTGTACAGTGCAGAAGCAAGAAGAGGGGCTTAATTACCCCCAGTCAGCATGGTCTTGAAGGCAGCAGTTTCTCAAGCAGTCGGGGCAGGATGTGATGGCATATGCGGAGGCCAGGAAGAGCCTGGCACTTACTTAGGGATGACCCTTAGGCGCCTGTGGAAGGGAGAGACCCGAGTTGAGGTGGGAAGACAGGTATATTGAAGGGCGCTGTATACCGCACTGAAGAATGTGGGTGTTCTCTGTCTAGGTCACAGGGAGTAAAGATTAAATGCAATTTGTTGAAGGAATGTTTGAGACCTTTCCTCCCAATCAGCTGGGCTGGGTGACCCAGTAAACATGATGATGAGGGAATGGGAAGAGTGGAGGTTGGCTCTGAGGTTTCTGGCTAGAGCCCCAGGTGGTAGAGACGGAATAGAGGTCTGCGAGCAGGTGTTTTGGAAACAGGTAAGGAATTTATTTCCAAACTGAGATTGAGATGTCTGTGCTATCTGGGTAGAGCTGTCCAGGGGGTAGTTTGCAGAGATGGTCTTCAAAGCCATCTAGGTTCCTCTGAGTTTCCCTTAGAGATGGACCCCATTGGAGGTAAGATGGACGTTAATAGTCAGGTTTACTTCTACTAGTCCACAGGGTAGTCATTCTTTCCCTGCAGACAGTACCTTCTCTGATGTCTGTGGGAGGTCATTTTGTCGCATGTAATTGTTAAGTGTAGATCTTGGGGGAGAATAATTAACACCAGAAGCAATGTTGGCTGTTGGGGACATTTTTCAGAAGTGCTTGTCCATTCTATATCTTTTTTTTGTTTTTGTTTGTTTTTAAATGGCTGAGATCCAGTAGAAGGGAGGCAGTAAGACCCTCCAGGAGGCCATTCTGGGAAACCTGGGGCAAGATACCTAACCTTTCTTTCTCAGTTTCCTCATCTGTAAAATGGGGTTATTATTAGCTCTAAAGGAGATGACATATGTAAAGTGCTTAGGGCGGTACTATGGCCTGACATAATGATAGAAAATCAATAAAGACACCGGAGCTGGGCAGTGGCATCGAGAGGGAAGGAGTCAGATCGAGTACTTCGGGTCTACACTACTGCCAAACTCTCAAACTGGCAGGTCGTTGTCATCCTGATCCTACTAGATAGCCCTAAATAGCAATTCCTAGGTGTGTGCCAGGCAGTGTTCTAAGCCCTTTATGTTTCATGATCTCATTCATGCCTCACAACAGTCCTGTGAACTTGGGTACTGTTGTTTATGCCCATCTTACAGATAAGGAAACAGGCATAGAAAGGTTAAATAACTTGCCCAAGGCCAAACAGCTAGTAACAAAGAGCTAGTGCCAGGGTACTTCTGTCATTCCGGAGTCTGAGTTCTCACCCGCTACACCTTCCTGCCTCCTGCTGAGCCCACTGCAGCCACCCTTTTAGACTGGCATATGGTCTCCAGGTGGAGTCCCCTTTGATCACAAGGTACCCACCTGGCCCCTGTAGGCACTTGCCAGTGCTGCTGGGGTCCTTGCTGACACCTAGTGGGCCGCTTGGGTAGCTGCGTGCAAGCGCGCCCTCACCAGCTTCTTCCTTTCCCTTGGGTGCCGTGCACATCAGCCTCCCCTGCCTCTCACCCTCTCCCAGCGATAATTCCACCTCATACCACCTCTCGCTATGCACACAGACGAGGCCTCTGTTAGATCTTTCCACCTCAGATTTCTTTTCTGTCATTACCAATATTAAGTCATGTCCTCTCCCCCTTTCTCTTTAGTCCTTTCTGCTTCTTTACTTTTATTTGTGGCTTGAAAGCCTCTTCTAGTCATTGTTGATAAGTAGGCTGGTGATGTTCCCAGAGCAGAGGTCTCCATAACCCATGCTGTAGTCGGAAGGGAAAGGAGACCATACATTTAGACAAAAAAGAACAAGTGCTCTAAAACTCTGAAAGTACCCAGAAATACTCTTTAGAATATTCGTAAAACTCTTCATCTAATCTCTTTGGCTTGCTGATTAAACCTGATTTCAATACCTGATTTTTTTTTTTTTTTTTTAAGCAAGATAAATGTTTCTGAAACAGATGTATACTGATTCGGTTCATTTGGCAGTGTTTTTTATTATGATTTTTCATAGACCTTTGTGACTCTGGAGGACCTTAACCCCAACAGGCAAACCCACTTTCTGTGGGTTTCTATGCCCTAAGAACTCCAAACTGCAGACTTAAAAATCAACTTTAGAAGGAGAACAAACCAGTTCAGATTAGGGACTTCTGCAGTGAGAACTGCCAGACGGCTGTCTCATTTTCTCCTCTTGTGCACCGTACCTCCCACGGCCTTAAGTCCACTGATCTGTGACTTGGAGCCCCTTCCGCATTTGGTGAAGGGATCCAGTCAGGACCCTAGCACCTAGCTGAATACCCAGTAGGCTAATATCAGAGAGATTTGAGATACTACTCCGTCATGGCAAAGACCAGAATGGCTCATTATTTAGTTGGTGGCAACAAGGCAAGCCCACTTGGAAGGAAAATAGATTGGAATGTATGCCTATCAGGCTCCATCATCCTCTTCTTTGGGTTGGTACTGGCTTCATTTGTCTTGGCCAAAGTCAGTGTAATTACTGCTGGGGCCAAATTAGACCCGTCCACTGTATGGTTCTCAGTGTGAGCTGCCTTTCAGTTCACGCTGACAACTCTTGGCGTGAGTTATTTTGACTTGGGTATTAAAGGTGGCAGTGCCTTACAGAGGCAGTGGGCTGCTTGAGATGCCATGAGAAGCCTTAGGCTCTTCTGCAGGCCCTAGATGATTTTAGTGGCAGTGTTACTGAGCGGAACAAATGTCCAAAGCCTGATGGCTGAACAGAGGAAAGGGGGCCAGTCCTGGCTCTGAGGGGAAAGGAGATCCATTTTTATGCTCTTGAACTGCTAGGGCTTCTGACACTACCCAGCATGAGGCCTCGGTGTGTCCGAATGGCCACAGTTAGAATCAGATGAGGTGGGTTTGCTAACCCCATGAAAGCTTTGTGAAAGACATCTGTAGGCCAGTGCCTTTATTTAGAGGCATTTCAGGCTCAACCACAGTGCTTCCCTCCTCCCTTGGTCTAGGTTCCAGGTGGAGTTACACCGCTGTGCCGCCAGTATAGTGACGCACCCCCTTTGACATTAGAGGGAATCAAGGACCGTGTTCTTTACGTCTTGAAACTCTATGACAAGATTGACCCAGAAAAGGTAATTGATGTGGTTTAAATGTTTTTTCTTTAAATGAGTATTTAGTCACATGGTACAAAATCCAAAGGGTTTAAAGGACATTCAGTAAAAAGTCACCCCAGGCACCCAGTTCTCCTTCTGGGAGGTGCCTGACTTCTTGAGTATTTTTCCAGAGATTCTCAATGCACATGGAAGGGCATATATATATATATATATATATACACACAAGTACATGTATGTATATTGTATGTACTATGTGATCTGTATCTCCCAACCTTTTAAAAAAAACACAACTGGTAGTACACTGTAAATACTGTTGTGCACCTTGCTTTTTTAACTTAACTCTTCTTGGAGTTTTTCTCACAGGGCTTCCTTAAAACATTCCCTCTTTAATAACAGAATCTGTGGTGTGGGTAGGGTAGTTTGTTTTTGGTGTGGTTTTTGAAGAATTCTTCCTGGTGATCCTGAGGTCTAAATTAAAGACAGGGTGATCGTAGACACTGTGTGCTATTCTTGAGGGAGCAGAAGGTCACTCGTAAGGTGTGGTGTCTTAGTGGTCAGTAAGGCAGCAGGAAAAACCAGACTCTCACATGTCATTCAGAACAGTGATCAGAGATCATCATAAAGTATATAAAGTGAGTTCATCATTAGCTTTATATATATTGCTAACCATTTCAAAATAAGGTAGAGTAAGTTAACATATAAAGCACACCAAGTGTGGGTTGGCACACGTTAAATGTATAATGTTAGTTATGGCTCTTTATGTTTAAAATATGGCCTCTTTATATTAAAAAATCTTCTGTATAATGATTGATATTTCACCATTCAGTTGTCTTGAGAAACAAACGCTCTCACAGACTGAATTTTGCGTTTGGTGTTTCTTTTCTTGCAGCTCTCAGTAAATTCCCATTTTATGAAAGACCTGGGCTTAGACAGTTTGGACCAAGTGGAGATTATCATGGCCATGGAAGACGAATTTGGTAACACACACGGGCTGAGTCTTGGACCTGCCTGTTGTGGCTCTTGATTTCAGTGGATTAAATGCAGAGGAATGCTGGGAGCCTGATTGGGGTTTGCAACAGTCGTGCCCACCCCTCCCCGACTCCTGCTTACTGTCGGGGGGAAGTGATTATTAGAGACAGTGCACTTGTTTGGAGAGCACTTACTGCAGGTCCGCAGAGTGCCCGGTGTAATACCAAGGGCTGAGCGACCAGAAGAGGCCTGGGGGAGTGTGGCACGGAGATTCTTGAGGTGGGGCTCCAAGATGAGGGCATAGCCTCACCTGTGGAGAAGCTGATGACACCTTGGGGCACCGTCTCCCTCCTCCCCCAGCCCCCCGATGAGCTAGGCCTAAATGTCTAGAGAAGTGCTGGGTGTGCCAAGGATAGGGCGTGTGCGTGCACAGACTCATACGCGCATGCACGCTTTGGTTTCCTGCAGTGCCTCCCATGCACACTCCAACTTATCCTTGTCTGGGACGGTTAGTTGTGCAAATGAGACCTTTACAAGGTTCCACGGCTCATTTTGGGGGTGAATTGCCTGAGTGGAAGCCAGGGGACTTCTGTGCCTTCCTACAGAGCAGAACTTAATTACAGTTCCTCAGAGAGTATGCTAACTAGAGGGATGGTATCGGTTAGGGCTACGGGGTTTCTTTCGGGGGTAGTGAAAATGTTCTAGAATTAGATGATGGTGATGGTGCACAACCTGGTGCATATACTAAAAACCATTGAATTTTGCACTTTAAATGGGGGAATTTTCTAATAGGTGAATTATATCTAAAAAAAATGTTGCCTGGAAACGTAACAGGCTCACCACTTAAATGGGATTCAGGGTTGCTGGAAATTTTTGATGTACTTCTGGGTATTGCTGAAGTGTTAGATACTTTCAGTTCTGAAGGACTGGCATTTTCTACACTCACGCATTGTTGCACATTTTACTTTCAGGGTTTGAAATTCCTGATATAGATGCGGAGAAGTTAATGTGCCCACAAGAAATTGTAGATTACATTGCAGATAAGAAGGATGTATATGAATAAAATATCAGGTAAATAACTTGATTTATGGAATTATGTTCTCCCATAGAATTAATCTCTCTGTGGTTCTTCAATAAAGACAGACTTGGGAAGAAATGGAAAAATGGAAGTGCTTGACAGATTTTCACTGGTTATAAAATGCAGGCACCTTCTGGTTATCTGCCACTCCAAGGAGGCCAGCCCTAGTGATCATCTTTCTCCTCCAGAGGTGTTGACAGCAGTTCACTCCTGGACAGGACTCTCTGACTGATTGTCAGCCCTCCTCGTAAAAGCAGCCTTGTACAAAAAACTGTGCGAGGCAACACAGAAGCAGAGACCTCTGCCTCCCTCGGTTACCCACCCAAGGGTAACTGTCCAGGAAGCTGAGATGGCCTGGCTCCTAATTAGGCAGGAGAGGCCTCTTGGGTAAGAGGATGGACTCTAGCGTCAGACACCTGAGTTTATTCTCAGCTCTGCAACATTCTATAAGCCTGTGGTCTTGGGCAGGCTGTGTAGCCTCTGTAAGCCTCAGTTTCCTCATATGTAAAATGGGGATAATGATAGGACCTACCTGGGGCTTCTGTGAAGGTAAAATTGAATAGTGTATGGAAATCACTTAATACAGTGCTTGATGTAAAGAAGCCTCGTGATAAATATTAGCTATTGTTCTTTAGGCTGTAGAATAATCAAGTGATCAGACTTTTAAAATAAAACATTTTATTAGAGTCTATAACTTTAGTTACCCTGGATTTAGCACCTCAGAGATTATCACTTAAGGTCAGTAGCACCAGAGAGAAACACTGAACTTGTCTTTTGCCAGACCCCTTTTCTTCACTGAGAGAAGACTCAGAAGATGCTGGCGAGTGTCTGGAAGTGAGAACGCATCTCGGCATCATTGCTGACTTTGACAAGAGTAATTCTGTGTAGACTTGTACTTAAATTGTCTTAAGTGTTTTTGCCTGTTGAAAATAAATCTATAAAACCAACATTTTTCTGTCTTCAGTTTTTTCATTTTGTCTCTAAGGTGCTTTCTTTATATTGACATTGCTTAGCATTTTTAGAGATTTGTCTAATTTGTCATTGGTATTCATGCATATCAAAAATATGACTTTTCCAGCAGGGTACTTGAAACAAGTTGGTCTCCCATCACCTTCAGCATGAGGAATGAATTAGTGATAAAAAACATTTTGCCTCAAAAATGCCTCAAATATATTTGTGCCTCCATTAGTTTACTGATTATTCCATGTATCAGCTGACACCAGTGTGTGGGACTAATTTTTCGTCTCTGTCCTAAGGATCCATTTCTGAATTAATGGAATTTAGTAATTTTGGAGGATAAAAGGTTCTCTTTCCTCCTAGAAGATTACTTTGACATTGTGTCTTTGTCATATACCAGTAAGTATTAACTTGTGCTCCTTTTATTCCTAGCACTGCGTTAGGTCTTTGGAATTAATGTAGGCAACTGCCTAACTCTTGATGAGATTTAACTTGAGAGACCTATCATAAAATACTTCTCTACTTTTCCCGAAACTTCTAGTTTGTAGGAGGGAGGAGACCAAGGTCTTGTAGTTAAGTAGGAAGTAGCGTTACAGAGGTGGAGGGACTGGCTGAGTGACCCTCAGCTGGCAGAGAATCTTCATGGCTGAGGGGTGACATGGCAAGATTCTGCAGTCTGGTCTGGGGTTCAGGCCACACTCCCACCTGCTTCTCCTTCTTGGAGGTACCCAATGTTGCCAGTTCCTTCTGTGTCACTCTAGAATTACTATAGACAAAGTCAGGCAGCCGTACTTCTGGCCTTTTTCAGTAACAGGAAGCATTCATTGTTACACTGCATTTTTTTTTTTTAATATTGATACTTAACAAGGTATTCTTGGAAAACTGCCAAATTGGAGCGTAAGGCACTGCCTCATTCTTTTTCACAACTGCATTTATTCAACAAATAGTTTGAGTGCTTATTAGGCACTAGAGGTCCGGTAGGCAACAAAACAGGCTGCACGAGACTCCTTTGATGGGAATGTACCATAATTTAACATCTGGGGTAAATGTCCTTCTCGCTATTTTAACCCCCATGGCAGCTGCACATTTTACCAAAAATTGCATCTGTCTTTATTGCTGCCTAAGATCATGAAGTCCAGCAGTACAGCCACCGAAGTGACTGCTTGCTAACCTCAACCATACACCTGCAGTGAAACGGCCCCTTCACATCATTCTGTAGCTAAGTCCGGAAGGAGCCAGAATGAGGAAAAAAAGCTCACTGAATCACACACATTACTCATTGATGATGCTATTAAAGATCTGGGTGTTCAAACAACAGCAGAGGCCTTTCTGGTCTAAAAACTTGCTGGAAAGTTCTCTGAGAGACCTGTGTGCCACTATACATAGGCAGCAAACTGGCCAAATGTAGCATTCCAAAGTGCGTGAATTAGGATAAATGGGATTGTGTGCATAGTTTTTAATCGTCTCCCACGAGTGCCTTCGAGGATCAGTGTGTCTGCTGTAGGCAGGGCCCTCTGTGAGAGGGTGGCTGGGAGGCCTGTCATGACCTGTGTGTGGCCCCGTCGCTCTTCTGTGTCTCCCAGACAGCCAGTGCACTCACGTACCCAGTGAAACAACGGTGTGCTCACCATGTGCGGCGCACTCCCCGAGGCAGGGCCTCGGTACACAAGGATAAAGATTGTCTCTGCTCTCAGGTAGCTCACCATCTAATACGGGAGACAGTTAAAATCCACATGATGTTTCACATTCAGCATCACCAATACCTGACGTGATGAACCGAGGACATGTCACCTCTGGTATTGATAAAACTGATCATGAGCAAACAAATCCAGAAGGTGGAACTTTAAAAAGCCAATGATATGGGACAAAAAGGACAGGGTAACTAAATTAAAGGAGACCAGAGACACATCAACTTCATGGGAAATGTGAAGCTTGAAAGGTTTGGGGGAAAAAAAAGACATTTTGAGGACAATTGAACTCTACATAGGTGATAAGTGTTAAATTTCTTAGATATAATCAGTATTATGTAGTAAACTCACCTTATTCTCAGGAGATACATACTTAATACATCTTGAAGCATCAAGATGTCTGCAGCTGACTTTCAAATGGTTCAGGAAAAAAAAACAGTAGCAAAACTGTTAACAAATGGTGACTAGCTGACAGGTATATGCACGTATATGGGCATTCACTGTACTACTGTCAACTATCCTGTTTGAAATTTCTGAAAATAAAGAGAAAATTCAACATGATACATGTAACAAAAAGTGTATTGATGGCATACAACTGGATATCCAACGATATGGGATTGGTTAAATAGAGATAATTTTACACAGTGAAAGATGGGTGTTTTAAGTGAAAAGGGACTATAAACAGCATGATTCCATTTCCATAAAACACATACCAAAATGTTAAAGATTACCACCACATGGTAGAAATAACATTGGCTTATTTTCACTAATCAGTATTTTCTAAATTATAAATACCATGTTTTGTGTAATAAACGAAAAACAAAAGTATTAAAAATCTGTGAAAACCGAAGAGTCGTTCAGCAGAAGCTGAGGAGTGAGGCTTGGGAAAGGCGTTCCCGGGCAGTGAAGCCGAAGCAGTTTCTAAGGCTCTGCCAGGGTCAGCCCCGTGGCAAGGGCAGGAGACATGGAAGCGCCCCGTGTGCACTGATGTCATTTGTTCAGGCAGGGATATGGCTGGAGCGTGAACTCATGGGTGGGGGGGCCTGTGGTTCAAGCTGTGGCCGGGATCAGGTCACGAAGGAGGGCCCTACCATCTGGTAAGGAACTTGTCGGCAGTGGGTGTGGGATTTTCTGCAGGGAAGACACAGTCAGCTATACTTGAGCTCAGCGGTTGGCGGCAAAGGGTGGACTGAAGGGGATGAGTTTGCTGGTTACTAGAAGAACCCAAGAGAAAGACGCAGATTTGGAGGATGGGATAAAGAGAGATGGATTGCAAAAATATTCTGGGGATAAAGATAGCAGTACTTGGTCAGTTGACGGAGGAAGTTAAGTCTAGGGTATCTCTCAAGCTTATGGCTTGGGCTATTGGTGCTGGGTGAGTTGCTGTCTGAAACAGGGAATAGAGGAGGGTCAGACTGAAGAGGGAGACAAGGACTTCCCTGGCGGTCCAGCGGTTAAGACTCCATGCTTTCACTGCAGGGGGAGTGGGTTCGATTCCCTGGTCGGGGAACTAAGATCCTGCATGCCACGTGGCACAGCCAAAAAGTTGAAAAAAAAAAAGAGGGATATAATTTCAGTTTGGGATGATGGATTTATTTGTGGGATACCCAAGCAGATGACAGATAATGAGCCAGATCTCAAGAAAAACTCCGGGCTGGAGTCAGAGTGTTTGTGAGGTGCTTCCCCTGGGCCTGTTCCCTCCTACTGCGAAGTTCCCACTGAGGATCCCCTCTCCCTCTGATAAGGGATTTACGTGGGAATGACTGACCCTCTGCTCATGAGATGGCCTCTTAGTGCTTAAGCCTAAAGTGAATTCTGCTTCCTTCAGAGGGGGAACAGAGCTGGGGTGGAGAAGCTAGGAGAACTGTGTGAGACTTACCCCTTGAAATTTCTCTATCAAGTGCATGTATTACTTACGTCTTAGTTTTTTAAATGGTAGCCAAGCAATAAATGTCAAGTCACAAACACAAGTTAGTGCCCTTAAGACATTAAACTGGGGAGAGAAAAGAAGAAAAACTATGAAAGCAAGACAAGAAGTAGCCAAGTTCTTTCCTAAGTTCTCAACAATACCATGAGCATCTGCACAGACTCTGGCGTCAGGCATATCTGGGTTCTGAATCACAGCCTTGGTCCCTGACAGGCATATGACCTTGGCTAAGTCACTTCCCTAAGCCTAAGTTTCCTCCGATGGGTAAAGTGGGGCTGACAAGAGGGACGTGGTGGAGTGGTGACAATGTAACGCGTGTGCGTAATCTGACCCGGTGCCTGCCAACGGACAGACTCAGTGAAGGAGCTGATGTTACGGGACTTGCAGGCAGAGTACTTAAGAGCAAGTCCCCCGTGGAGAGAGGGTCCAGAAGAGGAACCCACTCTTCACCAAGGCTGGAACCCTAAAGAAGGTCCTTTCCAAGTGATTTACCTGGCACATAGCAAGAGGTCCAATCCCTGCTGGGTGGTCTGCCACAGCTGCTGTTTTCTACAGTCTGCAGTATTCACCTGAAAGCCCCAGACTCACAATGAACGGAAGTCAACTAACACAGGTCTCGGACACTAAGGTTATTATGTTTGTGTGCTTGTCGAGGGCAGAGTAACAAGCCAATAAGAGCCCTGTCTGGTATTTCTACTCTGGAATTCTTGCGGAAGAAAACAATTCTCTTTCCCTTGGGGTTGCAAGTCTGGTAGAAGCTAAGTCAAGAGAGAACAAAGCAGAGCCAGGAGTTGGAGGGTCAGGCGCCTGATGTGACTTAAGCGCCTGCATAGGCCTAGGTCTGACACTCCGGATTTTCTGGTTACATGAGCCAAATCCTCTTGCGTAATTCATGTGAATTCGGTTTGTCACCAATAACCAAGAGTCCTCAGTCATGGACCCCTGGAGTCCTTAAATCTCAGACTTAGATGCGGGAGGGAAGCCAGAGTGATCAGAGGACAAGGGGACTCTACCCAGCGGGGGCGCGAGTTCCCTGACAGCCTCCTCCTGAACCCCAGCTCCAGAAGCTGCAGTAACAGACGGTACAAGACTCACGACGGGAAGCGAAAGAGAGTCGGGGTCACCGTGAAATTAAGATGAAAAACATATGGGAGGAGATTACTTTAAAGTGAGAGAGAAAAGCCAGGACTAGCAACAACAGAGAAGTTAAAAGGGTATTTAAAAAAAAATACAAGACTTGGGAGAAGGACTCAAAAACATAAGGATTATTGATCGGAAAGAACAGTTCTAGAAGATATATTAGACCATGTTACTAATATCATATCATCTGTATATTAGATGATATTGCTGAATTGATATTAGTTTTCTTAGGTGAGGTAACCGTGTCATACTTAGGTATAACAATGGCCTTATTCTTCAGAGATGCTGCTTAAATATTCACAGGTGAAGTGTCATGATGTCTGCATGCCTGTCAAATGCTTCAGCAAAATAAAGTATGTGAGAGAAAGCAAATGGAGTTAATATTTTAACACCTGATGAACCCAGGTGAAAGCATGAGGTGGTCACTAGCATTCTTCAACTTTCTGTAGGTTTGAAAATTTCCAAAACAAAAAAGGGAAGACAGCAAGGGACTGAAATTAGATATGGAGGAAAGTGGTAAAAATAGAAGAAACTTGAAAGCTAGGAGTTATAAAATGCGGTGAAGAGTAGGAAAGGTTCTATCAGTAGAATAAGATAGGCTAACAAGGCTTCAGAACAAAAATAGCCTTGATGAACTGGAAAAGCCAGAGGTTAATCCCAGCTGGAAGCAGCCGGGTGGTGTTGGCACAGGCCTCCAGGGTGGAAAGCACGTCAACTTCCTACAGCCGGCATGGGCTAGACAGACCGCTCGGGCAAAAGCAGGAAGAAGTCCTTGCCTACTGCCCTAATGACAGTCTGTTCTGTGGGATCCTGTTGTAGAAAGTGTTCTGTTAGCTGCCCATGGTTGAGAAAATGCCAAGATATCTACCCCCCCAAATATGGTAAGAAATTCAGACTGGAGTTTATCTCATTCTCCATCTTAGGAGGGTCAATCATCCTATTCGTTTTAAGGTGCCTGCAATAACGGTTCAGAATTAGGATAGAATCCAGAAGTACCCTCCGTGCAGACCGAAGATTCTCTAGGTGGGCATCAGGCAACGAACAGCATATAGCACAGCCCCACCCGTCCCTCCCTCCCATATAACAGTTAGAGGCTTAAGAATCTAACAGTGTTGTTTCAGGATTATGAGGTATTGGAAAAGTGGAAAAGAGCCAGGAAGGGGCAGTGAGACCAGAACCTTCAGGAACATTTACAACGCAGGGGGAAGAGAAGAGAGGGTTCCAGTGGGAGTGGTGCTGGGTCAAAACCAAGTTCTGACAAACTATAGTCACTCTTTGTGCCAAGGATTCTGCTTTTGTCCCATTTTTGGTAACAGATTTCCCTCCCTCCTCCTGGGTCTTTGTAGCTTGAGGCTAGAGCTGCAGCTCCGTCTCAGTGTTTCACCAAACACGTCCTCGAAGAGTGAAGTCACACGAGGCGCTAGGTGGGAGGCGTAAGGGCTGGGAGGCAGCTTCCCCTCCAACACCTGGGGGCCGGGCCAAGGAGAACAGCCCTAACAGGGACGTGGCTGACTGCCGAGGTGGTAGTGTGACTAACACAGCGTAAAACAAATCAAACCCCTTTATCAACTATTTTCAGCAGGAACAAATTTGGATATACGTATATGCCAAGTAAGTAAGAAGGTAACATGGTACACCACAGCTGGCCAAAAATGGCTCTGGGCCCAGTTCCAAATGTTGGTCAATCCCCAGTACAGATTAGGCGCGTGAAGAATTGGAAGGAAAAGGAGACGCAATTAATTATCAAACTTTAATTGATAGACTAATCTTACAGGATAAACAATAAGACAGCTAGTCAAGGTTACACTTAAAAAAAAAATCCAGCAGCGCAAATCTAATAGACTAAATAACGTTCATCTCCTCCCAAACAGGCATTTGATTAAAAACAAAAACCAGAACAGAGCGTACACCACAAGGAAAACATGGTACTTATGTATATTGTCAAATAATTCTGCAGAAGTGGTTAAGAAAGAAAGAGACTTTTAGAAATTCAGAAAGCAGTAGAACCACCCAGCCTGGCCGGTAAATTTGCCAGACGTCGTGTGCTTTGGAGGGCTCCTGACCGCCTATAACTTCAGAAAGGCCACCAGGCCCCTCTAAGAAGGAAACAGGGGCCAGTCTTAACTGGAGATGACTTTTTCACAAAGCCTTAAGACAAAGGGACCATCCTTTCCCAAGACAACAGGCATGAGCAGAGGCAAGGAGAGAAAGAGGCGTCCCTCAGAGGATGCGGTGGAAAGCAAGCCGCCCTCGCGTGGCCCTCGGCACCCGGGGTCCATACCACGCCCTTCCCTGCCCCCGGCAAAGAGGGCGGGCCAAGTGCGGGAGCCTGGGACCGCTCCTCCAGGCACGTGGTTAGAGTGAGAGTAAGAAGAAAGGCAGCCCCTTCCGGCTGAAATACGGCAACTTTTCAGAGACGTGGCAAAGTGAGTCTCCTTGCCCCTTGTAATCTAAAGCAGCAACTCCGGAGAAAGTGCATCCTTAGTTCAGTTCGACTTCATTTAAAAAGAGCTAATGCTACTTGCAAAAGGCCCGTCATCGATTAAAATACTTAATACCAAAGAGTTCCAGCAAGTGTCGGGACTGTCTTTCTACATTTTCTGACCAGACTGACTGGAACAGAGCCGAGGGGCCAGGCCGCCACAGGCACCAGCTGGTCACTATCCTGCCAAGTCGCCGCAGGGAGGGAAGGAGAGGCAGGTTGCCTGTGCGCGAGCGAGCCCTGCAGGGGGACCGCCGGCACGACCTCCCGAGAGAAAGCAGCAGCCCCGGCCACGCCGCCCTGCACGCACGCCCCGGGCCGCAGCGGGGAGACCACAGCCAGGGCTCTGCCCAGAAAGCATCCTGAGGGAAAAATGAACACCGCGAGGCTACCGAAGGGCAGAGTCTCAGTTTGCTAACACAGGTTTAGTCAGTACGTTCTGGACCGTAAGATGACGATGAAGCGACCACTCACGGGGCCGAGTGACAAGCTAGTGAATACTGCTGGGACCCAGGCACGGCTCTACACCCAACACTCCTCCCAGCGGCTCCTGGTGCCGCCCCCTCGGCTCTCCGGGGCTTCCAGCAAGGTCTCCACGGAGTCGGGAGCCAGAGCCCAAGATGGTTCCAGCAGATTTAGTGAGCTCTGTAAAGCAACACTCAGACAGGTCCATACGAAAAGATGTCATTTACATTATTTATATATCTCCAAGTAAGGAAAAAAGCACCATTTTACTTAAAATAAAAAGGCTCACACAGGCTTTGGTCCTGTCTTGAGATGACACCAGCCTGAGCGAGAGGCGGTTTGGCCCTTGGGGAGCAGGGAGACGGACGGGACACACGCTGTCGCCGGGAGGGAGGGGCGTCAGGTGGCACGGGCAGCCGCACGAGTGGGGCAAGTGAGGAGACCTGGCAGGAAGGGCCTCAGAGAGCAGCCCCACGCGGCCAGTCTGGGGACGGAGACGCGTGCTGCAAGAGACCAAAAGCAGGCGTGTGGCACCGTCAGGACAAGCCCCTGGGACAGGGACGCCGGCCGACAGAAAGGGCAGTACTCAAACAGAGGTGACGCTCTTCCTGCTACGTGACCGTTTCCTCTGTAGGCCCGTCAACTGCAGAGGGAGGCTTCAACAAGTAGCAAAGAAGCACTCTTTTCTCCAGGAGCTGCGGGCCAACGAGGACAGAAAAGCTACAGTCGCTGCTCCTTTTTCAAGGATGAAAAACAGGCAGTTTCCTGAACACTACACTTCCCGTACATACTTATGCCCCCCAAAAAAGCAAGAGTAGATTTTCCTGCCCAGATGCATAACTTGGCATTGACTACACCACGAAAAGCAAGAGTCTGTCTGGATGGGCTGGATTCCTGAACTACAGCTTAGAAGGGAAGGGCGCAGAATATCACCATAAACTGGCTCACAAGGAATAGTCATCTTAGGTGAACACATGCTAATACATTTCACAGAATGAGGGGTAACAGTCTAGAATCCAAAGTGTGAAGTTTGGAACATCTCTCGCCAAACCTTACTATGAGGGCCTGCACCAGTGAGAGGAGAATTGCAAAGACAGCAGCAGAGCAACAGCGAACAGCACAAAGGGTATCATTCACCAAGAGACCGTCCCCCGTTCCAGAGTCAACCAAGCCACCGGGAGACAAGAGAACTTCACGTGGACAAAGAACATCAGGGCTAAAACCAGAAGAGGGAGAGCTGATCACGAAAGCCATTTATCCAATTTTCGATGTTTAAATACATCGGCCAACCCACTAGGTCAGACGTCTTCTTCTTGAGAAAGGCAGCATCTCTGAACCTGGGATGAAGGACACTTGAACATAATGCATGAGCAGAAGGACCCAATGGAGACGCGTAATTGAAAGAATCATTGGACTGCTGAAGAATTTCTCGAAACTTCTAAGGAAAGAACGATCTGGGTCTGTGGCTGTAGGGCTGTAGAGCTGGCTTCCACCTGGCTCCTCTCAAAGAGGTCTTTGTCGGCCTACCCAGGCACACCTGTGCCAGGCTGGGCCTCAAAGCCGAACCAGTGAGGGCTGCAGACAACCGTCAAAGCGGCAGCGGATCTCCCCAGAGATCGGGGCCCAAAGGGCAAGACGTTTAGACAGGAGTCACCGCGACACACTCTGCTGCTCAACAATCACCACGGCCAGTGTGAGCGACCCCGACCAGACCCACAGCTCTTCCTCTCCCGCCTCGTGTTCACGAGCAGCAGCGTGGCAAGAGGGAAGCCAGGAAAGGAGGTGGTAATGAGGTACAAAAGGAGCAACTGACATCTTTGGGTTTTTAAAACATAAATTCCAATCTAGGAAGTGGGAAAATAAAAAGGGAAAGAATTCATTCTGAATCAATGGACAGAGAAATATGGCTTACTAACCCCACATTCTGCATACAATTTCATATAAGAGAGGGAAAAACCCACCCCAACTCATCATAACGCAGTCCAAATGTTTGCAACCAAAGATTCATGAAAATAGTTCAGGTGAAATCACTTAAAACAAAAAAAAAAAAAGAAAAAGAAACCAGAAAGCTTTCGATCATTCCTTTCTAAACAAAATTGGTAGATCTACTCTCAAACACACTTAAGAGTATTCCACACAACATGTTCAGAATTCAGATTTATTGATTTCCACCATATTGACTTTTAAAAATGGTATGAAGCTGACTGCAAGAAAGGGAACCGGTGATTTTAAGTTAAAATTAAGCTAATGGTGAAAGTACATCACCTCTGGCTTCAGTCACCACATCACCTTAGAGTGGATATAGATTTTTTTTGAACAAAGTTCCAGAACTCTGAAATCCAGGGATGCTGCAGGCCTCTCCCAGCAATGTCCTTCACTTTGGGTCAGTCTCCTGGGCCAGAGGTGAAAGTGCTTTCAAAAATACTGCCATTTCCCCAGCACAGTGTCTTTGATTGCATCCACATATTGAGTTGGAACCCAGTACACCCAGTAGTAAGAGGCTTCCGTGGGGCCCAACTGAAACGCCTGGAAGGGAAAAAGGAAAACCAAGCGGTACTTCAGAGGTCGGGAGACTGAGCAGGCAGCACAACAAACACGGGGAGGGCTGAGAAGTGAATTAATTAAAAAGGGAAGGGGGAAAAAAAAAAAACTGTGCACATGGGGAGCATTCTCCTGTCAAAAATAAATGGATAAATAAAACATAAAAAGGTGGGAGAGTTAGGCACAGCCGATCCTGAAGCGGTGGTTCCCGAACTCGCGTGTGCAGCAGAGCCAGCTGGGGGCTTGTTAGAATAGACTGGTGGGCTCCAGCCCTTAAAGTTCCTGGTCCTGGAGAGGTGGGGCAGGGCCTGAGGATCTGCATTTCTAACAAGTTCCCAGGTGATATAATACTGCTGATCCAGAGACCAGTTTGAGAACCACTGCCCTAGGAAAACTGTCACACATGCAGGAGGAAACAGACATGAGTGTTCAAAGCAGCACTGTCAGAAATGATAAAAACCTGGAAACAACCTACATATCCATCAGTAAGGGAACGCAAAATTAAAAGTGACCTACTCGTATGAATACTGGATTTACTTTTTAAAGGTATGAACTGGATCTAGAGTTAATACAGACAGATCGTAATGTTGAACCAAAAAAAAGCAAGTTGCAGAACGATACATACCATGATACCATTTATGAAAACTGAAAAAACACAAAACAATACCGTATCTTGGTCATGGATATACATGAAAATAAACGCACAGAGAGATGGGAAGGATCCACATGATAAATCATGATAATGGCAATGGGGGGAGGGGAAGACAATGGGGACATTCACTGTTGGTATATTTTCTTTTATTTAAAGCAAGATTGAAAACAAATTACAAAATATTTACAATAGTCATTTCTTGGTGATGGATATATGGGTTTGTTATAGTACTCTCGGTCCTTTTCTGTGCTTTTTAACATTTCTCTAAGGTGACATTCCCCCTTTTTCTAAGGTGACCTGTGAATCTAGCTAGTGAAATGGCATCTGCAAAGAGGGAAATAAACACTTTCATTAAGACAAAGGCCAAGGTGCTACTTAATGGTGTTTAGAAAAGAAAGGGGGCGATTAGAACCCACCTCTGCCAGCAATGACTCCAGAGAGAAATCAGCATTTAAACTAAATACAAAGGCATTAGCCGCCCACACCACCTCCTTAAAAGATGTCCGAAATGGTCCACTCTACTTGTTTGAAATCCTTCTTCCCAGGCTGTCTGAAAACTGGGACTGCAAACCCTACCGGGTCAAACTGGTGAGACAGATGTTTCGAAAGGGAGTGAAGGGGCCCAGCTGAAAATATTAAAATCCAACTTTTGAAACCGAAAAAATCACTGAGCAGGCAAAACAAATCACCTGCAATCCTTTAAAGACTACAGAGACTAGTGGCGGAAGGGGCGCCCGAGGGCCTCCCCTGTGTTGTCGTCACCAGTGCCCGGAGGCACCACACCCATGAGCTGTGCACCCAGGGCTGCACTGCCAGCCACGGCCTGACGCAGCCCCTGAGCTGACAGAGCCCGACACGGCAGCAGAGGGGACACGACCGGCTGACTTCCTAGAGCCAGGGCACCTGGCATCTGCCCAGAGAGAACTGCCGTGCCTCGAGATCCGCTCTTCCCGGACCTCCCCGCACCGCCCTCTGCCGTGAACTCTGTGCGCCAACCCGCAGGCCGCACCGCTAGCCCCTGCTCCTCCCTGGGCTGGGCCGATGACGTGGCTGCATCACGGCCACCTCCTAGGCCGAGCGAGGGAGGCAGCGCCGCCCGCACCCTGTCACTGCTCAGGTCAGGCCCCTGGCACAGCAACTTCGGAGCAAGGTGGCTGAACTCCATTCTTAAAGCAGCCCCTTCAACAGTGCTGGGAAAACAGAAGGTGTCTGCCTAAGCTGCTCAGGGAGTCTCGCCACGGAACTCTCGCTCTGCTCCGCAGACTTGGAGAACGCCTCCAGACACGCTGTCTGGGAAAGAGCAGCCGCTCTCTTTAGAGCAGAACTCCATGCTTAACCAGGTCACAGACTACCCCCTCCCCACAGGGTCCTGGGCCACTCGATGGCTGCCCCCTGGGGTAAGCAACAGCACTGCAGAGAGGGGCAGCCTGGTGCCCTCACAGACGCCAAGGCGAGTGGGAGGTTTTGTTTCATACGCAAGACAAAACTGAAAATGAAGACCCACAAGCCATTAACCTCCTCTTTACATTTATTTTCCTGGTCTAAAAACAAAATATTACAGATATGAGAGATGCAAAAGAGATAAAGTGTATCCCCTTTAAACTGCTGGGGGCAGGGTGCGGTTTGCAAAATAAACAGAACGAGGAATAGGTCACGGATTAAGTTCTAAGAACGGGAAGACAACATGAGGGTCTTAAACCTGCGCGTCTTCTCAACACTGAGTGTTCTCCTCAGTGGAAAGTCCACTCCCTGCTGGAGGAGCAGAAGCAGGAGACTAGTGAGGGCTAGGCCACGCCGGCTACTTACCATCATGTGGTAGTCTTCGTGTCCTTCGATAGGTTCACTGACCACATTTTTAATGGAACCCATGGGCAATTTCTCAGTCCGCTCTAAGTTAAGAGGGATTACAGTGATTATTAAAGGCCCCCCTGCTCTACTCCTGTGACTCAGCAGTCCCTCCTCAGGGTTGGTGGCCGGGGGAATCTACCTCCACCCTCTAGGGACGACGGGAGAGATCTTCTGGTCAGTACACCTCCAGCCCTGCTTGGGAGTTGGGAACTTCTTAGGAGCAAATGGGGAACCGGACTTGACAGAGGTATATTAAAGGTTTCTGAGAGCAGAGGTATAGCTTGCCTGGTGTTACTCTGTAACGTCTGATGATTAATAAACACCCAAGAAATTCCTCTGCATCCTTACTGCCAAGCCCAGCCCTGGCTGAGGTCTTTGGTGCCTGGGATAGTCAAGGGGACCATAAAGAGGCAACTGCATGCCCCTGTGACTCGTACAGGAAGGGGGATGCTTGGGGCTTTCAGACCAGTTTCTATCCCTTGATCCTGCTCACTCACCCTCCCCCCCCATTCCCTCCCTTGGCCCCCCACCCCTCCAAATACACACACTTGAAGAAGTTCTCTGAGAGCATTCATAACCTCTTATGATTAACACTCTAAATGCCACTTATCACATGGGGTCAGAAGACATTTTGCAGCAAGTTTAAGGATGGCAGGTAAGAAAGAGGAGGCAGCGAGGGACGCCTGCAGTGAGATGAGACTGGAGGTGAGCCGAGTGCAGCAGGACAGGGCTGGTGGCAGGAGAGGCGGGGGCACCTGCACGACAAAGCCACCGCCCAGAAGCAGCAGACACCTCAGGGACAGGGAGGAGTTCTCAGCACATGGAGAAACCAAGCTGGAAAACTCATTACAGGCTTTGCAGAAAGCAAAGTCTGGAAAATGGGTAAGTTGACAAAACAAACCAGGAACTTAGAGCCCTGACTTGTCGTCTAGTTGGTGACTTGAGACATGTTATTTCCATCCTGTGGGCCTTGGTCTCTGAAAAATGGGGGTGAGGAGATGGGACCTGAAGATGTTCATTCAGATTTTGACTTCCAGTGGCTCTAAAACAGTGACCCACAGGTAGGACCTGACCAGCACTTATCTTTAAGATGGAAACTTTTTTAAACACCAGCCATTTTGAATTGTCCAGAGATTTCATGCAAAAATATGGACCTCTGGCTTCTCTTGAAAACACAGAAGATTCAACAATCCTGGGCCCACATTCCTGAGTGACAGCATTCAGCTAGATTAGAGACTCGAGTTCCCTACAAGCAGGGCACATGCTCCCCCGAGGCGGCTCCACGTGGTCACAGGTCCCAGTTCCTGCCTGGAGCTCATTCTTCTCCCTCCACTGGGCCTGAGGCTGTCAGTACTGCCTTCTACACACGCTACCGCAGGAGCCCTTGAGTGCCACTCGGTAAAGCACCCCATCGAGAAAGAGGCCAACTAGCGGCTGGGATGGTCACGTCAGCAGAAAGATGAAGCCAGTGGCTGGCAGCCAACTCCCAGAACAAGCTGTCCTCCTCGGACAGTGCTGAGGACACTCAGGTGACAGGACTCCTGAGCTCCCAAGTGAGAAGAAAGCCTGAGGTACACTGACACAGCAGTCTGGGTGGGAATGGAAAGCCCCGCCTTGGTCAACCCTTGAAGACATGAATGTTCACGGCCAGGCTCTTTAACAAGGCTAGTGAGTAATGCGGCTCTCAACAGCTCTGAAGCCCTGATACATCAAGACTCTTCTAGAGCTCTGCCTTTGTGCCAAAGCAGAAAGGCAGCTGCTCCTACAAGCTGAAATAAAACCTCTAACTCACGTGTGGGAGGTTCTCTTTAGCCCCTGCAGTTACGATGTTGTTTCCTATATAACTTCATAACCTGAAAACACTCCCTGAGGAACCAACGAACACTTACACACTTAGTCCTCGTCCAGCTCCCCTGCCTGCACCCACCCTCTGGGCCAGCATCCTTAGCCCCTGCCTCCCATTAGGCTGCCCGAGTGAAAGTGCAAGCCTAGGAAGAGGCGGGGTCTCAGCAAGTCAATGCAATGGTGGAGAACTAAGCAAAATCACCTGCAAGGTCATGAATAAGTGACAACCTGACAGAGGCAGGGCAGCTCACAATTAAAAAAAACTGATGATGTGACAGGCTCTGCAGAAGAGAATGACCTGCTAAAGGGTTCAAAGGCCCCTGGGAATACTGGGAAAGCCCTTAAATATTATGCACAACTTGCTTTTTGCCCATGCAGTTAGAGTCGAAAGTGAAATGAAGACTATAGCAAGGAATCATAAACTTGTTAGAAAACTCAAGCATTTTGGCCATTTCAGTCTTTGTTCATTTTAAGAATCAGGATAGGGTGGAAAACAAGAAACATTTTCAAATTTCACATGATTAAAATCTCACTCTCCGTCACCCTTACTCCAATTATTTTCCATAAAACTTTGGTCCCATTTAAAGCAGAATCATACTAAATGGCCTGTCCCTGAAACCAAGTAACCTCAGACGATGAGATCCCCTATACTTCTCTTTACCATTTACCTCGAACACTGAATACCTACAGTGCTGGCCAGAAACAGGTGACTTAGGCATGTTCGGTTCCCTCCAGGAATCTAACAGGGGGACAGACAAGTCAGAGAGTAATGAGTGCTCTGAGGATATAACGGGGCTCTCTATGAACAGAAGGGGCAGCAATTCATTTGGAGGGTGGGGGAGATATCAGGGAAGGCTTCATTAGGAGAGCACATTTAGGTAGGACCTCGGAAGACTTTGTTAACAACAGGAATGGGAAGTAGGCATTCTGGGTGAGGGCACAGCATGAGCAAAGACATGAGCTGTGCAAAGCACGGTGGGAAGCTCAGGGAGTGATGCAGTTGAAGTACGTAGGGCACAACAATGCAAGTGGGGCAGGAAGCGAGGTCAGAAACTTAACTGGGCCCCATCATTGAGAATACGGGACACTATGCTTAGGCATTTGAACTTGGCCTTAAAGAGCGCAAGGTTTTTGAGCACAGGAACCAGTGAGGAAAAACCAGTACAGAAGATGGGCAAGACAAAAGAGATCCCAGATGGGGCAGGGATATAGATTAATTTGCTTTAACAGACCAAGTTTTGAGACGCTAGGAGTTAACTGGCGCAACAGAGTGGCAAAGAAAGGGACACAGATAATTCTGGAATGTAACTGACAAGACTTTGAACCATCTGGGGGAAGGGAGAGGGAGGACAGTCAGAGACACTTCCCAGCAAATAGCAAGCCTGATTCACAGGCACAGGCAGAGTAGGTGGGGGGAAGCAGAGGGCAACCAGGCAGGGAAGGAGAGGCAGGTCCCTAGTACAGGGGCAAACTCTGATCTACAGGAGCCAGGCAGGTGACATAAATGAATAAAGCTGGCTACAATAAAAGATAAATGAAACAGTGAGGACTATAGCACGGACCACCTGAAGCCACAGCTCGGCTCTGGCTGATCGTTGCCATGTGAAAATGCAGGTCCAGAATGGCTAGATCTTTTGCTTCTTTTCAAGAGAAGCACCAAAAAAAAAAAAAAAAAAAAATCAGATCCAGTGAAACCTCCTGATTTTCACAGATTGTGTGTAAACTCATAAAACCCTTGTCTGTGGACTAGACCTGGCCCTCAGGCCACACATTTGGAACCTCTGGTTTTGGCTGCAACTGAAGAGCCAATGTTTGAAGGATTGGCCCTGAGATCAGACTAAAAAGAATGAGGAAAGAGGGTCCAAATAGAAGGCGAGCATCAAAAAGCAAAATTGAAAGCCAGGAGCACACAAAGCACAGTGGAGAAGGATTTCAGAATGAGGAGCGGAATTGCACCCAAGGCCACGCCCTGCAGGGTACGAGAGGCAGTGAGCCAGGAAGAGGTGAGAGCAGTCCGTACCTTTAGTGCCGATCCACAGCTGGTCTTGTTCTAGCTTAAAGGTAAGTCTCACTTTTCCCCCGGACTTATTGTACATGCCAGATAAGGGTACAGCTGGCAGGCGCTCCTGGAGACACAAGAGCATGGTAAGAGAGGGAGGAACCAGAAACAAGGCGAGACAGGAAAAGAAGACGGGACAAGAGTCGAGGACCTGATTGCAGGAACCTCAGGAAGTCAGAAGGTGAGCCTGGTTCCTTTTCAGATTGCTCACAAAGGAGTTTGGCTTACCTGGGCACCCTTAACAGATGGCATCACATCTTCAGGTTTTCCTTTATCCAACACTTTCCTGTGTTGCTATAAGTCAGAAGAGATAATTAAATGAAACAGCTGACTGCACATTAGTCTATTATTACCTCTTTGAAAAAGAGAATGAATAAAACCTTAATGTTTTGGTTCAAAAGCTTTTTGTGACTACAGATATGGGTCCTTTGACACTACAGAGCAGTGCTGCCCAGCAGAAATTTCCGTGATGGAAATATTCTGTATCTATGCTGTCTAAAACAGTAGCCATGAGTCACTTGTGGCTATTACGCATTTGAAATGTGGCTAGCATGAGTAAGGAACTGAATTCTTCATATTACTGAATTTTAGTCGGCCACATGTGGCTACCACATTAGACATCAAAGCTCTAGAGCAATCAGGATTTCCAGATTGCTAATTCAAATAAACTTTACTTCCTTCTCCCCCTCCCCCGAAATCACCACTGAAAGAACTAATCATCACGATAAGACAGCCACAAAGGATGCTTGCTCTCCTGGCATGTACAGAACAGGACAGCCGTTTCTGTCAACTTAAACTCCCAAAGAAACCTATAAGGATGCTGATAATCAGCTTAGCTGCCTAGAAGGGGCACTTCTTCAACAAATGGAGACTCAATCCATTGCAGAAATCTTCCCCATAACCCCACCCTCAACCCCAGCTAAACAGAAAGCTCAGGAGCCACATTTCCAAAGAGAAATGCTGATTACTCTATAGCCTGACATTAAGAAGTCTCTAACCCCACTCCCACCTCAGGAGTTTGAAGCAGCTCATTAAGGGTTCTAATTAGGCTCATGGCCCCCTAAAACTGTTTTTGTCTGGCCCAAATGCCTGAGTCTTGTTTCCTCTCCATCTGTGGCTTTACAGGTACAGTCGCTGTCTGGTCAAGCTAGAACCGTAGGGTAACAAGTGGGTAGAGGGTAAACATTTAATCGAATTTAAGCACCAGGTGGCCAAGAGCCAGCTTAAACCCGCACCGGCACGGTGGAAACCCTCTGGTAGGAGTAAACTCAACACTACCAGACTACTAGCAAAAGGTCACTCTACATATCAGCCCTAGATTCTTGAGCAAGCTGATGAAAAGCCAGGAGAACGGGTCCCTCTCAGGAAGCCACGTTACGCCTCATAACCGGCATCAATGGAACAAAGCTGCGCGGATTAGAAGCCTAACTGGACTCATAGCTCACAAGTACCTTTTGAAGAATTTTCCCTTCACTGTGGAGAACACTTCTAAAGCCTGTTAAGCTACCAGTAGTAACTCAAAACCTGGATTTAAGAGGCATGTTATGCTCCAAGGGTGTAACCAGTGGGAAGGCTCATTCACGTCTGACATGTTCCTATTTGACAATTTCACACATTGTGGCAGAGGAAGATATGAAAATGGAAATGCACTCATTTAGTTACATTATCATCCCATATTTAGAGGCAAAAGTGTCCAAATAAACACATTTTAGATGTTAATATAGGTTTACAACCCCTTATCTGAAACCCTATGGACAAATGTTTTGTACTTTATAAAGTCTAAAACTTTTTAAGGATTTTATAAACGTAATAGTTTCTTTCTTTTTCGGAATACAGTTTTAAAATACACTACATAATATTCTTTGTGGAGTCTAGGGTAGCACCTTGTTATCAAATGTGTTAATATTTCTAGGGCAAAACATGACTATTCACACTAATTCTGATCAGGTTTTGCTGCCAAATTTATAAAAGCACTTGGGTTTTCAGACTCTTTTGGGGTTCTGGAAGCACATATAAGGGATTACGGACCTGTAACACAAAATTGTGTCCTTCTCACACTGTTGGCCATGTGCCTTGGTGCCTAAGGTCACTGAAATTGATGCTGGTCAAGGTTGGTTTACTCTCCTCAGGATACAGACTGAGTTGAGAATATCTATTTTCCTGGAACACATTAAGAGTGGCCAGGAGACTCCATAACTACAAGTGGGGTTTGCTGGGTGATAAGACCACAAGTGATGGTTCTTCCAATCAGTTCCTTCCACAGTGAAACACTCTTACTTTTCCCAATTACAAAAAAGAATCTGAATGGCTACAATGAGCACAAAACAGGCTGGATCTCTTCCATCCAAAATGAGCAACAAAGCATGTAAAAATTCAGGCCCCCATTTCACAGACCAGGAAGAGGGAAAAAATGAAAATCAGCATAGCTATCTTCCTAGTCAGCTTCATTTGGCTTCCTGAAACAGTCACTTTTAGAGGAACCTCTGAAAGCTACTGATTTCCATGCCTATCCAGAAAAGGGCTTGTTGACGTGAGGGAAGCCACAAGCCAAAAAACAAACATAAGCACTTGTATAAAATGGAGGATTAATTCCAATAGTGGCATTTTTCTCTGGCGCTAAATAGGAGAGAAACCCACAACTGCTTCATTTCAATACCTGGTCTAAAGCCTGCCTTTACAAAGGCCTTATCCTAAAGTAGATAGACTTGAGACACACTGACCCGCCAGATGAGACAAAGATGCAAATCTCAGGTAGTTGTCACCTCCACTCAACAGCCAGCCGCACCCAACTGCTGCCATAAATTTCCATCATGGGCCCTGTCCAAAAAGGAGCTTATTCTAGAAAGGATACAACCAGCCTAGGCTTGAGAGGACAAAGCCTCACACTTCCCAGGACCAACAATCACACGACAGACTCACTTTCTGCCTGCAGAGAGGCTCCTTCTTGTTCTCTTCGGCCTTTGCGTCCTGCTGGGCAGCATCTTTGGGTGTGTTTACTGCTAAAACATCATTTATCGTGGAGCCAACCACCATGATCTTGGCTCCACTGGTGACTTTTATTTCTCTCAACGTCTTATCCTCAGGGACAAGTCCCTTATACATGACTTTCTGCATGGCAGGCGGGAGACCTTGGGAAAAGGTAGAGGACAGTGAAAGGAAGAAACGAAAAACATTCTTGCACAACAGACCCGAAAGTGAATACTGCTCTATCGCCAATTACTTTTGTGCACTCAGGCAATTCACAACCTCTCTAAGCCTCCAGAACTTCATAAGAGTAATGACAATAGTTCCTTCTGTATGAACTTGTTTTAAGGACTAAGATATAATACATATGGAGCATTTAGTGCAGCACCTGGTATTTAATAACTGATCAATAAATATCAGCTATTATTCATTCCAAGTTGTTCCTCAACCATCTTGTGACTCAAATATTAAGTGAGAGTCCACAAACCCCAGGGATATAGAAACCAATAAGGTTTCTGTTTTTATGGAGCTTACAGGGTACGTGCAGAAAATGTAAAAAGAAAATCATTTCAGATGGCAAACTGCTGTAAATAAGAAAAAACTAAGTAATACGAGCATCTGTGAAGGGGCCAGCATGAGAGCCAAAAACAGTGTTTCCTAAACTTCCCTTATTAGAAGTACCTGAGACATTTGCTAAAAATAATTCCTGGCCACATTCCAGACCCACTGAATCAAAATCTCCAGGGGGAAGGGCCTAGGAGCTGTAAATTTCACAAGCGCCTTAGGTGATTCTATTAGAGATGTTAGAAGCACGAGTTAGAAACTTGGCCCGAAGAGTCAGAACTGGCATTGAATCCCAGCTCAGCCACGGACTAGCTCTGACTTTGGGTCTCATTTTCCCCACCTGAATAATGGGCACATTACTACTTACTTGGGAGGACTGTTGTGAGCATTGAGAAAGCTGATGCAAGGAAAGCGGCCAGCGCGGTGCCTAGTACAGCGTCAACACTAGACAGGTGAAGTGGGAAAGGCTGTCAGAGCCACGGGGATTACCTGTAATCGAGTGAATCTTCTGTTTTAGCTCGGAGCCTGTGCTATCCAGGGGAAACTTCACGTCGTGCTTAGTCTTGTTCCAGATGATCTTCAGGTCCACCAGCTCCCTGCCCGCGCCGCCGCCCGCGTCCTCGCCGTTGCTGACCGAGGCCTGGGCCGCGAGGTCCCCAGGGGGCTGGGCCGGGGCAGGCTGCAGACTGCCTCGCGCGGCGCAGGAGTCCTCGGCCGCCACCCCCGCCGCGGCTTCGGCCTCCAAGCAGTTGAGGGGCCGCGCGGGCCCCTCGGTCGCCACGGTCTCGGCCTCCGTGTCCATGCCAGTTTCCTCCATGCCTGCAAGGGGGTTAGGGGGTGGGCGCTCGCCGCGGGCTGGGCCTGGGACCGGATTCTGCCCGGGCGCCGCCGGACCGCCGCTCCCGAGCCAGGCTGCTCCCCCCGCCGCGCCAGGCCGCATCCCCCAGGGGCTCCCGCCTCACCTCGGCCCGACCCGGGCGCCCGCCACCCCCTCGACACTCACCATCCGGGGCTCCGGCCGCCGCCATGATGATTGTGTACAACACCCACCGCTCCCGCAGAGGCCGCCGGGAAAAGGCGAGCTGGCTGAGATTGGCCCCGGTAACAGCCCCTAATCGCGCACAGCCTGGCCGGAAACAGGTGGAGGTTTCTATGGAGACCCGCCTCCTCCGCTTCCCCGGCCCGGCCCCTGCCACGCTTTAGCTTTCAAGAACCCAGGGGGCGGGCCCGGGAAATCGCCCACTCGCTGGACTCTGCCCCCTAGAGGCCGAGTGGGGCCGCAGTCGTGCAAGGGGGCGTGGGCTTGTAGGCTAGGAGGCCTGCGCCTTTAAGGGGCGGGGTTGCGCCTGCTGTGGCGGAAGCGGATTTGCTGGGAGGAGTCCCCGGAAGTGATGCACGGAGAAGCCCACGTGTGCGATTCCACTCCACATGGCTGTGCTCCTGAAGAGGTTGTTGCATCCCCGGAGGCCCCCGGCGGCCTTGGGCCGCCCCCTGGGACGGCGCGAGGCCAGCCTGGACACTCATGCCGAGGCTGCGGTGCGAGTGCGGTTCGCCCCCAGCCCCACAGGTAACCTTGGCGGACGTGACGCTGCAGGCCGAGACCCACCGTCTCTTGCCCGCCCCCCGAACGATCCGAGCGAATCCCTTCCGGTGGAGTCAGACTGGGCGGGCAGTGTGGCCTCATTATACAGAAGCAGAAATAGGTTTACGAGCGGAAGTTTTTCGCATTGCCAGGAATTTCGTGTTTATTGTACTGTACCATTTCTTTGGGCCCCTTTTTTCCTTTGTGTATATAGTAAATGTGTATTGAGTACAAAATGTTCTAGGCGCTGCGATACAGTGGACATAGAGAAAGTAGGACCCCCGCTCCCAAGAAGCCTACACTGTAGTGGCTGCAACAAACACGTATAAAAATAACTAGTTTTAAACAGTCACGTGTGTCATGTGGAAAATGAAGCAGGGTAGGGGACTGGGGGTTGGGTAGGATGCTCAAGGATGCCTTGCTGAGGAGGTGACATATGAGCGGAGAACCAGATAACAAGAAGGAACTAGGTATGTGAAACCTATAGAAGGAACCTTCTGGGCAGAGGAAATTGGAGGTACAAAGGCCCTGTGATTAGTGTTGGAGCCTAGCAAACCAGAGAGTGAGGCAGGGGCCCATTGTATACCCTAGCGGCGATCTTGTCAGGGCTTCCGCACCAGTTCCCCAAATTCTTTTCTCACCAAGGCAACCTGCTTGCCCTCTTCACACCAAGCATGCCTCTCATTCTGAACTCCAGGGTCACAAAGCTACCTTTGTGGCAAGATCTCAGCTACACAGAGTGACAGGGGTCTTTCTCGGCAGGCAGTATAGTGTAGAGCACGCTTCTCAAACCACCCCTGGTGAAAGGACTGGTTTCTGATTTCCAGTCAATTATGGACTAATACTTTTATAAAATCAATATAAGGAAATTAGTAGAAAAAGGAAACTCGTAAAAGCATACAAAATATGAGACTATTTCTTTTTATTGAATTCAAAAGATATAAAGTTATTCTGTCAAATTGCTGTCAACTTGGTTGGGAACTGCCAACAGTTTGCAGACAAGCTCTGGTTTGGGTGCCAAGGCCTGGGATTGTCTGGGCCCAAATTTCTGGCTTTGCCACTTCCTATCTGTGTGGCTTGAGAAAATTATTTAACCTCTCTGAACCTCTGAGTTTTACCATCTGTCAAACAGGGCTGGTAATAGTACCTGCCTCATGGTTTGAGCTAATGCAACTGAGGCACTGGATAAGGACTGGTACTCATGGAAAGCACTTAGTAAGCAGAAGACTCCATTATGATGATTTTAATTCTCCTTTCCTTGCTGATCTGTGGGAAAAGCCCATGTTGGAAAGGCTGTTGACTACAGATAGAAGAATGTAGATCATTATAATAACTAAAATTAATAGGGTACTGTGGTCAGCATTTATGCCTCACAGCAACCTTGCAAGGAAGGTTTCTATTTTTTGTTGTTAATCTCTCTAACAAATTAAGAAATTGACGCACACAAAAGTCAAGTAGAGTGCCCAAGGGGTAGCAGAATTTGAATCAAGGTCTATTTGATCTAAAAGGTCTTGCTTTCAACTACTGGACCCCTGTCCTCTATCTTGGGGACCTCTGGTTTTGTGGTGGCCTTGTAACTAGCTGAAGGTCACATACATAATCAGTGTTGAGCTGGAGTCTACCTGACTCCAGAGAAGCATTTCCTATCCTGTGCTGCCTCCTGTACTTGGAGATGCAGACAAGCCCGTTGTGGAGACAGGGCCGTAGCCTGGCCCAAAGAAGGAAGGGTAAGGGGGGAAATGACAGCCCTGGGAAAACTGTTCACTTTAACTTTTCAGTCAGGAATGATGAAAAAGTAAAATATTAAGAGTTTAAACTTGGGTGAAGAGAAATACAGTGGCATCGAATATTACTTTTGGTTAGTATCTAAAGCCAGCACTTAAAGTGTCAAGTAGACAAAATTCAAAACGTATGATGTGGGTAGTCACGTACAGTGCATAGAGGGTACGGGCAAAGTGTAATTTTACAGTACATTTAATTAGTAATTAATTTTTCTTTTTGCCCAAGGACTTCATTGAATTTGCATAAGTTAGATGCATGTGTGATGTGGCTTCACTGAATAACTGTCTGCTTCTCCTTTGGGTGAAACTTGGCCTTAAGGCAAATGTCAAAGTAGAATGATGGGTGCAGTTGGGGAGGTTTGGAGCCATTTTACACAATGACATGCTCCAAAACTTCAGTGTTCTTCCACTTCCAGGATGAGGGTAAATGAGTCAACCAGCCCAGTCCTCTTCTGTGGCAACCTGCCTGCCTAGGTGCCTGATGGGGAGATGGGACAGGGTAGCGCCATTTCTTAGACTTTGATGTTCCCTGAGACCTTGTGTCACAAGCAGAACTTACTTGCCCCTTGTCTTCCCCATCTTGTCTGAGCGGTTCTCTTCTTCCGCCAGGCTTCTTGCACCTGGGCGGCCTCCGCACTGCCTTGTACAACTACATCTTTGCCAAGAAGCACCGAGGGAGCTTCATCCTGAGGCTGGAGGACACGGATCAGACCCGCCTTGTGCCTGGGGCAGCGGAGAATATAGAGGACATGCTGGAGTGGGCAGGTGAGGCTGGCAGGGAGGGGCCCCTTCTCCCAGGAAGGAGCAGGGAGCAGGGAAAGGAGCCTGGAGGTTTTCTCACGTGGCCCAGGGTGGAGAACGAGGAGTCCCTGGAGGAATGAGTACATTTGTGCTGCCTGGGGTGGCAAGTTCCACCTGGAAAGATGCTGAAGTTCCCGGGGCGGGGGGTGGGGGAATAAAAAGCTCCAAGGCTGTTTTGAGATTCTTGTTTTTATCTCAGAATCTCACTTCCTACTGGGAGCGGGCAGGAAACACAGGCCAGGTGGAAGATGGACCGGGAGTCTCCAGGGGTGTGGTAAGCCCGAGAAAGTGCCAGCCCTGTTGATGTGGGAATCCTGGCCCAGCTCGTCAAATCTTCTGATTTCCGGGGAGGAGCCGGAACTCCCGGGTGTTTTGTTTTTGTTTTTGATGACTACTTCCCATTGTTAAATCTGAGCTCAGATTTTTTTTTGTTTTTTTTTAAACCACATCGTATGAGCCAAACAAAACACGTGCAGCTTCTTAAGTCAGTGTCTTTATGGGAAGTTTAATCCTGAGGCCAGCTAAGCTCAGGGAGGACAAGGAAGACTGTATGTGTGTTCCCCAGGTCAGTAGCTGCCTTCCTGTTGGAACGGGTATGACTGTTTAAGCTCGCCAAGGGCAAATGCCAAAAACACCAAGACTGTCTTGAGATGTGTATTCTAGTCTCAGGTAAATCATTAACTAAATTCTGGGTTCCTGAAGGGCAAAAACTGATTTCATTTCTGTCCTCTACTGCAGAAGGTTGTAGCAGAAACTCAGTTGAGATTAGTTGAATAAATGATTTCATGCACCAACGTCACTTACTGTGGTCCAGGTAGTTGTAGTGTTCAAGCATGGAACCAAGACCCTGCACTCAGTAAGTAGGGGAAGACAGATAAAAGGTGAATTCATTCTTACTACAATATTAAATGATGATAAGTGATGTGGAGAGAAGGGTAGCAGGCGAGGGAACCAGCAGGGCGCAGGTCTTGGAGATGGGGGGGGGGACTTCCCCAGGGAGGGGCTGGTAGAGCAGAGAGTTGCACAAAGTGAGGGGCCAGCCCTGTGGTTACCTAGGGGGAGAATGCTCAAAGCAGTGGGAATAGCAGATGCAAAGGCCCTGCGGAAGCTTAGTGCTGGGTGTATTTGAGGAGCAGCAAGGAAGCCAGTGTGGCCCAAGCATGGTGAGGTAAGCAGAGGACCTGGAGACGTGAGGACAGGGAGGTTGGCAGGAGCCCGTGACTGGCCACGTGGCGTGGAGCACCTGCTACACCGTGCTAGGCACGAGGGTACCGTGATGAGCAAGACTGCCTGGTGCGTCCTGCCCCGTGGAGCCCCCAGCTCGGCACAGCGGTGTGAGCCTTCTGGCGAGGCAGAGGGCAGGGATCCACACCCCAGGTGGCTGAGTTCTGGAGCTTCTTGCTGTGGGCATCGGTATGTAATTTACATAGGATGAAATTTACCATTTCAAAGTGGTCTTTAGTATATTCACTGAGTTGTATATCCACCACCACTGTCTTAATTCCAGAACATTTCCATCACCCCAAAATGGAACCCTGCACCAGGCACTCCCTAGTCCTCCTTCCCTCCTGCCCCTGGCAATCACTAACCTACTTGCTGTCTCTGTGGTTTGCCTATTTGGGACATTTCATTTTATGTCTGGCTTATACTTAGCATAAGGTTCGTGTATGTTGTAGCATGAATCGGTTCTTCTTTCCCGTTTATGACCAAACAATATTCGTTGTATGGAAATACCACCTTTTACTTACCCATTCGTGAGTGATTGGGCATTTGGATTGTTTCTACTTTTTGGTTATGATGAGTAAAACGGCCATGAACATTTACATACTACTTTTTATGTGAATCTGTTTTCAGTTTTCCTAGTGGAGTCTCTCTTAAACCCTGGAGCATTCCAAATGCTGGACACGTTAAGGGTAGAGCAGGAAGGAACCCCAGATGCAGCTAACCCAACCCCCCTTCTCTGACAAATGAAGAAATACCAATACCAACAGTACCAACGATGGTCACAGCCAGGACCTACTGAGCACTGAGACGTGCCAGGCAAGGTGCTGAACCCTTCCCGTAGGCCGTCCCGTTCGAGCCTCGTGATGACCCTCGGGAGAAAGTAAATGTTTGTTTCCTTCTTTTGTAAAGGAGGAAGTGGAGGCTCTGATAGGCGTCTTGCCTGGCCTCAGAGCTGGCCAGTGCCTTTGCGCCCAGGCCCCTCAGCCTCCAGAGTTCGTGTGACGTCTGGTGTGCAGCGTTAGCCCTGTCCTCATCTTCCTGATTCGTTTGAAAGCCATTTCAGGGCAGAAACGCCATCATCCAGCTCTTCTGCGTCCACCCTGCCTCTCCCGGAAGCGTTTATAAGTTAAATCTATCCTTTGTGACCTGAGGAAACCAGACCCGGGGTTGGCGGTTTCGCTTATAATATGTCACATTTAATCTAACAGCATATGTTGCAGCTGTTCTACATGAAGCCGTTGCGCTAAGCACTGTGTAAGCACTGGTGCGTTTACGCCTCGGTCACTCTGCACAGTAGACTCTCAGCTCCACTTTTCAGAGAAGGAAACCGAGGCTTAGAAAGGCTAAGGAATGCAGGAGGCAGTCCACCAAGTGGTTAAGAGTGCGGACTTGGGGCCAGCTAGCCTGGCGTTGGTCCTTGGCCAGGTGACGTAACACAGCCCCTCTATGCCTCCATGTCCTCCTTACTGAATGGGGGTAATAACGGCACGTACTGGGTGGGGTGGTTTTGAGCTTTAACAGCGATCACAAAACATAAAAGCAGCCTGGAAGGTGCATGGCACTATCCCTTGTGACAGCCAGTCAGGGGCAGAGCCAGGAGTCCAGCCGGGCTGAATGGGCTGTCCCTGAACCACGCTTCTTCTCCCAAGTCCACTGTTCCAGGCCTGGGCTGGCTTCTCCCTCCCTGGGGCGAGGATGGAGGGAGAGGACGTGCCTGTAAGGGCATGGACCGTGGAGCCAGTGCACCTCCATCCGACTCCTTATCCACCAGCCACATGACCTTGAGCGTTAACCTGTCTGTGCTTTAACTCTCCATCTGGAAAAGGGAAATCATAAGAGTAACAGCCGCATGGATTGTCATGAGGGTTAGAAGCTTTGCTGTATGTGTAAAGCGCTTATAACAGTGCCTGGGAACCAGTGTCCTGTGTGTCGTAGTTATTACCGTTTGGTGATTATTCTCGGCCTGTGTTGTAGGCATCCCCCCTGACGAGAGCCCCCGCCGGGGAGGTCCTGCGGGGCCCTACCTGCAGTCTCAGCGACTTGCGCTCTACGCCCAGGCCACTGAAGCTCTGCTGAAGAGCGGCGCTGCGTACCCGTGTTTCTGCTCACCCCAGCGGCTGGAGCTCCTGAAGAGGGAGGCCCTAAGGAACCGCCAGACACCCCGGTGAGAGCCCCAGCCTGTCACGGGTGCCTCCCCGGGGGTGGATGTGTTCGTTAGCTCTTGCTGTGTAACAGATTATCCCCAACTGGCTTATCTCAGGGTTTCTGTGGGTCAGGTTTGGGCACAGCTTAGCTGGCTCCTTTGGCTCAGGGTTGTTCTCAAAGCTGCATCAAGGTCTTGGCCAGGCTTGCAGTTACCTCGAGGCTGGACTCTCAAAGGATCTGCCTCCATCCCTCTCCGAGGCTGTTGCCTGGAGGCATGTGTTCCTGGCCATGTGGGCCTCTCCACAGGGCAGCTCACAGCTTGGCAGCTGGCCTTCCTCAGGGCGAGCCAGGGAGAAGGCAGGGGAGAGCGAGGAAGGTGGAAGCTGCAGCTTCTGCATAACCTAATCGGGGCAGTGACATCTCATGGCTGTGTCGTGCTCTGTGCGTCAGAAGGAAGTCTGTAGGTCCAGCCCATGCTCAAGGGCGGGGAGGACACGGGAAAAACACCATGAGGCGGGGATCACTGGGGCCGTGCTAGCTCTGCCTGCCGAATTGGGCCTCAGGCATGTAAAGTCATTTAAATTATTTCTTATTTTGAATCAGTAAAAGTTGTCTCATGTCCAGAAAGATGTATGTGCAAAGATCTCTCCCAACCCTAGCTCTCGCTCGCCAGAGACAGTTGGTGTTAGAACTTTCTTATCTCTCCTCCAGAGGCATGCAGTGCATGCACTGAGGAACGCATATTGGTTCTCTTCTTCCCCGCTCAAATGGTAGCCCACAAGATACGTGTCATGCAGTTTACAGATCCCACTTACTGTCTTGAGGATCGGTCTGTATGAGTCCATAAATTCTCCTCTGCTTGCATGGTATTCCATCACAGGGCTGTATCATCACTCACTTGATCAGTTCCTTTCTAATGAACATTTATGTTATCTCTAATCTTTTGTTACTAAAAAAAGAGAGCGGTGATGAATAATGTGGATGTACATCACTTGGCACATGTGCAATGTGTTTGTTGGATTACCTCCCTAGATTTGGAATTGCAGGTCAATTTACAGCTTTGATAGATACTGTCTAGTGGCCCTCTACTAGCTTGTACTCCCATCAGCATCATAACATTCAAGTTCCAGTTTCAGTGAACTGTTTGGACAAGGGCTTGGATGTTCGTACAAGGTCACGCCATCCGCTGCAGCATTGCTTTTTTAATCATAAACGGTCTACTTGCCCATTGACAGAAGATTATGTTTTAAAAATTACAATCATGCCCTATCCTGGATCCATACAGCCATTTATTTATTTATTTATTTTATACATTTATTTATTTTTATAAATTTATTTATTTATTTTTGGCTGCATTGGGTCTTCTTTGCTGCATGCGGGCTTTCTCTAGTTGTGGCGAGCGGGGGCTACTCTTCATTGTGGTGCGTGGGCTTCTCATTGCGGTGGCTTCTCTTGTTGCGGAGCACGGGCTCTAGGTGCGTGGGCTCCAGTAGTTGCGGCACACGGGCTCAGTAGTTGTGCCTCGCAGGCTCTAGAGCGCAGGCTCAGTAGTTGTGGTGCACGGGCTTAGTCGCTCCGCAGCATGTGGGATCTTCCCAGACCGGGGCTCGAACCCGTGTCCCCTGCATTGGCAGGTGGATTCTTAACCACTGCGCCACCAGGGAAGTCCCATACAGCCATTTATGATTGAACATTTAGCTCAGTGTCAAGGATGGTACTTACAAGTGTTAACATTTGTGTATCAGTTAGGACGCTTTTGGGAGCAAGTTAACAAATACTCTGTTTAAAAGGGACAAACCAGAGCTTCTCATACTTTAATGTGCAGAAGAATCACCTGAGGGTCTAGTTAGCAGGCAGCTTCTGATTTAGCAGGTCCAGGGTGGGTCCAGCAGGTCCCGAGATGCTGCATTTCTGACAAGTGAGGCTGACGCTGGAGGCCTACAGACCACACTTTGAGTAGCCAAAGCATAAACCACATAGACATTCATCTTCTCTTTCTGCAGAAGTCTGCAGGTGGGTGACTCCAGGATGAAGCCAGCAGCTTTGAGAAGGCGGGACTCTATTTTGGCCTGTTTCTGCCTCCCTTGCCGCCCCCCTCCCCCATCAGTTCCAAGTGGCTGCAGCACCTTGTGGCTCGCTCTCCTCTCACTTACAGAGAAAATCTTTCCCAGAACCTTCATCCTCCGCTACCCCACAAGCATACTTCTTTTTGAATCTCAGTGATGGGTCAGTGCTTTAGGGGAATGAGATTGCATGCTTGGCAAAACCAGTCATGATTCACCCCCTTGGGTGACATTTGACGTTTCCTCATTAGCAAGGAAGAAGGGAAACAGGCTTGTGACTGCTGTGCTATGTTATCTCACTTAGTTCTCCCACACAATAACCTTATTATCCCCATTCAAGACTGAGGAGACAGCTGTAAGAGGTAAATGACTTGCCCAAGGTCATACAGTTATCAGAGGCAAGGGTAGGGCTCACGCCCGTCACCAGTACCCTTAGTAACTCTTAGTTATTGTGCTGCTCTGCTTCCCAACAGGTATGACAATCGGTGCCGGAGCCTGAGCGAGGCACAGGTGGCCCAGAAGCTGGCCAAGGACCCCAAGCCTGCCATCC
This sequence comes from Eschrichtius robustus, assembly GCF_028021215.1. Classification (NCBI taxonomy): domain Eukaryota; kingdom Metazoa; phylum Chordata; class Mammalia; order Artiodactyla; family Eschrichtiidae; genus Eschrichtius; species Eschrichtius robustus. The sequence goes on along the minus strand of NC_090839.1, from coordinate 72,468,092 downwards.
GCTTCCACCTGGAGGGGGAGGCGCCAGCCTTCCAGGACTTGGTGTATGGCTGGAATCGGCATGAGGTGGCCAGTGTGGAGGGGGACCCAGTCATCCTGAAGAGCGATGGCTTCCCCACCTACCACCTGGCCTGCGTGGTGGACGACCACCACATGGGCATCAGCCACGTGCTGCGGGGCTCCGAGTGGCTGGTCTCCACCTCCAAGCATCTGCTCCTCTACCAGGCCCTGGGCTGGCAGCCCCCGTGCTTTGCCCACCTGCCCCTGCTCCTCAACAGGGATGGCAGCAAGCTGTCCAAGAGGCAAGGGGACATCTTCCTGGAGCATTTTGCTGCCGCCGGCTTCCTGCCGGATGCCTTGCTTGATATCATCACCAGCTGTGGCTCAGGGTTTGCAGGTACGCACTCCCCAAGAGGTCCTGGTGGGACCATAGCAGTGAAGAGCCGGGGCCTTGGGTCAGGCCACCTGGCCTTCACTCCCAGCTGTGCTGCCCACTGGCTATGTGATCTTATACAAGTTCCTTCTCTTATTTGACAAGTGTTTATTGAGCCAGACACCGTGTTACGTGCTTGGGGCTACAATGGTGAACAAGGTAGATGTAATCCCTGCCCTCAAGTATCTTATGATCTGTGAGCCTCGGTTGCCTCATCTGTAGAATGGGCTAAGTGTCTACCTCACAGGGTTAAGTTAGGGTTCACTGAGCTCCTGACTATGAGGCACCAGCACAGTATCTGCCACACAATAGCACAAAAATTACAGATCCTGTGATTATTGTAACTACATTATTAATAGTAGTGCAAGTAGGTACTCTGACAGTATTACTAGTATTACGATGACCCTAGTTTATTTCAAGCTGACCAAAGACTTAGGGCTCACATCTTGATGATGCACAAAATAGGATGACCTTTTGGAGGGGGGGCGATTTCTGAAAATGTGGCCATAGTCTGCTTCCTGCTTTTTCTGCTCATATCTCATTTAAGCCTTAAAATATCCTTGAGGGGTATTTATTATCCCCACTGTTTGTTAGAAGCTTGTGAGGCTCAGAGAGATTGAGTAACTTGCCGAAGTCACACAGCTGGCGAGGGCCGTGGCAGAGGCTCAAGCCTAACCAGGATGCCCACTGACTGCTTGGGATGGGGCCACTGCTCGTGAGAAGCAGCTCCCGGCTCAGCTCTCCTCACTCTGGCTGCACTTTGGAATCCACCAGGAAGCTTGTAAAACACAGTCGTGCTCAGACCCCATCCAGAACCAGTCGGGCCAGGATCCCTGGGGCGCAGCCAGGCGGTGAGCAGGCCCTTCTTGCAGCTCGTGTCTTTGAGGGCGATGAGGGTTGATGTACCCGGATTGTTGTCAAGCTTTTTTTTCTTTAGTGACAGAACCCTTTCTGCAAATGAAAGCTCACTCGGGCCTTTGATATATAAAATAACTAGAAGTCGAGAATCTGTTAGGGCAGCCTCCCTGGTGATTGAAAGTGGAATGGCCGGGTGGGGGGTGGGTGCTGAGCAGCTGGGCCTGCCTCACTTGCAGAGAACCAGATGGGCAGGACCTTGCCAGAGCTGATCACACAGTTTGACCTGACCCGGGTCACCTGCCACTCGGCCCTGCTGGACCTGGAGAAGCTCCCAGAATTCAACAGGTGAGTGGGGAATCTGGAGCACCCCCAGGAGAAAAGGGCTCACCTACTGATGCTGGGTCCCCACGGTGGAGGGTCTAGTGGGCTCTGGAGTTACACGTGCTTGATTTTGACTGTGGGCTCAGGTGTCTAGTGCCATGTGACCACAGGTGAGTCACCTAACCTCCTCAAGCCTCTGTTTTCTCTTCTCTAAAATGGGGCTAATAACAGAACTCACCTTAGGCGATTGTTCAGTTAAATTAAGCCTCAAACTATTTTGCACATAGAAAGTGCTCAGTAAAATGGCAGGTACGGTTTTTGTAGTCACCATTACTCCTGCTCAGCCCCTCCCCAGCCCAGCCAACACAGTAATTGAGTGCTGTCTCATGGCATCTGTTTTACATTTCAAGTAGTTCTTCCCTGTGAAACCTCCAGCCACAGTTACAGTTCGGATCACTGTTGCCATGTCTCAGGCTAAGGGCATTAGAGGGAAAGCCAGAGGACAGGTCCGTACTTAGGGGCCAGGGACTCTTTGACGCCTTCTCTCGAGCCTTGGTTTGGGGGCAGGCTCTTCTCGGTGCTTTACTGGCATGAGCCCAGGGGATTCACATCGACTGCGGGTGTGTCAAGGATGTTACTTCATGTACTCCCCGCATCAGACCTAAGGTCAGTTGTATGATTTTGCCCTATTGTGCATATGAGGAGAGCAAGATGTCAGCAAGTTGAATAACCAGCCCAAGTTCAAGTTCACACAGTAATGGTGGGCATCTTTTTTCTTTATTTTATTTTTATTTATTTATTTTTGACTGTGTTGGGTCTTCGTTGCCGTGCGCGGGCTTCTCGTTGCGGTGGCTTCTCTTGTTGTGGAGCACGGGCTGTAGGCGCATGGGCTTCAGTAGTTGTGGCACAGGGGCTCAGTAGTCACGGCTCACAGGCTCTAGAGCGCAGGCTCAGTAGTTGTGGCGCGTGGGCTTAGTTGCTCCACGGCACGTGGGGTCTTCCCAGACCAGGGATCGAACTCGTGTCCCCTGCGTTGGCAGGCAGATTCTTAACCACTGTGAGTGGGCATCTCGTGAGTGGGGCATTCAGGAGCAAACAGCGTGCACGTTGAATGCAGCCTGTTCTTTACCTTTCTTATCACAGAGAAAGCGATGTCCCTGGGAGAAATGGAGTCGGAACAGGGGAGATACTCTGTGACCCATTCCAGTCCTCCCCAAAGCATGAGGGGGAGCCAGAGGGAGACGGCGGTGGGCTTTTGCTTGGGATAGATGCCCTCAGTTTTTTTTTTTTAAATAAATTTATTTATTTTATTTTTTATTTTTATTTTTGGCTGTGTTGGGTCTTCGTTGCTGCCCGCGGGCTTTCTCTAGTTGCGGCGAGCGGGGGCTACTCTTCGTTGTGGTGCGTGGGCTTCTCATTGCGGTGACTTCTCTTGTTGCAGAGCACAGGCTTTAGGTGTACGGGCTTCAGTAGTTGCGGCATGCAGGCTCAGTAGTTGTGGCTCACAGGCTCTAGAGCACAGGCTCAGTAGTTGTGGCGCACAGGCTTAATTGCTCCGCGGCATGTGGGATCTTCCCGGACCAGGGCTCGAACCCGTGTCCCCTGCATTGGCAGGCGGATTCTTAACCACTGCGCCACCGGGGAAGCCCTGCCCTCAGTTTTCGTGCAGCCGAAGCTGTTCTCTTTAGGTGTTTCTGTAATCAAACCACTGCTATGATTATTTCAGTAACAGTCGTAAAGATAGTAGTTGTCATAGCAGTGCTAGTGGTGTGGTGGAGGTAGTGATAGTAACTAACATTTATCTAGCACTCGCTACGTCCCAGGCCGTGGACTATCTCAAGCCTGATTTCTTTCTTCCCACTGTCTCGTCTAACTACTAAGGAGGTCCTAGAAACAGTTTCAGTACCAATTTCATGTGATTTGTCTTTGTTCGTTTTAGAAAGTGATGGTTTTGGGCCAGTTGAGTGCTCCAGATTGCTTCCCAGAGGGTCTCATCCTTCCAGCCTCTGTTCAGACCCCCTGCCCGTCTCCAGCTGCCGGCGGTGGCAGTAACGCAGGCCTTGTGCTCGGTGCTTGACACACAGCTCCTCGTTTACTCTGCCCAGCGCCCTGTGAGCGAGGCCCCGTTGTTCCCACAGTAACAGACGAGCACCCTGAGCTCCGAATGGTTGGTTGTGTAACTTGCTGCAGACATCTGGCAAGGCTGGCTTCACCCACAGGCCTGTGCAGTCTCAGAGCCCATGAGGTGGTCAGCAGTCCCTTGCTGCCTGCCCTTCTTCTACGTCAGGGACAGGGGGCCAGGCGCCTACAGAATGGCCCTCGGCCCCTCGCTGCTCGCTCTCTTGGGTCCCTCCAGTCCTGCTGGGGACAGGGTGAGGGCACCCCAGAGACGGGCCTGACAGGGCCTGGTTTGAGGCTTGGAGTCTTAGAGGTTTTGCTGCTTCTGAAGGATGGAACAAGGCGGTTAGAAGAATTCTGAAAAGGGGAAAATTTGACCTGACAGGAAAACTTGAGCTTTTTAACTGTGAGCCGTGAATTCAAAGAACTGTGCCATCTGGACATGGCTTTGAATCCCAGAAATCCATATTCTCGACCTCTGCCCATTTGCTCCAGAGCCCCACGCTTCGAACTCTGCGAGGAGGCAGGCACCCCCAGGTTCTGCTTTGTAAACTCAGGTACCTGTCGAGGCCAGGCAGGTAGCTCAGAGGAGGGCGGCGGGCCAGGTGAGAGGCCCTGGCGAGCAGAGGGACGGGCAGACCTTCGGCACCCTCCTCTCTGCTCCAGCCGGAAGGTGTCATTCTTCAAACCCCACCCACTCCCCTGGGGAGGAGGGTGGTCTGGGCTGGAGATGCCCGTGGCAGGACGGTCCCTTGGTTTCCCCGGCAGGCTGCACCTCCGCCGGCTGGTGAGCGATGAGACCCAGAGACGCCAGCTGGTGGGGAAGCTACAGGCTCTCGTGGAGGAGGCTTTCGGGAGCCAGCTGCAAGACAGGCATGTGCTGGACGCGGCCTACGTCGACAGGATCATCCTGCTGAGACAGGTGTGGTGTCGGGCGCTCGGGGGGACCCAGGGAGCGGGTGGCACCCCACTCCTCCCCCTCCCGCTGCGTCAGCGCCCCATCCCAGTGCGTTCAGTGACCGCCTCTTCCCCCAGGGTCACATTTGCCGCCTGCAGGATTTGGTCTCCCCAGCGCACTCCTACCTGTGGACTCGCCCTGCTGTGGGTCGAGCGCAGCTGGGCGCCGTCTCGGAGAAGGTGGACGTCATTGCCAAGCGTGTGCTGGGGTGAGTGTCCGCAGGCTGCGCTCAGGGTTCTGCACCTCCCTTCCCTCTCTCCCCACCAGGGCCCCCTTCACTCCGGGGCTCGGCTGTCAGGCCTGCAGTACAGCCCCAGAGCTAGTGAGAGGTCCTCGGTGAGATGATCACTCACGGCTCTCTTGGTGGAAGGGCTGACCCTGAGGAGCCCGGGCTCTCCCGGGAAGAGGCGGTGGTCTGGCGCTGGGATTGGACCCACCTGGGTCCCGTTCCCGCCCGACCCCTCACTGGCCCAGTTAGTTCACCTGCCCAGGGGGCTTCAATTTGTCCAAGTGACTGCACGTCCTTGAGCTTCCATTTCCTCACCTATAGGGTGGAGATGATACTAGGTCTTATTTTAACAGTAGCAGAACTCTCCAGATTACGAGGGCACAAAGTGCAACCAAAACGGGCTTAAGCAAGGCGGGGAATGATTGGTGTATGTAATTGCAGAGGCTAGGAGAAGAGCCAACTTGAGGTCCAGCTTAAAGCAGGGGCCAAAAATATGGCACCAAGACCTAATTTCTCCCTCTGTCCCTTTGACTTTCTCCCCCACACTCCTCCACGCCCGCTACTCCTTCTGCAGGGGTTCTGTATCGGGTAGATGGAGCGTGGGATGCTCTACCAGACAAGACAAGCACCTTTCTCCCTTACCTGCACCCAGAGCAGGCAGTTTGGGGCTGAACGGCCTTCTCCACATCTCCAGGGTCCTGTCATCCCTGGGTTTTGCTCTTGTCCCCGTGGTCTGTGGTGGCTCACGATTCAGCCAGAGGAGGAAGGAGGAAAGGGAGAGGGGGACGGGATACTCCTCCCCCTTAGGGACTTGACTTAAAAGTGACACACTCGTTTCCACCCGCATCCTGCTGGCCCGAACACCTGTCTTACGGCCACTCCAAGCTACAAGGGAGTCTGGAAAATGTAGTTTTTACCTTGGGGGCCAGGTGCCCAGCTGAAAATTGTGTCAGTACACATGAGAGGGAGAAAGGATACCGGGGGTCAAAAGCAGCCTCTCTCACAGTCTCCACTGTGGTGGTAAGACAGCAAAACCTTAGCCTCCGACTCCAGCTGTGTCCTGAGATTCACTCTTATGGGGCCTGATTTGCCTGGTTTTTCTGTCTCCGAACTAGTCACTGAGGTCTGGAGAATGTGATGTGCTGACAGGCTTAGGTTAGGTCATACGCGGGGCCCTGAGTGGACCCCCCCCACCCCCCAGCCAAAGCACGTGGGCTGAGGATGGAGCTGGGTAGTTCCACAGGGAGAGTTAGGGCCTGTGGAGAGAGTTATAAAGGTTAAATTAGATAATAATAGCAAACACTCGTGTGGGTTTGCTTACACACGTGCCTACAGCGTGCTATGTTATATACCATATACATTAGATGTGTACACGGATATGTGTGCATGCTATGTGTGTGTGTATACACTTGAATTCACAGCGACCTAATAAAGGAACTACTGTTGTTATCCCCATTTTAACAGGTGAGGAAATCAAGGCACAAAGAGGTTAAGTAACTTGTCTAAAATAATACAGCTAGTAAATCGAAGGAGCAGGGATTGAGACTCAAGCTGGCTGGAGTGAGAGACCGTATGTCCAATCATATTCTCTATTGCTTATCCTTGGTGTAAAGTACTTGGACAGCCCCTGATAACAAGCAGCCATCACTGTGTTATTAAAACGTAACATTTCGGCTAGATAAGAATACAAGTAATGTGGCAAAAATGCAAATGGTACAAGAGGGTTTTAAGCAAAAAATAAGTCTTCCCTCCTACTCAGCCCCCAACAGAAAGGCAGTCCCAAACAGCAGTTTCCTTTGTGAAATGTCTGTGTATTCAAGGATATGTGTATACAACTCCATTCTTCCAATTTTTTGAATTTAAAACTTAATTGTTATTAATACATTCAAACCTCTTGAACCTCTAGGTTTAAAACCTAGAAATTATTTTAAAAGGTATATATCAGGAGTCCCATTTTTCATCCTTGTCCCCTGTCTGCCCCATTCCAGAACCCTCTCTGGATGTTACTACTATTCATAATTATATCTAAATAATCCTTATTTTTCAGCCTTTTTACACAAAAGGTACAATACAGGGAATTCCCTGGTGGTCCAGTGGTTAGGACTCCGTGCTTTCACTGCCAAGGGCCTGGGTTCAGTCCCTGATAGGGAACTAAGATCCTGCAAGCCAAGCATAGCAGCCGAAAAAAAAAAAAATAAAGTACGATACAATAACACTGTTGTCTTTGGGTGGGATTTTTGTTTTATTTTTATCTTTTTAGTGAAGTATAGTTGATTTATAACATTATGTTAGTTTCAAATGTACAACATAGTGTTGCAGTATTTTTATAGATTATACTTCATTTAAAGTTTACAAAATAGTGGCTGTATTTCCCTAAGTGTCTTTATGTGTTTTTTTGCTTGTTTGTTTGTTTTTCCCTTAACAATTTATCTTTAGATCTGTCCAGGGCTTAGAAGAGCATCCTCATTCTTTTCTCAGCTACAGCTATGCCCTTTTTATACCACTTTACCATGATTTATATAATTCATCTCCTATTGATGGACATTTGGATTGCGTCCAAATTTTGTGGTTACAAACAATGCCACAGTGAGTAACCTTGAATAGACATCATTAAGCACCTTTACAAGTAAACCTCCAGGATAAATTCCCAAGCGGTATTATTAATAATACTCCCTTAATTTAGGACATTCCACATGAGGCTGTCAGTTCTAGTTCACCGGGCTAATGTCTTACCTCCCCACCCCTGCCATGGGATTAGATTTTAGAGACCCTCTGGGGCTCCCACTGAAGGCAGGAAAGCTGACGCCCAAATATTTAGAAGCTGCCGGATCTCTGGAAGTCCCTCTGTGCCCACGCCAAGGCCTGGAGCAGCTCTAACGTGTCCTGGCTGCCAGTGTTGGCTGCCTGGGGCCTGTCACTCTTTCACCAGCTCCTTGGCAGCCTGCTTCCCCACAGTGACATTGAGGAGTCTGTCTGGTTTTTTCCCACATTACATTTTTTTTGTTTTGAAGTATAGTTGGTTTACAATGTTGTGTTAATTTCTGCTATATAGCAAAGTGATTCAGTTATACATATTCTTTTTCATAGTCTTTTCCATTATGGTTTATCACAGGATATTGACTATAGTTTCCTGTGCTCTGTGGTAGGACCTTGTTGTTTATCCATTTTATATATAATGGTTTGCATCTGCTAGTCCTAAACTCCCAGTCCTTCCCTCCCCCCACCCCACCCACCCTTGGCAACCACAGGTGTGTTCTCTATGTCTGTGAGTCTGTTTCTGGTTTGTAGATATGTTCATTTGTGTCATATTTTAGATTCCACATATAAGTGGTATCAAATGGTATTTGTCTCTTTCTGACTTACTTCACTTCGTATGATAATCTCTAGGTCCATCCATGTTGCTGCAAACCACATTACATTTTATATTTTCAATATTTCCTCTTCTCCATTTCATAAATAGCAGCAATCATGTGGTCCAGTTTTAAGATGCAGTAAGAATGATTATGTTTCTCAAATTGAAACTGAATTGCTCAAGTACTGGAGTGAGTAAGGAAATCTGCACTAAAAGGCTCTTTGTTCCAATTCCTCTTGAACCCAGTCCCTGAGCCAGTAGCCCTCCACACTGAGCCGATGTGGGGAATGGAGTGTCTGGGCCCTTTCGGGAGCAGGTGGTGTCAGAGGTGGCGTCGAGGATCGTCTGCACTGGTGAAGATCTCCAGCCTCGGTCCCTCCTCCGTGTGGAATGACTCCCCCTGCCCTGCTCCCGGCTCTTGCTCTAACTCAGAATCAGGGCTGGGACGAAGTTTTTGCAGGTCCCGCTCTGACTAATTGGGGACTTTCTCTTGAGCTCAAACATGCTTTGGGGAGAGGGTCTCAGCTGGACTGCCAGGAAAGTGGGGAATGGTTGCTGGCCTGTTGTAGTTCCTTAAGAGTTTCATTTGTGGGCAAAGAATGGTTGTAGCAAGTTGGCGGCAGGGACATTACTGGAGCTGGGGTCTCCTGATTTCCTTCTTTCTGCTCTTCTCTGCTACATCCCGCAGAAGCCTTGAAGCTGTGTTTCAGATCATTTCCCAGAGGGCTTCATTCTTCCAACCTATGTGTAACCCAATCCTAAGTTTCTTTTTAGATCCTCTTGCAATGTCTCTGAGCTCTTGGATGTAATAAATATTAGCTAATATTTAACTTTTTATTGAAATGTAAGAGCTCATACTTTCAAGTACTTACCATCTGTTCAGGCAATGTACTTAGTGCTTTACAAGTTTTAACTTAGCTCCACCATAGCCCTGTGAGGTGCAGACACTATTATTATTCCCACTTTACAGGTGAGAAAACTGAGGCATGAAGATTACATGACACAGGTAGTAATCAGTAAATCCTCTTATGGTGTCCTCTTAGTTTCCCTATTTTATGCCCACTTGCTTGGATTCTCTGTGTTTGTAGTCTCTTGGTTGGTGTTTCTTCCCCAGCTAGGATGGGCATGGGGGTAGTAGATATCCCCCCACCCCCAAGGCAGGCTTGAACATTGGTTGTGCTGTTAATCTATATTGTAGCTGATGGATAATCTTCTGAAGTCCTCCCTTCCACCCGCTTGCCATTGGCCCATGCTGGCCCCTTATAGACTGGCCCTCTTCTAGGCTTTTAGAAGGACCCGGTATGAGTTTAACTCAGGACATGCTGAACGGAGAACTGAAGAAGCTGTCAGAAGGTCTGGAAGGCACCAAACACAGTAACGTGATGAAGCTCCTCCGAGTGGCCCTCAGTGGACAGCTGGTGAGGCGGGTGGCTGGACTGTGCCCTGGAGCCCTCATTTATCCACTCAGCTAACGTTCACCGGCAGCACTCAGCTCAGTTTGGGGGCTACAGAGACGAATGAAACATGACCGCCCCCCTCATTCAGTCATTCAACAGACAGTACTTACTGAGTACCTACTATGTGTAAGCACCATGCTAGGTACAGTGGATACGGTAGTGAGTGAAACACACGTGCTCCCTGCCTTCATGGAGCTGGCGGTTGACTGGGGCTAATGGACATGCCAACCCAGCAAGAGCAGGCTTCTGGGACCCATCCTTAGAAATTAGAGCCCGTAAAATGCAAACTCTGCTCCTTGGGATGCAGGCAGCAGTGCTGGGGTTGGCCTGGGGTGTAACTTCTGCAGACCAAGGCTGGGTGTTCACTCCTCAGGCATCTTAAGGCAATGTTTTCTCTTTTTGTTCTCAGCAAGGACCTCCTGTAGCTGAGATGATGTTGTCCTTGGGACCAAAGGAAGTGCGGGAACGAATACAGAAGGTGCTTTCCAGCTAGGGAGAAGGTGTGCAGGACAGCAGAGGTGGCCACAGGAACTGTACTCGTGGGACCTGCCCTCAGAGGGGAGGAGCAGGAGGCCTGGGGCCCATTGGAAGCCTGTGAAAGGACCCAAGAATGGACACAGAGCCTCTGGGTGCACAGGTGCATTTATGGCTCTACGCCAGGCCCATCCTTACCAGTTGGCCAGGGTCACCCAGCCCCCTCACCTCCCTGGCGCTGGAAAGGAAGGCCTCACGCATGGTTCTGACACCACAGCACACAGCAGAGGTTAGGAGCTGGCTCGCTGGACAGTCACAGCTCATGTTTCAGTCTGCTCGGGCTGCCATGAAAACATATCACAGAATGGTGGCTTACACAACAGAAAATGATTTTCTCACAGTTCTGGAGGCCGGCAGTCCAAGATCAAGGTGTTGGCAGGTTGCGTTTCTCCTGAGGCCTCGCTCCTTGGCTTGCAGACGGCTGCCTTTTTGCTCTCTCCTCACATGGCCTTCCCTCTCTCTGCGTGCCCTCGGTATCTCTGTTTGTCCAAAGGTCCTCTTCTTAAGAGGACGCCAGTCAGATTGGGTTAAGGCCCACCCTCACGGCCCAGTTTGAACTTAATCACTTCTTTAAAGGCCCTGTCTGCAAATTCGGTCACATACTGAGGTACAGAGAGGTTAGGGCTTCACATGTGAGTTTTGAGGGGAACACAACTCAGCCCATACGTAACAGCTTGGCAGCAGCCTGGACTCCTGGGTCCCAGTTCTTGGGCCCAGTTTGACTTTGTTTTTTCGTTTTGTTTTTTTTTTTAATAAATTTATTTATTTTTGGCTGTGTTGGGTCTTGGTTGCTGCACACGGGCTTTCTCTAGTTGCAGCGAGTGGGGGCTACTATTCATTGCGGTGCGCGGGCTTCTCATTGCAGTGGCTTCTCGTTGCGGTGTGCGGGCTCTAGGCGCGCGGGCTCAGTAGTTGTAGCTCACGGGCTCTAGAGCGCAGACTCAGTAATTGTGGCACACGGGCTTAGTTGCTCCACGGCATATGGGATCTTCCCGGACCAGGGCTCGAACCTGTGTCCGCTGCATTGGCAGGTGGATTCTCAACCACTGCGCCACCAGGGAAGCCCCCAGTTTGCGTTTGGAGCAATGACTGACAAGCTGGGCTGAACTGGCTTGTTAGACTTTCTTTGGGGCTTATAAGGGAAGAAGCCACAAATCTGCCCAGGGGGAACACTTAACGTTTTATACTACTCTTTGTCCTTGGGCTTGGGGCAGCCTGTATCTCCCTTCCCTAAAGGTTGTCTCTTCCTCTTTTCCAGTTCTCCAGACCTGGTCCTTGGACTGGAGACCTTTACCCTGCCTGTTTTGCATCTTTTTCTTCATATTCGCCTCCTTCTTCCACCCATTATTTGTAAATCACTGTCTGTGGGTTTCTGAAATGAGATGTTCTTCTTGGGGTGAATAGGAATAGCTGAAGTGAAAGGAGGATGGTGGCCGGCTACAAAGACCCCTACACAGCTTCTGGGCTTCCCCTTTGTAGCCCCCAGTCACTGCTACCTCCTGGCATTCACACTGAATAGCTGTGTGGTGTGTCATGGCTTCCATGTTGTTCTCTTGGATCCCTTACTCTGTGGGAAGCCAGCTTCCACACTGTGAAGACAGTCAGACAGACAAGGATCGGAGGCCTTCTGACAACAGCCGTATGAATGGGCCATCTTGGAAGTCAGTCTTCCAGCCCCAGTCAAGCCTTCAGATGACTGCAATGCTGGCTGACATTTGACTGCAACGTTCTTTTTTTTTTTTTTTAAATTGGAGTATAGTTGCTTTACAATGTTGTGTTTGTTTCTGCTGTGCAGCAAAGTGAATCAGCCACACGTATACATATATTCTCTTCTTCCTTGGATTTCCTTCCCATTTAGGTCACCACAGAGCATTGAGTACAGTTCCCTGTACTATACAGTAGGTTCTCGTTAATTATCTGTTTTATACGTGGTGTATATGTGTCAATCCCAATATCCCAATCCATCTCACCCCCTCTTCCCCCTTAGTATCTATACGTTTGTTCTCTATGTCTCTGTCTCTGTTTCTGCTTTGCGAATAAGTTCATCTATACCATTTTTCTAGATTCCACATATGTGTTAATATACAATATTTTTCTCTTTCTGACTTACTTCACTCTGTATGAAAGTCTCTAGGAACATCCATGTCTCTGCAAATGGCACAATTTAGTTCCGTTTTATGGCTGAGTAATATTCCACTGTATATATGTACCACATCTTCTTTAGCCATTCCTCTGTTGATGGACATTTAGGTTGCTTCCATGTCCTGGCTATTGTAAATAGTGCTGACTGCAGCCTTCTTGAAAGATCCTGAGCCAGAACCACTAAGCAAAGTTGCTCCTGAATTTCAGACACACCGTTATGAGATAATAAATATTTATTGTTTAAAGCCACTTAGCTCTGGGATAATTTGTTACCCAGCAAGAGATTGCTAATACACTGTCCTTGTCCAGGGGAATAGGGAAAGGGGATTAAAGAATTTGCTGAGTTTCACAGAGACCTAATCCTTGCTTGAAAAGTACATCAGATAAAGTTCTTTGATGGCAAGCAATGGAAACCAACTCTGCCTAACTTAGGTTTATTGGAGACTTTAAGTTTATGGGAGTTTAAATTTGTGAGAAAGTCATAGAGTCTATGGGAAAGCCAAAGAACCAGGTCTTGGAAAAGACAGGAACCAGGGAAGCTCTGAGCATGCAGGCATTAGGAGCTCATGGCCAGTCTTGTCTGTGTTCTTCAGTGGGAACACATGAACTCAACTTTTTTGTTGTGGTTTCTCTGTATTTTTTTCCCCTTCAGTTTTGGATGATTCAGCTAAAGATTCAGATTCTAAGAAGAGAGTGTCTGGTTGAGCTAACTGAGGTCATGTTACCATTCCTCAGCCAGGAATATATCCAATGGAGGAAAAGTTCCCAAGGAGAAGTAGGGTGCTTTTTCCAGAAGAAGGGGCAATGGCAGAAACAACAGGTGTTCCGCCAAAGGGGACACAGAATAATAATGCTTGCAATTTATTGTGCGTTCACATGAGCCTCAACCACTTCTGGGTTTCCAATTATGCTGGTAGGGGACTTCCCTGGTGGTGCAGTGGCTAAGACTCCACGCTCCCAATGCAGGGGGCCTGGGTTCGACCCCTGGTCGGGGAACTAGATCCTGCATGCATGCCGCAACTGAGAGTCTGCATTGCTGCAACTAAGACCTGGCGCAACCAAAATAAATAAATAAATATTTAAAAAAAATTATGCTGGTAAACATTTTAGTTCATCATCTCTTTAAATCTTCACAACCCCATGAGACAGGCATTATTATTATGGTTGTTTCTATGTTTTAGATAGGGAGACTGAGGCTCAGAAAAGTTGATCAACTCTTCTGAGGTTTTAGTATGAGGCTTACGACAACCCAGAGTCTAACCTCAACCCTTGTCACTCTGAGTGACATCAGAGCCTCCGATTCTAAGACATCAAGTATGCTTACAAGAAACTCTAGCTCTTGGTTAGGGAATCTGTTTTAACAAAATGAGTGATCAAATTGCTGAGTCGATAAAGCTGTGGCCACTTCCTCGGTTGGAGTGAGTTGTCTGAGAAGCAGCATGTATCCTCTGCTCTGGGGTTTTGCTCAGGATCAGAAGGAATGTGTAAAAGGACTTCACAGAGTTTAAATAACCTCAAGTCTGTCCCCCAGTGTTTTTTCAGAGTATAGTGAAGTGAAGGCCATAGAGGCCAACTGTCTAGACTCAAAAACTGGTTCTGCCACTTACTGTGTGACTTCTGTAGCTCAGTTTCCTCATCTGTTAAAACGGGGATAACAGTTGTTATCTGTCTCAACAAATTGTAAGAATCAAAATAGATGGCATATGTAAAGTTCTTAAAACAGTGCCTGGCACTCAACAAATGTTATCAATTACCATCATCCTCATCAGCAGTATTTTCATTCTTAGAGATGCTGATCTTGGTTGCAACACATAGAAACACACTCAGACTAACTTAAACCATGAAAGTAATTTATTGGAAGAATTAGGACCCACAGATCCCAAGGGCAGGACTCCCAGCTGGACCTTACAAGAGACTGGAATCTGTACCCAAAAACCCATTAGGACCCAACACACTCACCTTTATCCCTCTGAAACTGCAGTTTCTAACCTTTGTCTCTGTCTGGGTGTCTGCTCCTCTCATCTTTCTTCTGCAGGCTGGCTTTCTCTTATCTCTGCGGCTGTTGAACAACTGCCCCAGCCCTAAAGCTGAATCATCTCCCCTCTGCTACACTGCCAATTCAATAACTAGTATTCCATGTCCAAAATCCCAGGAAAGAATCTGATTGGCCTAGCTTGGGTCAGCTGTCTACCCCTGGTCCAATCAACTGTGGCCAGTGGGACAGAGTCATGTAAGCAATCATGGCTGCAGGAGACCCACTCTAGTGGTGGAGAGGGCCATTCCTCCCCCTGAGCATATTCTCTTCCCATGGAGTTTAGAGTGTACCCTTGCCAGAAAATTACTATTTTTCTGTAGGCAACTTTGGAATCTCATTCATATTGCCTTTATCCTAGCTTATTTTTTTCCTCATAATGCTTATTGCTATATGAAATTACATAGTGTATTTGTACATGTTTATTGTCTATCTTACTCTAAAGAAGGTAAGATTGAGACAGGCAATAAGTTTTTCTTATTCTTGGTTGTAACCATAGCACCTGACACATTGTCTGACACATCGTAGGGAGTCAGGTAAAGCTCTCATGATGAAAAAAATGTTTGAGGCCTCCATCAGTCAGATCAGTTTCTTCAGAAGTGGCAATTATCAGCTGATCTAACTCTACCAGATTCCAACAGTTTCCCAGTTTCACTTTCATTGACTCTGGGGAATCACATCTCTTTTGCAAGATTTGCAGTTGTAGTTAGCTATCTGATCTATTGCCTGTAAATTGCACTGAATCCAGCTATCTGTGAAAGACTGACCTTTGACAAAGACTTTGAAGAGTGAGATAGATGGAATACTTCAACATAGAGAGGTGTTTAGTGGGACCTAAATTAGAAATTGTCTAATTGATTAAATATGTTTGTCTTATGATGAAATTCCCTACCTTCCCAGGGACCAGGATAATAAATACTTAGAAAATGAGGACTTCCTGGGTGAGAGCAGAACCCAGAGAGGGTAGTTCGTGCATTCATGTTCATAGATGTCAGAGGACTTTACAGATGAAGTGAACTTTGAACTGGGTTCTGAGGGATGAGTAGGAGTTTCCAGATCAATGGGGGTTGGAAGGTATTCCAAACAAAAGGATGAAAAAGAATTCACCAAGTTGGGTGGAGCCAAGGGTAGGAGTTGAGGGAGTAGGAGAAGTAGCTGAGAAACCAGGCAGAGGGAAATCCAAACAGCCCTTCTTTGCCAGGTTAAGGGTATCAAGGTGCCATCTGATGCAAATAGCAAAACATCCAGATTGAAACCAGCTTGAACAGGAAGATTTAGTATCCCACAAAGCAGGAAGTTCGGGGGTATGGCAGGCTCTGGGGTAGGTTAATTAAGCGTTCAGTGACCTCAGTGAGAACTTAGGGTCTTTCCATCTCTTTGTTCTATTGGCCCCAGCATCGGCAACAGCCTTGGGTTGGTTCTCTCTGCTCACCATTGTCTGCCTAAAGTGCTTAGGCCTCTCTGCACTTCATGTTGTCAGAGAGAGCGTGGCTTTCTGTGTCTCTCTCCCTGAAAGCAAGGAAACTTTTCTCCAGCACCCTCCCCCTCGTGACTTCCCCATTCTTCAACCCATCCCTTGGGGAAGTGGGCGGGGGAGTCCCCATAGATCAGTCAGACCCAGAGCTGAGGGCGGGGCCAGCTCTTCCCTGCGTTCCTGGACAAAGTGGGGGTCCATTAGCGAAGACATGAGTTGGGTCTTCATGAAGTGGAAGGTGAGGAGCCACTGAAATGCTTTAAGTAGGGCAGTGACAAGATCAGATTTCTGTTTTTTTAAAAGATCATTCTGGCAGCTTTGCTAAAGAGAGATTTGAGCAGGGCTGGCCCAGGAGCGGGGAGCCCTGGTAGGAAAATGAGACATGAAAGAGGGAAACATGATAAAGCCATGTTTCATCCTCACAGCCTGACCCACCCCCCCAACCCCATCTACCTTTCCTGCTTCACTTCACTCATTCCTGCCACACGCGTCCCCTTCTCTGGTCTCCCACCATGTAAGCCTTCCTTTGTGCCGCTATTCTATCTGGAATACTCTTGTCCATATGCTCTTCTGCCCTTTTGCCTGGTCACCTCTCTCTCAGCCTTCAGATCTTTTTTTTTTTTTTTTTAATTTGTTTATTTTTTGGCTGCGTTGAGTCTTCATTGCTGTGCGGGCTTTCTCTACTTGTGGCGAGCAGGGGCTACTCTTCGTTGCAGTACACGGGCTTCTCATTGTAGTGGCTTCTCTTGTTGTGGAGCACGGGCTCTAGGCGCGTGGGCTTCAGTAATTGTGGCACGTGGGCTCAGTAGTTGTGGCTTGTGGGCTCTAGAGCGCAGGCTCAGTAGCTGTGGCACACGGGCTTAGTTGCTCCGTGGCGTGTGGGATCTTCCCGGACCAGGGCTCGAACCCGTGTCCCCTGCATTGGCAGGCGGATTCTTAACCCCTGTGCCACCAGGGAAGTCCCCAGCCTTCAGATCTTTGCTCCACTCTCTCCTCTTCAGGAAAGGCTCTGACTCCCCCCAGTAGCTCTCCTTCCTCTGCTATTGATCATCAGCACCCTATTCTTTTCTATAGCACGCAGTGAGAATTGAGTGCATAAATAACTGTGAAAGTAATTAGTTCTGCAGTTATTTGTTAGTGTCAGATTGTAAAGTCTACGGGAACAGGGACCTCATCTGTCTTGCTTACCACTGGACCCCTAGTGCTGAGAATGGTGCCTGTTCACATGGTAGGTGCTCAGTCAGTATTGCTGAGTGAAAGGCCAGACATACACCTGATTGGATCGGATGGTCAGGGTGAGCGGTCAAGTGCACAGTCGCTATGTTTAGTTAGGGTACTGTTTTGCAGTATTCAGGAACTTCACATCATTTGTGGTTACTATTTTCATTAGTGAATTACAGGATATGCATTTTTTAAAATATAGAAGGCAGTAGACGCTTGGCTTGGCACTCATTAAACTCATTATCACGCCCTGGGGATCTCCAACTTAGCCTTCATATCTGGGCAAAATGTTGGGGTCCCAGCCCAGGCCCGAGTGCCCTCCCCTCTGCCCCCTACCACCCCTCCCCCAACCCTGATTGCAGTAGGACAGCCCAGCCAAGGAGGGGGCAGCCTTCTCTATCTAGAGAACTCCTCTTGTCTTGATCTCGGAGAGGCAGTAGTGAGTGGTGGTGTGAAGCGAGATCTAAACTCCCTGCCCAGGAATTGAATCTGGGTAGCCTGGATAAAAACCAGGAATCCTAGCCACCACACCCCCTGGCTCTTGCCCCCGGTGAAAAATGCATTTCTCACAGAGGCAAGAGCTGTAAAAACAGGTACAAAGTTTATTATTAGAGACATAGCACAACACAAGTGGGAGAGCACACAGAGAAACCGTTTGTTAAGACAGAAGCAAGACAGAGATGCCCCCAGAGAGAAAGGGTGTGGGCATCCCCCCAATGAGGAGTGCAGTAAAGAGGCGGTTAGGTCATTTATATAGGGCAGTTCTTCCAGGTCTTTGTTTACCTTTGGCCAATTACCTGGTTTCTTTTTCCACACCTGACGCCCTAGGACCCTCCCCAACGTGTGTGCGCAACTTTTTTCCAAGATGGATTCCAGCCCAGGGGCCTATGGGATGGCCTTAGCATCACATATTATGGGGTGTGCCCCTCCTTTTTGACCCCCAAGGAGCCTTTCTGCGCATGTGCAATGTTTCCCTTGCCCCAAGGATGGGAAATGTATGACCTCTTGATCTTTTAACAGGGTTTAGTCCCACTCTGTCCCTGCCATAAAAATGTCCAATGTCTGACAGATGTAGAGAACAAACGTATGGACACCAAGGGGGGAAAGTGGCGGGGAGTGGGGGTGGTGGTGTGATGAATTGGGAGATTGGGATTGACATATCTACACTAATATGTATTAAATGAATAACTAATAAGAACATGTCCAATGTCTGGTTATTTACCCAATTTCTGTTGCTGGTTTTTATATCAAGGTGCAGATTCTGAAATATAGACAGGAGTCTGGTCATAAATATGTAGTCCTGGAGCCCGTTTGTCTCTTGCTTCAGGAAACAAACAGCGGGCTGGTAATGATGAATGTCCACCCTGGAGCCCATCTTCTCCTCACCCCAGGAGGTGTGAACAGGAGGCCAGTTGTAAATGCCTAGCCTGGAGCCCATCTATCTCCTGCCTCAGTCTGAGTCCATTCAGTCCTGTCTTCCTTCATCCATTTGACAAACACCTACTCTGTGCCAGGCCCTGTGAGGCCTGAGGGTGTGGAGAGGAATTAGACAAAGCCTTGTTCACTGTGGGGGCTAAGTCCACAGATTTTTGTTCCTTCCTTCACTCAGTGCCTTAAGCTTTTAAAAATAAGGGCTTCCCTGGTGGCGTAGTGGTTAAGAACCTGCCTGCCAACACGGGGGACACGGATTCGAGCCCTGGTCCGGGGAAGATCCCACGTGCCGCGGTGCAACTAAGCCCGTGCGCCACAACTACTGAGCCCGCGCTCTGGATCCCGCGAGCCACAACTACTGAGCCCACGTGCCACAACTACTGAAGCCCGCGCTCCGCCACAGGAGAAGCCACCTCAGTGAGAAGCCCTCGCACCACAACCAAGAGTGGCCCCCGCTCACCGCGACTAGAGAAAGCCCACGTGCAGCAACGAAGACCCAATGCAGCCAAAAATAAAAATAAAAAAATTAATTTATTAAAAATAACTAAATAAAACACAAATAAACAAAAGATAAGGCTCCTGCCTCAAAGAGATCACAGTGTCATAAGTGACTAACAATCACAAAAACGCAAGTGTGGAGGAGGTGGTGGAGGAGCAAGCAAAGGGATACAGGGATATGGATATCCTTGAGTGTAGGGAGTCGGTCAGGAAATGCCTGCGTGACAAGGAGTTGGACTGTTGTTTTTTGCTTTTAATTTCAGAGAAACAGTGAATAATTTCTTAGTATAAGTATGTCCCATGCAATATTATACTTATACTAAAAAAGTTATTTATAATTGTGTAGGGGTGGCCAAAATGGGTGAATGTGATCAAAAGGTACAAACTTCGAGTTAAAAATAGGTAAGTCCGGGCTTCCCTGGTGGCGCAGTGGTTGAGAGTCTGCCTGCTAATGCAGGGGACACGGGTTCGAGCCCTGGTCTGGGAAGATCCCATATGCCGGGGAGCAACTGAGCCCGTGAGCCACCATTACTGAGCCTGTGCGTCTGGAGCCTGTGCTCCGCAACAAGAGAGGCCGTGATAGTGAGAGGCCCGCGCACCGCGATGAAGAGTGGCCCCCACTTGCCACAACTAGAGAAAGCCCTCGCACAGAAACAAAAACCCAACACAGCCATAAATTAAAAAAAAAAAAAAAAAAGGTAAGTCCTGGGGATGCAATATACGGTATGGTGATTCTAGTTAACAATACTGCACTATATATTTGAAGGTTGCTAAGAGAGTAGATTTTAGAAGTTCTCATAAGAAAAAGAAATTTTGTAATGATGGGTAGTGTTGGATACTAACAAGACATATCGTGGTGATCATTTTGCAGGACACACAAATATCAAATCATGTACACCTGAAACTAACACAACATTATATGTTAATTATATCTCAGTTTTTTTTAAATTAATTAATTAATTAATTAATTTATGGCTGTGTTGGGTCTTCGTTTCTGTGCGAGGGCTTTCTCTAGTTGTGGCAAGCGGGGGCCACTCTTCATCGCGGTGCGCGGGCCTCTCACTATCACGGCCTCTCTTGTTGTGGAGCACAGGCTCCAGACGCGCAGGCTCAGTAATTGTGGCTCACGGGCCTAGTTGCTCCCCGGCATGTGGGATCTTCCCGGACCAGGGCTCGAACCCGTGTCCCCTGCATTGGCAGGCAGATTCTCAACCACTGCACCACCAGGGAAGCCCTATATCTCAGTTTTTAAAAATTATTTGTTGTTTGTCTGAAATTCTGATTTAACTGGGCTTCCTGTATCTTTACTAGCTAAATCTGGCAGCCCAACCCTGAGGTACTTTGACAGACAACAGAGGCAGGATGTTCCAGGCTGAGGGAACAGAACAGGCAAAAAGATACGCAGTGGGAAAGAAGGAATCAGAGGTGGTCCCTCGAGCATCGCCTGGAGGGAGAATGATTAGATTCTTGGGCATTACCCCAGACCTACTGAATCAGAAACTGTGTGGGTGGGTCCCTGCATTCTGTGTTTTAACAAGCCCTCCAGGTGATTCTGACAAATGTTAGTTTGAGAGCCACTGATCACATGTCAAAATGTTAAAAGAGTGCAGATGCTTAAAATAAATAACATAAGCCAGGTATAAGAAATATTCAGGAGGTGATGGATGGTTCTTGGCAGGGTACAGTCTCCAGTCATCTCCAGGCATTTGTTGCAACAAGGAAACCCAGCTCCAGTGTTGCCAGATGTTTAGAACTTTTGAGAGATGAACACATGTTAAAGATTTCACTTAAAACCTGGTGAGATGTTACAACCAGTTCAAAGGCGAATCCAAAGAACAGACACATTTATAGATCAGGAATATAGAAATGAATGTGCAAAATGGAGGCAAAGCTGTTTTTTCCACAGGGGGAGGGTTGTGTCTTCCTGGGACAGAATCATTTGCATGTCTATAGACAAGAATAATTTTCCATTGCTTTCAGTTATTTACAGTTTACAGAGAAGTAAAATAATTCCCAAGGAACCAAGATCAGATAACACAGAAGGGCATGCTGTAAACAATGCTTAGTTTTCATTGATTTCATACAAAACTTCCCCAACATGAATAATGTTACAGACTGAATGTGTCCCCTTAAAATTCAAATTCACACACTGAAGCGCTTATCTCCATGTGATGGTATTTGAGGTAGGGCTGTGGCAGGTAATTAGGTTTAGATGTGGTGCTGAGGGTGGGGCCCTCAGGATAGGATTAGTGCCCCGATAAGAGGAAGATATCAGAGCACGCTCTCTCTCCACCCTGTGAACACACAGCAAGAAAGCAGCCCTCTGCAAACCTGGAAGCAGGTTGTCACCAGGAACCCATCAGCAGCACCTTGATCTTGGACTTCCCAGCCTCCAGTGAGAAATAAATGTCTGTTGTTTAGGCCAACCAGTCTGTGGTATTTTTTACAGCAGCCCAAGTTTACTAAGACAGGTAACAACTGTAAAAGAACCTGGCACACAGAGGGGAGTTCAGTCAGATAATTTCCAAATAGAAGGCAGCAATCTGTTAGATGGAGATGTGTGTGTCTGGACTTATTTTGGAGCTGAAATAGCACAGCAAATGTACTGCTAAACCTAGACCGTGTGTTTATTTGGGGTAGGGATGGGACCTAAAATCCTGTAGCTACCTCTTACTGCTTCCACTGTTCATCTGGCCATTCAACAAATATGTATTGGCACTGGTGTGCCAGGCACTACCCTAGGTATTGGGGACATAAAAGTGTACAAAATTCCTGCTTAAATTAGTGGCGTGAAGCAGGTAATGGAGTATAGAGGATTTGTGCTTCCAAGGAAAATTACACATTGTCTAGAGAGCACACCTTTCCAGTTCCTATCCTTTCTTTCACTGTCTCAGAGATGTCTTACACTCTTAGCTGTAGATAACTGAGAGCAACGCAAATAATCCTTGCCTATAAACATGCAAATTGGGGAATTCCCTGGCGGTCCAGTGGTTAGGACTCCGTGCTTCCCTGGTCGGGGAACTAAGATCCTGCAAGCCCCATGGCGTGGCCAAAATAAAAATAATAATAAATAAAAATTTAAAAATGCAAATTAATTCTGAGCTAGTTTTGTGTCCACCTGCACATCTGTTCCAACATTTGTTTATTCTGTATAAACTTGCCCTTTTTCTGACTTCTCTTTTGGACCGATTATGACATCCGCTTGGTTCTCTTGTTTAATTAGAGTTAAAATATTTAACACGCGTTCATTTTACAATGCATGAGAACCATAACTTTTTTGGGGGGGGGGGAATTACCCTTTGATATAGTAAGTAAATATCTAGTACGCTCATGGTGTAATGTGTTACGGAGAAAATAAAGCAAAGTATGGAAGGAGGTGATGGTCCAGAAAGACCGTCCGGAATAAAAATGCTAGAAGAATTCGTTACCTGAGACTCAAATTTAACGGGGCGTCCTCTATTTCATCTGGCAGGCCTTGCGAGGTCGGCTTGACCAACTTTGACCTGGTTGCGGCTCTGGAAGACCAGTCCGCGAGCCCGACCCGCGCGTGGAGGAGGGCTATCGGGGAGGCTGCACCCCCCGCCCGGGGCCTGCGCGGAGGCGGGGCCTGGTGTGTGGGCGTGGCACCACGGGCCCCGTCCCATCACGTGCCGACCCTCGCCTGCCGCGTCGGCAGCCCCGGAACACGCCAGACGCCGGCGGCTGAAGGGCAGGGGAGGCCGCGGCCTCGGCTGCGGGGCTGGGCCTATGGCGGCGACGGCGACGGCGGTGGCGGCGGGGGCCGGGGCCGCGGCGGGGGCCGAGTCGGCCGAGGGGCCCCCGGGGCCGGCGGCGGCGCTGGAGCTGTGGCTCAGTGAGTAGCCAGGGCCGCCCCTCGGCGCGGGCCCAGCGCCCCACGTGAGGCCTGGCTTCCCGCCTCCCTGGGCCTTTCTTCTGAGGCCGGCGGCGGGACAGGTGGCCGCGGGGAGGTCGGCGCCCGGGGAGCGGGGCTGGGCCCGGCGCGGGTGGGAGGATCGCCACGGGGAGGCCCCGAGAGGAGTCCCAGGAATCCGCCAGGGCTGCGGACCCGAGGCTGGGCGCTCTGCTCCCCCTCCTCCTCCCAACCTCCCCCAGTCGCGGTGCATGAACACTGTTAACAACATAATGGCTAAGGTTTATTGAGCTTTGCTTTTATGCCAAGCACTGTGCTGGAAAGCATTTCAGCCACTGTTAATCCTCGTTACGACCCCAAGAGACAGCTTCTGTTTTTAACCTCGTTTTACAGATGGGGACCTTTCGACTTCCTCATTTGTGCCACATACCCACCCTGTGGGAAGGAGCTGTCTCTGGCTGCCGACTTTAATGTCAAAATAAGCCCTTTACACCTTTTGTGCATGTGGGTTGTGGCCGGGTTTCTCATGTGTGTTGTCTCCTGGAAGACTCACGGCAGTCGTTAAGGGTCGTTATTGTTCCTGCGTTACCGGTGGGGACTCGAAATTCCAGGAGAATAAAGCGTGCTGGGAGTACTGAGATGCGTAACACAGGGTCCTTGCTCACAAAGACATTTTTAAGTGGGTGGTACAAGCCGACAGTAACAGCACTTTGTTACATTACCTGCAGATTGGGAGGGAGCCGGGTTTAAAGTGCGGTGGTGGGAGTTGGGTTTGTTTACCTGGGGATTGTCTCAGGGGACATAGCATTTGCGTGGACAATGGAGGCGACAGCATTTCAGATGCGGGAAACTGCATGTGCAAAAGCTGGGGGAACAGGAGGGTGTGGGGCGTTCTGGGAAGAAGGAGGTCACTTCTGCAGGAGTGCAAAGCCTAAAGAGTCTGCACTGCTAATTGGGGTGAGATCTTCAAGGGTCTTGTACGTTGCAGAAAGGAGTTCAGTTTATCCCTGATGCAGTAGGGGAGGGGATGTTGGCGTTTTCAGCCTGGGACTCTGATCCAGTACACTTGTTAAAAGCATCACCTGCAGCCGTGAGAAGAGACGAATTGGTTAGGGATGGGGGAGTTCAGGCAGAGAGAATAGATGAAAAGCTCTTCTGGTAGTGGGGGGTGAAGTAGGACAAAGCTATTGGGATGGAGAGTAGAAATAATTAGCTAGTACCATCAGCAGGCTTGATGCATTAGAATAGAGGCAAGAGACCAGGAGGCATTTAGGATGGATCCCAGGTTTCAGGTCCAGGTAACTGGTTGGTTACAGATGTCTCACTTGTTGACTTGTGGAGTTTGAGGTGCTTGTGGCACAAAGAGAAGCTCTCTGGGCAGTTGGTTGGCTCCAGAGAGGGTAAAAGAGCTGGAGGTCAACTTGAGACCTTCAGTTCACTGGCAGTGAGCTTGTCCAGGGAGGCTATGCCCATTAGGAAGAGCAGAGGTTTGCAGATGGAGCATGGAGAATCTCAACATGGAAGAAGCAGGCGGGAAAAGCAGCCTGGAGACAGAAGGCGGAGCCTACAGGCTGGGCGTGGAGGGGGAAGCTTGGACGGTGGGGAGCTGCAGGTGGATGTAGTTGGTAGGTAGTTTTGCTGCTGAGAGATAGAGTAGGAGGAGGAAGGAGGAGGGGGAACTTCGAATTTGGCGACTAAAAGGTTACTGAGCTACCTTAGTGTTAAATGGTGGGGACAGAAGGTGGTTGACTAGGAGGCAGTGGAGTTGCAAAAGTCAAGTGGGCTGAGTTAGAGGCCAGCTAGCGGCCAACACAGGTTGGGGAGAAAAAGGGAACTGTGGCTGCTCAAGGACGGGGTCCTGAAGCTCCCGCTGTTTTAGGCCAGCCAGCGTGGTCCCAAAGTTGTGAGATCTTCCAGTTGTTCAGGTAGGGCTAGAACCTGTACCAATAGCACACACCCACTCCCCAGTCTCGACAACCAAAAATGCCTCCAGACATTACCAGATGTGCCCTGGCAGAGAGGGGCAGGCTCACCTCTCCCCTCCCCACCTGAGATCCTCTGAGTTTGGGCTCTGGAGTGTGGAGTGGACTTCAGAAATGTATCTTGTAGTCTTCGTGGTTGTGCGATTTGCACCTCCCCGCCCCCGCCCCTCCGTAGGGCAGAGAAAGTGAACTGTGTAAACCAGACTTCTGGGGGCTGGGGCGCAGTGGAGGTGGTACGTGGGAGGACAAGGGGTAGAGGGGCTGGTGGTGGGGCAAGGACAGGAGTGTCGTTGAAGGAAAGCACCGTGAGTCTGGACTGGATGGAGAAGGAAATCACTCTAGGGGGGTCTGAGGACCCCCGAGCTCAGCTCACTGTCAGGTCTTACCTCAGCAGGCAAGGCAGCTGTGTCCCTAAGATCGGAATGTAATACCATGTCCGTCTCGGGGCTGTGAGGATGAGAGGAGTTAGTACGTGTGAAGCACTCAGGATAGTGCCTGGCACACAGTGTTAGCTATTATTATCATTAGTCTTCTTAGTTGGGAGTGGCAGAAAACTAACTCATGTTGTGTTACCAAAAAAGAAGAACATCAGACCTAGGAAGCTGTTTCAGCAGAAGTTCATGCTTTAAAAATACAAGTAGCAGGTGTGCTAGCTTTCTGTGTGGTTAGATGCCCAAGCTGCTGAGGGTCTAGGTCCAGGCAGCTGAAGAGTGTGGTTAGCAAGATGAACAAAGATGCGCAGATGAGAGCAGCAATTAACCAAAAGTTGATAGAAACTGGAGAAAGAGAATGCCTCAAAGAGTTGCTGAGAGCTAAATTAATTGAATGTGGCTGGAAGGATCAGTTGAAGGCACACTGTAAAGAGGTAATTAAAGAAAAAGGACTAGAACACGTTAGTGTTGATGACTTGGTAGCTGAAGTCACACCAAAAGGCAGAGCCCTGGTACCTGACAGTGTAAAGAAGGAGCTCCTACGAAGAATAAGAACATTCCTTGCTCAGCATGCCGGCCTTTAAGATTGAATTAGATTGTGTTGTTTTGTGGTTTTATTTCTGAAAGTAAAATTTGCCATAAATTAGGAATCGATTTCCCAAAATAAAACCCTTTTTTGTATGATGGTATACAGTTTTCAGTAATGATGTATACAATTGTATTGATATTTTTCCCCTGAATGTGTTATTTTAATAAACGTCTCATGAATGAAAAAAAACACAAAAACAAGTAGCAGCTTCTGGGCATTTTGCAGCTTTTCTTACCCCACTTAGTTTATTTTGGGCATTGTTCCACATGACTGCATTTAGAGCTGCCTCATTCTTGTTAATGAAACGCCTCCAGTGCCCCATTCCGTGGGGTGCTATACTCTGTTTAACCAGTTCCTTGTTAGTGGACACTTCGGGTTGCTGGGAGTCTTGTGCTATTAACAGCAGCCCTGGGGCCTCTTGGTCTCTAGCTCTGGTAGTGCTGCCAAGGAGTCAGTAGCTTAAGTAAAGCTAAGGCAGGCTGCTCAGTAAATCTCTCTCCTTCCACTCCGACCTACTCCCAGGTGAAAAGTCCTGTCTCCTAGCCTTGCTTTTATGCCTCCTTTGGGGATGGGAGTGGCTCTATTTATACTCTCCCAGCTTCTCAAGGGTTATCTTGGAGCCCAAGCATAGGTCATTCCCGTGGCGGGTCTTGCTTGGGCTTTCAGCGTGTGCTTAATTGAATGATTGCTGGATGTAGGGGTCGATGTGTACCCCCTATAAGATTCCCCCATGCAGTGCGCACTGCTACGGGGTTGAGTTCTAAGTGTTCTCAAGGTGAGCGCTCCCCACAGCCTCAGGGCTCCCCTTAGTAGCACAGGCTGCTCTAGCGCCAGGGTCATGACCCTGGTGGTTGGATGGCAGCTGATGTGAGATGATTTGACTTTTGAATTAGTCACTGTTAGATGAACCATTTCAGGGAATTCCCTGATGGTCCCGGGGTTAGGACTCAGTGCTTTCACTGCCGTGGCCAGGGTTCGACCCCTGGTCGGGGAACTAAGATCCCACAAACCCACAGCATGGCCAAAAAAAAGATGAATCATTTCATTCACAGGTGGAGGGCTCAGCTGTTTTCTTTCCTTCTTTTTTTTTTTTTTTTTAATTTTTCTTTCTTTTTAAAAAAAAATTTTGGGGGGTGGGGGCACCGTGCTGAACTGCATGGCATGCAGGATCTTAGTTCCCCAACTAGGGATCGAACCCACGCCCCCTGCGGTGGAAGTGCGGAGTCTTAACCACTGGACCTCCAGGGAAGTCCCCCTCAGCTGTTTTCTTAATACCGCTCACCCTGTAGCACAGCGGTCCCCAACCTTTTTGGCACCAGGGACTGGTTTCGTGGAAGACAATTCTTCCACGGATGGGGGAGTAAAGGGGGGCTGGGGGTGGGCAGGTGCTTCAGGAGGTAATGCCAGCGATGGGGGAGCGGCAGATGAGGCTTTGCTCGCCAGCCCGCCACTCACCTCCAGCTGTGCGGCCCGGTTCCTTACAGGCTGAGGCCCAGTAAGGTCCACCCGGAGGTTGGGGACCCCTGCTGTAGCAGACTTGAAATGCATACAGACGTTGCTTTTATTAAGCAAATATATGGCAGTAGTCCTATATTTGTCCTGCCCGAGTGCCAGCTAAATAAACCACCTTGGTGCCCAGGATAGCCATTCTTTTTAGTGATAAAGGCATTTGTGATGAGATAGATGCTTTTATTTTATTTTATTTTATTTATTTATTTATTTATTTATTTTTGGCTGCATTGGGTCTTCGTTGCAGCACGTGGGCTTTCTCTAGTTGCGGCGAACGGGGGCTACTCTTCGTTGCGGTGAGCAGGCTTCTCATTGCGGTGGCTTCTCTTGTTGCAGAGTACGGGCTCTGGGGTGTGCGGGCTTCAGTAGTTGTGGCGCACGGGCTTAGTTTCTCCGCGGCATGTGGGATCTTCCTGGACCAGGGCTCGAACCTGTGTCTTCTGCATTGGCAGGCGGATTCTTAACCACTGCGCCACCAGGGAAGCCCGTGATAGCCATTCTTGATGGGGCGGTGATAGGTGAAGCAAAGTAGGGTTGTTTTTTTTAAAAAAAATTAATTAATTGCTTTTATTTGGTTGCACTGGGTCTTAGTTGCAGCTCGCTGGCTCCTTAGTTGTAGCACGCGGGATCTTCATTGTAGCATGCGAGAACTTTGTTGCAGCATGAGGACTTCTTAGCTGTGGCATGCATGTGGGATCTAGTTCCCTGACCAGGGATGGAACCTGGGCCCCCTGCATTGGGAGCGTGGAGCCTTAACCACTGTGCCACCAGGGAAGTCCCAGAGTAGAGTTTTTTTGAGTTTCTACCTGACCAGGCCCTGTCTGGCTCCTAGCCACTCCTTGGGGCAAATTGGAGTCAAACAGACCCGGAGGGTTGCTCTGGACTGATCAGACCGAGCTACTGGTCCTCTGGGGGTCTTTTTCTCTAGAGCTGCTCAAAGCCACTGAAATAGCTTGGCAGGATGGAATTAGGTGTTCAGAGATCCAGTTATTTCAGAACTGGAATAGCCATCTCCTGGTGTCAGCAATATGTGCAGCCAGCTGGCCAGACTCTGCATAGTAAAAGATGAATCATTCATTCATTAGTAGATACCCATGCTGATGACTATTCTAGGTGTTGGAGATGGGAAGGTGAATGAGAGAGACCTTCTTCCTGCCTTAGGGAGATGATAACTTAGTGGTAAGAAAGTCAAAGAAGCTAGTTCCCAAGAGAGGCCCTGCCTTTGCCAAGGAACTGAAGATTTAACCCTGAGAAACATTTGGGCCCTGGAATCAGGCAGACCTGGGATTGAATTTTTTTCATTTTCTAGCTTTGTGGCTGGGCAGGTTTCTTCAGTGGTGAGGTAGTAGTACCAACTTCAGTTGTTCTGAGGTTTACAGGAAAGGGATGCTTGGAAAACACTCAGCATCTTGTCTGACCCACAGCAAAAACAAAGTGGAGTGGGAGGGCAGCTATTACTATTATTGCTATTATTTGGGAGCTATGAAAAACCTTGAGGGAATCCTTATCATATAAGATATAGCAAATAAAATAACTTACACTTTATAGATCTTTTTGCTGCTTTGCCTTGGTTAAGGGTTTAGAACATTATTTAACCTTATAGAGGTTTTTTCCTTCCTTTCTTTGGAAAAACTGGTGACCTGGCAGTAGGGGAGGAGGGAGAGAGCTGGATTCTGCATGGTGAATTGGGGTCCTGCCTGCTCTTCTCTGCCACTAGGGCGTAGAGTCAAGTGTTGAGGTCTGAATGCCTTTTAGGTGTCAAGCTTGACCTTGTAGTGAAGTGAAACTTAATGAAGCTTAAAGGGTAAAGAATTGTCTTAGATGAGTCAGATCTCCTTAATCAGACTCTCTGGAAATCACTGCCTTAAGTTTATTTCATGAGTAATTATTTTGTGCCTATGGGTAAGGCATTGTACTAAGCACTATAGGAAGCATATGGCTTCTGCCTTCGTTTTTTTTTAACATTTACTGAATATGTTGCTACCAACTTTTTAAAAAATACTTATTTATTTATTTAGGCTCTGTTGTGTCTTAGTTGCGGCATGTGGGATCTTTAGTTGCGGCATGCAGACTTCTTAGTTGTGGCATGCATGCGGGATCTAGTTCCCCGACCAGGGATCGAACCCGGGCCCCCTGCATTGGGAGCATGGAGTCTTACCCACTGGACCACCAGGGAAGTCCCTCTGCCTTCGTTTTGAATAAACTTTTGAAGTTTAAGTGTAATAAGTCATGTGTACATACTAAAGTAAAAGGCAGAGACTATTATAAGATTAGCTATCTTTTATTGATTACTTAATGTTTGCTGCTATACTGAGTACTTTAGACACTATCTTTTAAAAATCTCATGGCTATCCCATGAGGAGGGTACTATTTTCCTATTTTATAGTTGAGGAAACTGAGGCTCAGAGAGCCCAAGGACATGTAACTAATAAGGGATGGAGCTGCAGATCCCCATCCTGAAAGAGCAGGTAAGATGTGGGCCTTCTGAGAAGGAAGGGATGGCTTCTGTTTTGTGGGGGTGGGAGATACAGAAAGATTAAGAAAGTCTTTATGAAGTGGCATATTGAATTGGGACTCGAAAGGTGAACAGCATTTTGAGAGATGGAACACAGGGAAAGAGCTTTGAGGAGGAAAAAGGTGAGAGGCATATGGGAATCGATCATCTAATTCCTTTGCTCTCCTTTGTTGTCTTTTTTCATTTAGGATGGAGTTGGTGGGTGGGAAGATGTCCTCTGAATCTCATTGTTGAGCTGTGGGGCACGTGACTTCTGCATGACATAAATGTGACTGCTGTCTGGAAAAGTTAAACTCTGGTTGACTGTGTAGTCTTAAGTGATCAGAAGGGAGGAGAATTAGTAGGGGCTGGAGCAGTGGGAGGAGGCTTTTGGGAGGAGATGGAAATTCAGAGTGGCCTTGAAGAATGGATAGGATTTTGAGAGGAGAAAAGAGGACGTTCAGGCAAGAGGAATAGTGTCAGAGATATGACCATAAGAATTACTTATTTGCAGAGCTTGAAAGAGCTTCTCTGTCAGGACCAGTAAGATATTTCACTGGAGAACGAGGTAGGCCAGGACAGGCTGGACAGTGGGGAGTAAGGGAAATGTTATGAAAGGGCAGGACGAAGACAGTCTCAGCAACTCCTTTGTGAGAATGTGGCCTGGTTCATTCTGGGGGCGGGGCATGTGGAATGGGCATCCTTGTTGGGTTGCTGGCCGGGGATTCTAGGCAGCAGCAGTGGGAGGAGAGGAAGAAGCTGCTACCATCAAGCACCAGGAAAGATACACACAACCCCTCATTCCAGGAAGTCAAGGATTGCCCCTCCCTTCAGTGGAGCAGGGTCTCAACATTAGGCCTTCTGATAATCCCTCTTTCTCCAGGTATCTCCTGCTCCTGGCTGTGCCCTGGTACTCTTCATGCTCCGTGTCCTCAGATTTCATCCAAATATGAACGTTCCAATGGGGGAGACCCTAGCGTGACTAGATCTGGGTTCCTTGGGCATGTGTATGGTAGCAGAGAGAAATAGCATTTTGAGGAGTGAAGGCAAGGAGGTCCTCTTGTCAGACTGGATAAGCCACTGACATGTGGAGAAGCTTCTTACATAGGATGGTCAGGAGATTTCAGTAAATGGAGGCTCAGATTTGGGCCTGTTACTTTGAGGATATGGTGGGAGCCGCTCAGGGCTTCATTGTATGTTCTAGTCTTCCTGTCACATGGCTAAGAAGCTTACAGGTTCTGGCCCATGCCCAGATGCTGGCCCAAGCCCGTCCTCATTGCAGGGCCAAAGTGGGGGAGTCCTGACATGGGCATGAAGAAGGTGCACATAGGCCATCCCTGCACTGGGAATGGAGCCCCTTTCAGGACAGTAGCTTGTTAACCAGTTTAGTGGTTCATTCAGTCAGCAAACGGTCACTGAGGCTGTATCATGGGCCAGACACTGTGCCTGCCGGTGATGATCAGTCCAGGCCCCTGTCCCTTTCAGCTGTCTGCTCACTGGGTCTGATCCCCTAGAGGTGATGGCACAGTCCTTGGCTGTTGTCATATTTGGGGGGCTAGTGGTGTGGAGAGGTGTATGTGTCTCTTTATTATACTTTAATTTTATTTTTTATTTCCTTGACAGATAAAGCCACAGACCCAAGCATGTCAGAACAGGATTGGTCAGCTATCCAGAATTTCTGTGACCAAGTGAACACTGATCCCAATGGGTAAGGTGACTTCACACACATGCTTGACTTTGGGGGCACCTCAGACTGCGCATGCCTTTGTTTCTCAGGATTGTTTTACGTAGCATAGATTGTTGTTTCCTTTTTTTCTCCCTCTATGATCTACTGAGTACATTATTTTTCTAGAAATAGCAAATTCATGTGGTTTTCTAAAAAACAAATAGTCAGTTTGTAACTGGCAGTTATTTAAAAAATTTTAAATAGTGTTATGAAACACTACTCCTGAGGACATCTCTGAATGTTAGGGATAGAATGTAGCTAGGGTACGTAGCAATGTGAAAGATCAGTGTGTTCTCCATAATTTAAATGCAGTCTTTCTTAAGAAAAAGCAGGGGAAAAAGGGGTAAGATTTTGTTGAATTTGATTTCTAAAGTATCTGGATAGGAATTTAAGAAATGAGTGAGTCATCCGGATGCTTTATCTCCATGTTGCTGAATATTCATTTAGAAACGAGCAAGAAGTTTGATCACATTTTCTGCCCTAGTGTTAACTGAGCAGTTGTCATATGACAGACAAGGTCTGTGCTGCTCACGACCAAGTTACTCACAGGTCTGGAAGTTGTAGGGGTGGGTTGACTGGGGAGAGGATGGTGTGCCCTGGAAGCGTAGCTATGAGGAGGGTGGGTGGGAGTCGGCCTCCTTCAGGGGCTCATGCCCGGCCGTGTGCAGTCACATCCCACCTCTGCTCTGGGACCCGAGCTCCTGGAGGAGAGGGGACTTTACCAGCTGTGCTCAGCCAGGCTGGTGTGTTCCTCTCCGCCCAGAGTCCAGGTGTCTTGTTTTCCCTTAGCTCAACCCATGCACCTTGGCTACTGGCCCACAAGATCCAGTCTCCACAAGAGAAAGAAGCTCTTTATGCCTTAACGGTGAGTTCGGCTTGCCCCTTAGCCTAAGCTCTCCTGTCCTGAGGCTAGCATTTCCGTGGGGAAGAGACTCTGAGAGGTTCACCTTCACTGGCCTTGAGAAAGCAGGCTGGAGGGAGTGCTGGGCTCAGATTGCCCCATCCTAGATCTGTTTCTGGAGAGTAGTATTGAGCCCGCTTTGCAAGAAGGAAAGGAAGGCTTTATTTCTTTTTGCCCTTTTTAGACCAGGGCTGGCAAGGTCAAGTCCCACAGGGCCAGATTGGTAACATAAGTGAATGAGCTGCTGGGTGGGGACCAAAGAACTGGAGAGCCCATGCCCAGTCTAAAGAGGGCAGCTACAGTGCAGGACCCGCTGGCTGTTGCCAGGCGTGAGTTTGGGCCCAATGTTGCTAGAACTTCCTGTTTAAGAGAAACTGGAAATCTAGATTTTTAAATATATGAATTCTCTGAATTTTTCAATATTGGTGACTGATTTGAAATGCTAAACAAGATTGTGGACCAAAGAAATCATTTACAGGCCCAATTTGTCACTCGAGTGCCAGCAGGTAACCCGTAGTTTAACAGTTCTTGGGTATTCCATGTCCAATTTCTGCCTCTAAGGAGAAAGAAGGAAGTGATTCTCTGACTGGTTTCACCTGCCCAAAGGGTCACCTTAAAAGGTGGGGTGACCTCAGGGTACCCCACTGAGCAGTTTCCTGGGCACAAACCTGTCAGTTACAACAAGAGCAAACAGGCACTTTTTTTTCTTAATCTAAAAGTGTCACCCTTTCTCCCAAACTTTAGTGTCCTCAGTCTTGAGCCGTGATTTCAGCAAATACTTACCAGGTTTGAAATGAGCCCTGGAGCCAATGGTTTCCCCTTCTCATGGGGGTCCTGTGTCTGCGCAGGTGCTGGAGGTGTGTGTGAACCACTGTGGGGAGAAGTTCCACAATGAGGTGGCCAAGTTCCGCTTCCTGAACGAGCTCATCAAAGTGTTGTCCCCAAAGGTGAGTACCCTGGGCTTGGCTTTGCTCGCTGTTCCATGCCCCCCAGCTTTCAAATGCCTGTCACCCTTCTTGGTCCAGAGGCAGACCTGCTCATGGATAGAACCTGCCAGCCTGTCCCAGGTTTGTGAGAGCTGAGAGGTGAAAGCTTTCCTCTCCAAGATGTAGGATGATGGTCATGGTCATCAGCTGATCCCCGCCCTTTGATTGTTAGCATTTCCAAATTCTCCCTTTAAAAATGGCCTTGTAGACAGGTGGCCTAGAGGGGCGAGCACAGAGGGGCCTAGCTGGTGGGCACAGGTTTCCTGGTAGAGACAGCAAGACATGCCGGGTGTAGCTCTAAGTTTCCTTCTTTCCTTGTCTTCTGTAGCTTTCCTCCTGGTACCTGTCTTAGCGACACCATTCTCGGGTAACTAACATTGGTGGAACCTTCCTTTGCTGCTTCCCAACAATTCTGATACCAACTGGGTGTCCTGTGATTTAATTCATTTCTGAAAATAAGTACTCAAAGTTGGGGCAGACCCTACAGGTTAAGAGCTCAGTCCTACCTAGACTACACCTACTTCAGACACCAGTCATAAGTCTCGGGGATGCCCAAGCTACTTGCACTTCTGCCCGACCAACTACAAGTTCAGAGGTTCCTCTGACCCCCTCTGCCAGGTTCCATAATTCACTAGAAAGATTCACAGAACACAGGAAAGCACTATACTTACTAATATTCTTTTACTGTGAAGAATATAAATGCAAGAGGGCTTCCCTGGTGGCACAGTGGTTGAGAATCTGCCTGCCAATGCAGGGGACACGGGTTCGAGCCCTGGTCTGGGAGGATCCCACGTGCCGCGGAGCAGCTGGGCCCGTGAGCCACAATTGCTGAGCCTGCGTGTCTGGAGCCTGTGCTCCACAACAAGAGAGGCCACGATAGTGAGAGGCCCGCGCACCGCGTTGAAGAGTGGCCCCCACTTGCCGCAACAAGAGAGAGCCCTCGCACAGAAACAAAGACCCAATGCAGCCGTAAATAAATAAATAAATAAAAATTAAAAAAAAAAAGAATATAAATGCAAGAGATACATAGTCCAAGGTCTTGGGGGTGAAGAGGGAGCAGAGCTTCCATGCCCTCTCCCGTGGAACCTGAGCATACCACCCTCCCAGCACATCCATGTGTTCAACCAGAAGGCTCTCTGGACCTGGTTGTTTCGGAGTTTTTATCTGGAATTATCTGGGCATGATTGATTTAATCACGGGCCATGTTATTGAACTCAGTCTCCAGCCTCCCTCTCCTCTTGGGGAGGTCAGGATAGGGCTGAAAGTTCCAACCCTCTAATCCCATGGTCAGTCCCTCCCTTGAAACTAGGTGCCCACCAGGAGTGTTTAGCAGAAACTCAGGTATGGTCCATGCGGCTCATTGTAAATAACAAAAGACGTTCCTGTCACTTAGGAAATTCCAAGGGTCTTTGAAATTCTGTGCCAGGAGGAACTGAGGACAAGGGTCAAATATATATATATTTATATATTTATATATTTATATATATATATATATATATATATATATATATATATATATATATATATAATTTTTTTTTTGATTTCCATAATCCTTTAATTTTAAGAGGATCTTTTATAATGATTCAAAAC